>NC_134475.1:27588669-28021040 GCF_964194025.1 Convolutriloba macropyga
AAAAAGATGTTTTGATCTCGTAAGGCTTTTAATGTTCTCAAAAATTTCAAACAACTAAGTTAAAATATTTTCAATGGTCTCTCAATTTTCTTCCCGATAATTTTTTTTTCTGGATTGTTTCCACTTTTCTTTCAGTTCATTTTTGTCCACACGTTTAATCAAGGACACGAATAAGGACTCTCGGTAAGGTGCGTTCGTACATAAAACACCGCTCATATTTTTGACTTTTCTACCAAACGAGTAAAAGAAAGAAAACTTTCAAAAATACACATACCCGTTTGAAAAAGATTGGTTAATGAGTTGTTTGTCATAGTACAAACCGACAAACTAATTAATTACAGCTGCATTGGAGAGCCAATGATACCTGCTATTATTAAAAGTACGAGTCTATACAAGCAAGAAAAGTAACAAAAAATTAATTCCCTTTTGAGTTAAAAAAAACCACAATTAAGGTCAAAATAAATCTTTTAAAAACTAAACAAAAAATGAACTCACAGCAGATGTGTTTTTCCTTAATGAGACTTTGTAAGAAGTCAAGAGGAACAAGGATAAAACGAGGCAAAGTCAACCATCTGTCGACTACAAATACCATATAGAGTCCTGTAATTCCATTGGAGCCGCTGGAAGCATTAGTTAGAGAGAAAATGACGTAAAAAATTTCGCAAACCAGAGACACTTGCCATTGATGAGATAAGGAGACAAAATAAACAACAAATGCCATTAATTGTTAGATGTTGTTAATGAAATTTGTATATGGCGGCTAAATACCAATATCTGTTTTTTGAAAAGTCTTAATTAAAAAAAGTGAAACTAGCAACAGATAACACCAGACAAAAGTCCTAACTGTATCATTTAAAACATCAATTAGTATTTCATTGGCATCAGCGAGAAAACATTTTTTCCCTTCTTGAAAAGATGTGGGACCAGTCCTTACTGAGACCAGGCAACAACAGAACAAGAGCAAAAGAGCGAAATTTGAAAATATCTTAAATATTTTTAAAAACAAGTTTCAATTTATAAAAATATTAGAACTTAACTGAAAATTTTGGATAGGCTCTTCTTTACGTCCGTAAAGGGAGCCATTGAGAACTATGTCATAAGAGTACGTTTGTCATGAATTAAGGAAAAAAAGGGTGTCGAACCCTTTAACACCATGACCTATTCATTAACGCCATTATATAACATTAACTCTTCTCATCATCAAATGTAATGGAAAGAGTCCTTGATGTTTTAGTTGCCACGAAAACATGAAATAATGAACAAAAATGTGATCAAGTATCTATAACAAAATATATTACAAGGTTATCAAATCGCAAAAGATTTATAAAAACTCACAATAATGAAGCCACAACATCACTGATCAACGAAATTTTGTAAAAAAGATAAAAAGGTGTCTGAAAAAGAACAAGAAAGGTGTTTTTGCGTTTAATAAATCGTAGTAAAACAATAAAAATAAGATAAAGAAATCGCCGAAAATCAAAAACTTTGTGCTTTTTTGTTCAAATATTCTCGAAGTTTTTGGTAAAAGCCAAAACTTTTAACCTTAGTAAATTAGAAATACTTTTAACTTCATGGGAAGCCAATCGTGCACCAATTCAGCGGAGACTAAGTCTGAAGTCAACAAATTGACAACAAGTACAGACAGAACTCAAAATTCCACAAAAATGTTAAAAAACACATTATTGAGGGCTTAGAAAGCATATGCTGTCAACTGAACAGTTTTTGACTGTTTAATTGATGTATTGTTGAATATCGGTGAACCATCAAGTCAAAAGCATTATGCACACAAGACAAAACCAATGACCACAAGCAATGTCCATTAACACTAATGTGACAAAAATCTAAAAACACATAGCGTCATAGCCATAAAATCATCAGCTGCAACATAAAAACAATTTAAAAAATGACGTTTGTTCCATCAGAACATTATGGAAGATGTCGTTAAAAAGTTTGAGATACAATTTCGCATAAAGAAAAACAAGGAGGTAGAGTTCATTAGGTCAATCATTTTTTCAAACTGCAAAATGTTGAAGTCATCAATACCATTACGAATAAACTGAAATTAAGAAAGTCGATTGTGTATGTCATTTAAAAAGCCAGTGAGACATGCCAGTTCCTGGAATATGTAGTAGCACTGCATGGAAGAAAGTCCTTCCAGGTAAACCAAAATTTCAATTAACTTTTTTAAGAAAACGTTTATAAGCCGATAAAGCCATACGATTTTCACTGAAAATTTTATAAAGGTACACAACCTTTTTTTCAAACATCTTTCGACCTGTTGTTAGAGTAATAGCCGGACAATGCAACAAAAACAACTTACAAAATAGATAAAAGTCCGACATACAAAAAAAATTTAGAAACCGCAGTTTTGATGCAATAATGCCAATTAATAAAAAAGGAACCATTGGAAAGATTTGACATTCGCTCACTAGAAAAAACAAGCGATTTTCATTTACTGTTGCTCAGCTATACAACAGAGCCATTAGATGTCAACTGAAAGCATTCTACAGATTCAAGTATAACCATTAGGGAAGCCAACAGGGTCTTAATACTTTGATACTCAATCATGAGACTACAAAGAGACAAAGATGCGGGCAAAGCACGAGCAAGAACTTCAAAATTATGAAAACACTTTCTTGAAGCCATAGAAACCATAAAATTCTCTCTGAAAACGTAATATGTGATTATAAGGCCTCATTGTCAGAAAAAACATGAGTAGGTAGTAGCTGCCATTTGATTGCAAGCTTTTCTTCTGTGTGAAGAACATAGCAAAACAACAAAATTACTAAATTAAATTTTAGAAAGGACACTTCTTCAATATTTTTTTTTATAAAATAATTTGAGTGTCAAAAAAACGATAAGACCAAAACTAGCTTGGACAAAGCTAAGCGTTCCTTAATAACAGCTATTTTTCCATCTATGACCAAAATGAAATGTTTTGGCAACGAAATATCGATATACCAAAATTGAAATAATCATTTTGCATTATGATTGTTTTTAGTTAGCAAAAAACTGGCAAAATTTTGATTCCAGAACATTCCAACAAACGGAAGAAGAAATAGCCTCCTTTTGAGTTGATTCAACGTCTGTCAGCAGTTGGAGCTCTGTACCTCCGGCATCTTCGATAAACACGTGGGCCGAAGAAACATTTGGTGCCAGTTTTGCAGAAAAAAAGCTAAATTTTGTCAACCATTAAGCAAAACTCGGATCAAAAGGGTCAACAACTCTCCTGTAGGTCTCCAATGGGAACCAAAAACACTAATACAACACAATCACAAAGTTAACAAATGTGTGCAAAATTAGCAAAAATTACGCAAAAATTCCGTGAAATGTGAACAAAAACAACGAAAAATTTTCCAATGTGCATTTTTGAACCTCGACACCCGCTTAGAAAGAACGAAATATAAAAAAATCTTAATTCCATGTTCTACACTGTACGGGCTCACCAACAGTATCAATCACAACTCTCTACAATGAATATACCGATCGGCCAAAAATGACTGGACAAATAACCCATTTCGAATGTATAGTTCTTCCCCAATAAAGTAGGTCGGAACAAAAAAATCATTTTGTCTTTGTCATTGAGGACGCCCCTCTAAAAAACGACTTTACGCACGCACTAATTAAAATTTAATTAAGCGCTGACGGTTGCTCTATTTGAAAGTCACCGGAGAAGAGCAGTAGAAACCCATGAAATTCAGGTCCAAAACTTTAAAATATCCTTTGTATTAACGCAAATGCAACTGTTTTGCAATAGATATTATTAGTCCTGGATTTCTAAATTAGTTTGCTTTCAGTTTTTCAGATAGAACGAACCTTTGTTTAGTTTCCGGAGTCTTCGGGGTACGTTATTTTTCTTCAGAGACGCCATCAATGCTTGGTGAATGATTGGGGAATTGTTGGTGTATTCTGATTTGAGCGAAGAAATTGTTCGGTATGGTTTTTTCCAAAACATCTCAATTCATCAATCGCATGGTTTTCTTTATGACTAATATTAGAAAAATCAATTTACCCTATTGAGGAAAAACACTGAACCTCGTACACTGAACATAATGCAAACTTACGCCTAAAGGATTGTAAAATTTATGTAAGAAGGGGTTATTTTATCTTTTAACCCCTCACTCCTACATCATTTTACCCCCTTGGTGGCTCATTGCAGCCCAAAAGATGTAAAATTTTCGAGTTGCATTTTCCTTTAGAAAATCCTCCCATTGCAGCCCCACGCTTACATTTTTATGGGAGGAAAAGTTCTACCCGGGTTCAACCTAACATACCGACCAGTTTTCAGCCAAACAAACCAAACATTTTTTCACAGAACATCATTTATTTTTGAAATGCACGATACTGATGACGTTTTTCTGAAAGCTTTTGCCGTTTCTGTTCCACCCTTTCAACTAAGGATACTGAGTATGAACTATTTGTGACTTTGAACTGAATTAAATGAATATCCTGTAAGCTTCATATTATGAACCAAATAAACACAAATTCAGTACTTCATTACATAACATTTAGGAATTGTTCACCTAATAATATCAATAACTGATCGGTTACGTTTAGTGAAAACGAATGCAAGAAACGTGAAAAATTTATTTATCCGTTAATTTTCAGTCAAATTGAGGCCAACGGGGAACCTTCTTTTGGTTCAACTTGCAAAAAATTTGAGGGGGATTACTTACTTCTAGAAATTTTGATAATTACTTCTTTAAAATAAGAAAATGATTTTCGTTTCTGTATTATTCATACTTGTGCTAAGCTGCACATTATCAGCCGGTGATTTTGATTTCGAATCAAACGATTTCCGAGCAATGAAACTTAACAACTTAGATTGGGACATGCTAAGTAACATGTCAGATGAACAACGAAGATTGGCGAACAGCCAAGCCATTAGAGGTCAAACGGTGAGGAGGAGAAGGCCATCACGCGAAGGAATTCTTCGTGAACCGACGAGTGGAAGCCGAAGGAAGCTTGCAAGGCTCTGCAAAGTTTTCGAGAAACATACAAAGATATGTTTTTGAGTGTTAGCTGTACCTAAACAGAAAGTTGAAAATTAATCTAAAGAATTCAATTTATATTTAAATTTTGTAATTGCAATTAACTTTCCTGCGATATCTGAGTTTTGATTTTTTTGGCATAAACCGCTATTCGAGCGAGAGCTTTTCGCGCTGATTTGATAAATATTTCAGTGCTCTTTTTGAATAGCTATGATCAAAATTAAGACCCCAATCCTGAAACACGTATGAGCTGGCAGAATGTTCAATATATGCATGGAGCTCTCTTCGAAGTCCTCAAAGTTTTGATACGCGGAATAATATGAAGCAAAAAATTCAAATTCTCCGTTAGTTGTCGCATTTCTCCATCATGTTTTTTAGTTCTCACAGTGACAATTCCTACAATCCACTTACTCGCTTCACTCACTTCTTGTGGGTTTTTTTTAACAAATAAAGAGCGGGGTACTCAACACGAGTTTGAATCAGTGAGAATTTTACTCAATTAAAATTTTTTAATTAAATCACCACTGAATATGAAGGGAACTGGAAAATTGTTGAAGCTAGAAAATCGAGTTTAGAGAGGCAAGTACATAAAGCAACAATCAATATATAAGATTCAAAATTTGGCGATGATCTTTAAATGAAAATTGCAACAAAAAACTCAAGAACGATTTATGATAACCACGCAAATAACCACGCAATGCTGCGATCTCTACTTTTGTTCAATTTGCATAGAAATCTACTTTTTCTGGAAAAAATACTTAAGTCCACATTACATTGCAAAAAGCACATTGGCTCCAGTACATATACTCGGCTCGTCACTGTTTTGCTCACGCATTTTAAACACATTTGTTAAGATTACGAGTGAGCGAGCATGAATAGATCGGACAGCCTCAAATTTTGATAAATAGGACGCCATTTTCCGCTCTCTATTTCACAGCGACTAATAGCGACAGGTGTAATTGATTCTCATCCTTTGATCTCACGGCCAATTCGAATTTAGTTCTTTGATTTTGGGGGATTATTTGCCGATTTTTATAAGGCTATTGTCGCTGTAATGCGCTTCTGTAATCAGCGAAAAAGAACGGCAATTTGGTCGGTGAATTTCGCTTTGTCGCTGATTTTGTGCTAACTCTGTAAAGTACACGAAATTCAATATCCTCAAAATCAAATATCTTCAAAAAATATTCTGCTGAAAATTGCCACAGCCTCTGCTCTCTAAACTTACAATTTCTTCGGGTAATCAGACCTGTCTGGCAATTTCCAACATTTGAAGACTGAAAATTTTTTTTCTTGTTCTAATTTTTAATCAATTTTCTCTTCTCTGTGTATTGATTTCAATGTAGCTTGATTCCTGTTAAAAATAAAAATTGTTAGCTTAATCTTCACTTGGAATGGACAATTGGCTCAAAACTGGCGTAACATGCAGCAATTTTTTTCTTTTATTTATAATAAAAGAGTTTTAAAATTGAGAACAACAAAGGGGACGTATGTCTAGAACTATTAGCTGGAAAATAATTAATGGCAGTGGAATATGTTAATTTAAATGTCTCTGCAATATTGCAACAGTTCTTGATTATAATTCGCTAAAACAATAAACAATTGTTTTTTTAACAAACAGAAAAAATAAAGAAATTTTCTTTCATTGTTCTTAATTAGTGTTATAGTTTTCAATGTAGACACTTTATCACTTCACCTGGAACCGGCTCTTTAATTGCAATGAAAAATGAATATTAAGAGAGAAACGCAACAAGGTTTTCAAGATTGCAAAGTTGTGTCCAGTAATCTCGAGGAGAATATCATTTATCTACGATGACCTTTGCGTGGAAAAATAACAGAAAAAATAAACGAATAGGAATTAGATGTCTGAATTTCAACTTAGGGGTCGAATGTCCTCCCTAAAGTCCTCCCATTTTGTTGTAAGTGTGTGTGTGTGTGTGTGTGTGTGTGGGGGGGGGGGGTAATTCGTCTATGGGGGGTAAATTAATGTAAGAGTGTGGAGGTAATTTGTTCAGAGGGGGTAAAATGATGTAACAGTTGGGCTGCAATGGGAGGACTTTTGAGGAATTACCCCTCCTGACTGAAATTGCCGCGTAAGAGATTTAAAATTGAGAACAACAAACATTTTTGCAAAATAAAGGTGAATGTTATTTATGTAAAGCTTAACTTTTTTCAGTGCGTGTCAATTCTCAAGAATTTATTCCATGCTACAGAAAAGCTAAGCCCTCACTTCAAAATTATTTCAGCAAACAAAACTAACCAAAACTTATAAAAGGGGAAAATTGTAAGAGCTCACAAATCTTTCTTTCAAATGTGTCGCAAGAATGTGTGTAATGTTTTCTGTAAGGCATTTATAGATGACAAATCTTAATACCTTTAAATTTTATGCTAATGAAAATCTTAACTATTCCAAAAGTCTTCAACGCCAAGTAACGAACAAAAAGCTTTTTTGAAAAAAATACTATTTGATTTTTTTGCGCTTTGTTTCTGACCCAGCTATTTTCTTAACTACTTGCAGATATAAAGTTCAAATCACTCAATCACTTAATAAGTTTCCGAAACATTTACCTTTTCTTTATGCCTATTTGTTTCAGGTTGAATGCTTCGATTTCAATTCACGAGACGCCAATAGCAACAAATACGCGATCTTGTTTTTCACGCCATTGCATTCAGTTTAATTCCACGGATGTCGACTTTCACAACTAAAAAGACTGTTAGTAAACTAGCAGGTAATTTTAAAAGTCTAAGTGTAAAAAATGGGGTTTGAGAAGGGCGTAGCTGAATAGCTAGTTAAATGAGCTTTTCCAGCGTTTTCTTAAACATTATCTTAATTTCCATTAAAGCAGCATAGTGTTTCCCTTCAATATTGCACTAAACCTGATTATAAAAAACTACTAAACTGATTCAAAAAAAGGACGTATGTCTAGAACTATTAGCTGGACAAGAATTAATGGCAGTGGATTATGTTAATTTAATTGTCTGTGCAATATTGCAGCAGCTCTTGATTATAATTCGCAAAAACAATAAACAATTGTTTTTATTAACAAACAGAAAAAATAAAGGAATTTTCTTTCATTGTTCTTAATTGGTGTCATAGTTTTCAATTTAGACACTTCATCACTTCACCTGGATCCGGTTCTTTAATTGCAATGAAAAATGAATAATAAGAGAGAAACAAACAAGGTTTTCAAGATTGCAAAGTTGTGTCCAGCAATCTCAAGGAGAATATCATTATCTACCATGACCTTTGCGTGGAAAAATAACAGAAAAAAATAAACGAATAGGAATTACATGTCTAAATTTCAACATTTTTTGATGTAATTCATCACCTGTTAAGCTCATGGCAAACAAGAATAGTGGATGAAAGGGGGGAATGAAACACTCAACGCACAGATCCGTTTTTTTATTCCACCTTTTATCCACTACCATAATAAAGTGTACTACTACGATAGAGCCACAAAGCGCTATACTCTATTTCCCTTTATCTGCGAAACATTTCCACTGATATATTTTTCAAATCTATCAGACCTTGGCTCACTTAGTGCAATCCTTTAATATCGAGTTCAGCTGGCAATTATCCGTTTTCAGACGGATAGTACAAGCTCTAACTCCACTGTCTTGAGTGGATGTATCCCAGACATATAGTGTACTGAGTGAGACCGTGTAAGAAGTACGTAAAACCAAGTGAAAAAAATGAATTGAACAAAAATCACCAGCTTAAATATAGTAAAGTATGTTATTTATGCTTATTTCTATCTTACAACCCCCATTTAGTTTATAAGTTAATATTATACTTCAATACATGTTCACTGAACTGGTTTATAGTATGACCAAATCTTTACCTAATTAAATAAATGCACAATAAACACTTATTTCTTCTTAATCTAAAGGATGATATATGTTTATAAATTTTACACATATAACATGATTTATATAAATCAGGATTACTAAAATGTTGTCCCAAGTGACTATTTCTATCTTTTAAACTAGTCTTATCAAAACCTATAAAATATTCAAAGATCTGATTTGTACATTTATCGCAATAAACACGCCAAATTTTATTTTTAAATTTATTACACTTCGAAGGCATTTTATTTATTTTTGAATTTCAATTTTCATTTTTTCCAGATTGCCTTTTAAGAATTGAATACCTCCGTCATAAATTTGCACAGTCTTGCAACGCCTGCAATCTATCCTTCAATTCAAGAAGGAGTTCATTAAACAAACACTAACAAATGAACACATAAAGCAATCAGAATGTTATTTAATTGATGATGACGTCAATGGAGAAACATGGGCGAAGTCCCTTCAGCAAAGCCGCTTGGGAAACCATGGGCAGAGCCCCTTCGCAGATGATAGAGTCAATGTTGATGATGAAGTTAGTGCTAAAGACAAAACGAACACTAATACTATAACTAAGCATAAAGCTATAGAAAATACCAAAACTATTACAAAAGATAATACTGAAGCTATTACAATTACTAAATAAAAAATCTATAAAAAAGTTGAATTTCAATGAAAAGTTTGTCAAGAAACATTTAGAAATAAAATAGCATTTCTAACTCACTCTTATAGTCATAACAGAAATTATCTAGAGAACACGGAGACTATGATAAAAACTCTGGTCAGAATATGAGAGAATTCTAATTAACTGACAAAATTGCAAATTACATTGGTGGTATAGATGCGGATTTCAATTACTCATTAAAAGAAATAAAAAACTGCTAAATATTTGGAACCATTAGAAATTTTAAATATATGATCACAGCAGAAGGTGAGTACAAAAGAAAACTAAAGAAGAAGCTAAAACAGCAAAAATATTCTTTAAAACGGACTATTTTATTTGTGAAGCTATTGTTGAGACTTTATTCCTCAGCTAGATTTTGACAATGAAATATATGAGGACTATGGCTATGACTTCGATTTTCTTGCAAAAAGCACACAAATAAATATTGAACAAACTATGCCCTCTATTGCATCCTTTCTGAGACTCCCACCAGATCTAACAAATTCTAAATCAATATTGAAAACTCATAATATTAATTATACTTGTTACGACTAAACATCACTGCTTGGCTACAACCAATTGAGAGAATGCAACACGTGCAAGCGAATTTGTAAATAATTTAATTATACCACACCAACGATATGAAGATTTCCTTGCTTATATAGGAAGAATACAAAAATCATATAACCTTAATTTTCGGCTATACACACCTTGCGGTACTGGCAGAGTAGAATTATTTAAACCAGCTATCGATCTTGATAAAGATAGAAGAGATGTTACAATTTTAATCTGGGATGGGTCTCCGACCACCTGTCACCATGATGAATATACAGAAAACTGTTTTCTAAAAAAAATTAGAAACATTGATAGAAAGACAGAATAGGAGTCAACGTAAATACTATAAATTTATTAGATGTACTTGATGGTTTACTCTTATAGATAAACATGACAATCACACATATAGGCAAAAACAATGAACCAGAGATGAGATAGATTGACCTAAAAAGAAACATATTAGTTTTATAAACGAGCTTAAGCGACAAGAAATAGAAAAACTAAGCAATTGCTGATATAGAACGTTGTATTGGAAAAATTGCCATCTACTGCCAAAACTTATGTAATAGCCAAACACGGGGTTTCTAACTACTATTTTGGTCCCAACTGCATGAAAAGATTTGTTAATGATCTTTTTACTAATGAACCCAGCATGACATCAAGTATAATGAACAAACTATTTAAACAAGGAGATAAAATTTATCATGATGCTAATAAAACTTGTCATGTATGTAATAAAACATGCATTAACAACGTAAGAGAATGTTGCCACGAGACAGGGAAATATAGAGGACCAGCATTTCAGGTATGTTATCTAAGGTATAAACAACAAAATTTCATGCCTGTTATGTTTCATAGTGGCAGCAGTAATGATTTCAATCTATTATACAGTGAACTTTTAAAACAGAATAATGACAAGAGAAGTGTAGCATGTATACCAATTGGTAACGGCAGGTCTAAGATGTTCCGTGTTGGTAGTCTTAATTTCACAAAAAATCTTCAAATGGCAAAGATATGTGGATGCAAAACGAAAGCTTCATATCCAATTGAATACTTTACTCCGGAGAACTACAAAGAGGTTATAGGGGATCTGAAAATAAATGACTTCAAATCAGCTCGATAAAGCAAAACATCCACAGAGTGAGAAGTTAGTATGTTCAATAGAGAAAAAAGAAACAATAACCCCAAGAAATTAACCACACACTATTTAACACTATTTAAAAAATGATTTGGAATTATTGGACTTTTGTACTGGTGAATATTTTTGTTTTTAGTAAGAGTGATTTTGATATTAGTTCACTTCATTATGTATGTCTCCACTTCAATATCAGATACTATTCAAGATGATCAGAAGAGAGGTGGTAAATGTGGCATTATGGATGATAGATGTAATAATAGTGTTGGTAATTGTAATAGCAAGAGTAACAGCAGTAGCAATAGCAAAAACACTAGTAATAGCAATAACCATAAAAATAGCAAAGCAATAGTAATTGCAATAGAAAAAATTTACTAATGATGCAAAGTATGATCAAAGACCTATCTGGTACCTAGACGCAAACAATTTAAGTGGTCTAGAACTAATGCAGAAGCTACCAAATAAACATTTCGAGTTTACTCCTACCACTCTTGATACAATTTTAAATACTTAGGATGATTCTGATTTTGTTTACTGGCTAGTCTGTAATATTGAATATGGCATAGACATAACCCTTTTCAATAGTACTTGTAAAGATGAAACAGAAAAACTAGCCCTGATGACCTATAAAAACAATGTGGCAAGATTTGTTTTCTATAAGTCTAGGATATTCTTCATTTAATTCTTCCTCTAGTTCTTCAAAAGTATTTTTCTCTAGTCTTTGTCCTTGAATTACAACCTGATTCTAAATAGTGTCCTAACGTTTTTTTACGATTAATAGAGTTTTTATTATAATTTTAACTGCATTTTTATTATAATTTTTACCTATTTTGCAATATTACAAGTTACACAATTAAATATATTAGCAGGAAATTTTTCAATATTAATATTATCATTAAGTTCAGCCATTTTCATCACGTTAATTTTTATCAACTTTAGACAACTATACTTAAATATGTTTAGATTTGGACACACTAAAGATCAATTCGAAAAATATACTGCGATATAAAATAATATTATTAATTTACCATATTCAACAATGAGGTAGACAATATCACTAGAAGGAAATATATTAAATGTTATAGTTTTAGTGTATGATATGTATGATTCTTATCATGATTTAGGGAACAGATTAAAAAGTTATGAAATTGAAGCATTAGACAGATATGAAGTAGTCAAACCTAATCTTATTATATTTTGCAAGCATATTTCTGTCAAAACACGTTTTATAAGAGATATGAAACTGATCATGATTTCTGGAATAATACAAGTGAAGGGTCGTGGCATACTGTAAGTTTTTTCAATGATTTACATCTGTTGAACAAATGGGAAAACTTTGCCATTAGTCTCAGTAAACTTGATATTATGATTGATATTATTAGATTACCAGCAGTGGATGCATATTACTCAAACAAAAGACATAACAATGGAGAAACAATAAACTCTGGTCATACAAAAACCAAAGTACAAAAGCAAAAATTAACACACCAGTAATTTATATCACGCTAAATAGTTCTTTTCTTTTTAACAGAGAAGAAGATTAGCTTAACATAGACTCTAATCTATCTAGATACAAACATCATGATCTTGGTATAATAAAGTCTGATGTGGTAATGAACTATTATTTTGTATTAAATAAAAAATTTGTTTCTGACTGAACAATGGAGGTTGCTGACAATGATAATTATACAGATAATTAAGAGTTTAGGGAAAGTGATTTTATTATACCTAGCTCATATTTGAAATATATAAGGAAAGAACTAATATATATAATAATATTTTATATTTTTATAAAAATAATATAAATAATATTATATATTAATGAAAATTTAGACTTTAAGAAGATAGATAGACCATTTGATTTCTTTAGACAATATAAAAAATAAAATTCATACTAATGAGACACATAGCACAAAATATGCAATTGGAGGCATAGTTACTATAATAGGCTTAGTAGTATGTGTTTATCGCAAAATCTATGCAAATAAAAAATATTACAAAGGCACAAAACAATATCTTGTCCAATATTAGTGGTCTATATTTTAATAAAATTGAAAAATCTAAGATTGAAGAGATTAAGATAAATTAAAACGTTAAGATATGGTTATGTTCTTGCACTGTTTGCTGATAATGCACTCGAGCTTAATATTGCTATTGCAGAGTTATATGGAGGTACAGAATTTATCTATTGTAAATGGCTAAATGTAGAGAATTTTATATTGATATTACTGATGAAAACAATTGTTTTAACGAACAAGTTTTAATTGACCATAAAGTACTAGTCAGCCTGAATTATTGGTAAGATGTTTAGATTGCATGCGTTATTCATATAGCAGGGTTGATTTCGAAAATAAAAGCATAGATAAACAAAGAGAAGTTAGAAAATGTGTGCCTAGTTGTATAGATAAAGATAAAGTTAAAGGTAAAGATAAAGATAAAGATAAAGAAAGAGATAAAGATAAAGATAAAGATAAAGATATAAAGATAAAGATAAAGATAAAGACAAAGATAAAGATAAAGATAAAGATAAAGATAAAGATAAAGATAAAGATAAAAATAAAGATAAAGATAAAGATAAAAATAAAGATAAAGATAAAGATAAAGATAAAGATAAAGATAAAGATAAAGATAAAGATAAAGATAAAGATAAAGATAAACATAAAGATAAAAATAAAGATAAAGATGAAGATGAAGATAAAGATAAAGATAAAGATGAATTTAAACATAAAGATAAAGTAGAGATAAAGATAAAGATAACGATAAAGATAAAGATGAAGATAAAACCAAAGGCAAAGATAAAAATAAAGACAGATGTTAAGACAAAGACAACGATAAACATAAAGATAAAGATAAAGATGAAGATAAAATAATAAATATAACTAAATTTATAAAATGTGATAGTGACCTAAGCGATGTTTTTAATGATTTTTATTTCCATTACTTAACAAATCACAGAAATATGTTATATAGATTTGTTACATGTTTTGTTTCTCCATTTGATAATCATGATTATTAAGATATGTGTTTTCCAGAAAGGTATTATAATGCCTTCAATAAAGATAATAATAAAATCAGTGTTTTTAAAGAGATAATAATAATAATAATAATAATAATAATAATAATAAAAATAATAATAATAATAATAATGACAATAATAAATAAAATAATAATAATAATAATAATAATAATAGTAATAATAATAACAATAATAATAATAATAATAACAATAATTTAAAGTGTAAAATAATTTATAAGATTAAAATGAAGTCAGAGATTAAGATTGAATAAAAATCAGAGATTAAGAATGACGTGCTGATAGAGATTAGGAATAAAACAATAGATGAGGGTGTAGATGCGATAAATTTTACTGCTTCTAATTTAAATAGAACAAGCATACCTTGTCGAATTAAAAAACATAAAAAAAAATTTCATAAAACAAATAGTTTACGTAAAGATTGTAGTAAAGGAAATGTTTGAAGTACTGATTGTAATATTACTTCAAGTTGATCTTCACTTATTAAATACAGAAACAGGAATCACTCATATAATTAATTAAAATCATGATTATATCTGTTCTCTAAACGAAAGATAGTTTTAATAAGATAGTTTAACAAGATAGTTTAAAGTTAACAAGATAGTTAGCCTAATTATATTTTTAGAGAGTTTACAATTAAATATAATTTTACATAATGTTTAATTTAATAGCATTTATGCATGACGCATTATGTTTTTTTAAGCATTAAGCGTTAGATTATAGGGATTATACATAATCTTCAATAATGCATATAGAAGAAGACTATGAGGATTACGTGGATTATATGAAAATTATGTGGGATAATAGGTGGATTATGTGGGTATTGTCCTAGATAATTCCATTTTGGTTCAAATATCTTGGTAAAAATTTCATATTTTTAAATAACAGATATAATATTTAAAATAAGTAATTATGTTAGTGATTCCTGTTTCTCTATTTGTTAAGTGATGATCTAAAGAAAAATAACAATCCGGACAACATTATTTTTCTTTATCATGATCCTAACATAAACTACTTTTTCAAAAAAGTTATCTTTCTGTTTTTCAATTTTTGCAATATATGCATGTTTTATTTAATTTAGTAGGAGTAAAATTTATCTATCTATACTCTCATCTGTTAATTTATTCACACTCTCTATCATCAATCATTCCTAAATTTTGACTTTAATTCAATCTTAGTCTGTGACTTTTCGGTTTTTATTATTTTCATCTTCATTAATTACACTATCATTATTATTATCTTTACTAATGCCATTATAATACAATTCTGCAAAAGACATATTTTTTTAATGATGACTACTAAATGTAGAAGCTCAACACTTATCACATCTATATAACATATTTCTGTGATTTCTTAAGTACTGGACAAAAAAAAAGATTAAAATCATCAATTAGGACACCATCACTTTCTATATATTTTAATTATATTAACTTTATTGTCTTTATCTTTATTTTTATCTTTATCTTTATCATTATCTAAATCTTTCTTTATCTATATAAATAAGCACGCATTCTGTAATTTCTCTTTGTTTATCAATGTATATTTTTTCAAAATGAGTTTTGATATATAAATAGCACATGCAACATAAACTTCTTACTAGTAATGCAGAGTGATTCGTACTATAATAGTCCTTTCAAACACAATCATTAAAACAATTGTTTTCTTCAATTTTACTTATATAACGTTTTTTACTTTTAGCCATTTACATTAGAAGAATTCATCGGTACCTTCATATAACTCGGCCATAGCATGGTTCATCTCATGGGCAGTATCAGCAAAAAAGCATCACTAAAACCATATCTTAAAGTTTTACCATTATCCATTTTAATCTTGAAATTTTTAATCTTATTTAAACCTAAAACACTAATATTGGACAAGCTATTGTCTTATGAGCTTGTAATATGTTAGTTTCCATAAATTTTTCAAAAAACACCTATAACTATGCCTTTTATAGTGACTATGCCTCCAATTGCATTATAGGCGCTATGTAACTCATTAGGTATGAAATTTATATATTATGTGTTCTATAAAATTCAAATGATCTGTCTATTTTCTTCAAATGTATATTTTCATTAAAAAAATTATTGGCTCTTTTCATTTTTTATCTATATAAATAAGCACGCATTCTGTAATTTCTCTTTGTTTATCAATGTATATATTTTCAAAATGAGTTTTGATATATAAATAGCACATGTAACATAAACTTCTTACTAGTAATGCAGAGTGATTCGTACTATAATAGTCCTTTCAAACACAATCATTAAAACAATTGTTTTCTTCAATTTTACTTATATAACGTTTTTTACTTTTAGCCATTTACATTAGAAGAATTCATCGGTACCTTCATATAACTCGGCCATAGCATGGTTCATCTCATGGGCAGTATCAGCAAAAAAGCATCACTAAAACCATATCTTAAAGTTTTACCATTATCCATTTTAATCTTGAAATTTTTAATCTTATTTAAACCTAAAACACTAATATTGGACAAGCTATTGTCTTATGAGCTTGTAATATGTTAGTTTCCATAAATTTTTCAAAAAACACCTATAACTATGCCTTTTATAGTGACTATGCCTCCAATTGCATTATAGGCGCTATGTAACTCATTAGGTATGAAATTTATATATTATGTGTTCTATAAAATTCAAATGATCTGTCTATTTTCTTCAAATGTATATTTTCATTAAAAAAATTATTGGCTCTTTTCATTTTTTATCTATATAAATAAGCACGCATTCTGTAATTTCTCTTTGTTTATCAATGTATATATTTTCAAAATGAGTTTTGATATATAAATAGCACATGTAACATAAACTTCTTACTAGTAATGCAGAGTGATTCGTACTATAATAGTCCTTTCACACACAATCATTAAAACAATTGTTTTCTTCAGTTTTACTAATAAAACGTTTTTTACTTTTAGCCATTTACATTAGAAGAATTCATCGGTACCTTCATATAACTCGGCCATAGCATGGTTCATCTCATGGGCAGTATCAGCAAAAAAGCATCACTAAAACCATATCTTAAAGTTTTACCATTATCCATTTTAATCTTGAAATTTTTAATCTTATTTAAACCTAAAACACTAATATTGGACAAGCTATTGTCTTATGAGCTTGTAATATGTTAGTTTCCATAAATTTTTCAATAAACACCTATAACTATGCCTTTTATAGTGACTATGCCTCCAATTGCATTATAGGCGCTATGTAACTCATTAGGTATGAAATTTATATCTTATGTGTTCTATAAAATTCAAATGATCTGTCTATTTTCTTCAAATGTATATTTTCATTAAAAAAATTATTGGCTCTTTTCATTTTTTATCGATTGGTACCTTCATTCTATATTTCAAAAATCAGCAAAGTGTAAAAAGATCGTTTTAACTAAACTCTGATGTATCTATGGTATTATCAACATCAATATCCTCTACTCTTGAGTCAGAAACAATATTTTTATTTTTTATCTGTAACACTATAGTAGTTATCTACCATATCATGCTTTATTATACCAAGATCATTATATTTGAATCTAGATAAATTAGTGTACGTTTTAAGCTTGTCCTCTACTCTAATAATAAACAATTGATAGCTATTGAGCGTTTTACGAACTACTGGTGTGTTAACTTTTGTTTTAGTATTTAGATCGGTTATTCTATGACCAGAGGTTACTATATTTGTATTATAATGGCTTTCAATTGAGTTTTGTGTATCTACGGCTGGTAATCTAATATTGTCAGCCATAACATCAAGTATAATGAGACTATTGGCAAAGTTTTCCAATTTGTTTAACAGATGTAAATCATTGCAATTATATACTTTATGCCCGGAGCCTACACAACTATTATTGCAGAAAACATGAACAGTTTCCTGTACACTACAAAAATCTCTTTTAAAACGTGTTTTGCCATATTTAGATTTGCCAAATATAATGAAAGTTTGTTGGACTTCTTCATATTGCTCTAACACATTACTTTTAAAACCATTAGCACGCTAAGATGAGGATCATACCTATAATATACCATAACTAGAACAATTCAAACAAACCCAACTAATGATATTGTCCACCCGTTTTCAATATGGTAAATTTTTATTGTTGTTTTATAATTTTCAGTATAATTTTTGAATTGATCTCTAGTGTTTCCCAATCCAAACCTATGTAAATAAACACATAAACAACATATAGTTTTGTTAAATCTAAAACCACTAATATGCTGATGTACTCTACATGAGCATCTTACATTGAGCATCTTAAGTATTGATTAGAATCATTATAATGAATTGATAAAAGCTCGACATAATTTCTAGCTTTTACATTTCGTTCGCATATATAGCCATCATATTCGCTATTTGAGCATGTATCACATCAATGTCTCCATTGCTTATCTTCACAGTTCATGCACTTTATTTTGATATATCAATTTATAAAGTGTAAATTGCTTTTCAAAATAAAATTTTCTTTTTTAAAATAAAAATGACTGAAATTAACGATTGCATTATTGTAGAAAAATTACCTCCTAATAAAATAAATTGTGTAACTGGTAACATTGCAAAAATAACTAAAAATTATAATTATAATAATGTAAACTCTATTCGTCATAAAAAGAATACTAAGATAATACATAGAAGAACCTGTGTTGCAGTTAACAGACAAAGGAGAGAGAAGTTTGATTCTTAAGAACTAGAGGAGGAAATAATTAAAAAAATATCTTAGACTGGTAGAATATAAGTTTTGTATTTTTTGTGATAAGTATTCAAAAATTGAGGGAAGCTAAGATTCACATTTAAACATAAAACTACATAAGAATAATAAAGGAATATTAAATAGATATTTTGTAAGAGGGGGAGAAAATTATGGGTGTACAGCATGTGAAAAACCTCTAGGTCAATATAGAGTAAAGGATCATTTAGAACAAGAGCACACAAGCGGGATAAAACTATTGAGGAAGAGTTTGTAGAAGGTGAAGAAGAGAAAACTTCGAAGAGTTTTGTAGAGTATAAAACTAAAGCTAAAGAAGAAGCTAAGGCTGGAGAGCAATCTGTATTAAAAAAGTTATTAAAAAGACAAACCCTTATATAGACTAAAAGCAGCAACAAATAGATTAAGTGGTTTAATAATATTTACTTTTAGAGTGTGCTCAGTTATTAGAATTGATTCCTATCTTCATGATTAACCGTCTCAAATTTTGTTATTTCTATTGTAGTATTTTTCTATTGTAGTATTTTTAATTTTGTATTTTAAGTCTTTTTTGCATCTATATAAACTAATATCATGGGGATAGCTTTCAATATTATTAGCATAGAATCTTTTCTCATCAAAAAAAGTTTAAACTAGTCTTACATTTTTCCACTGTAGTCATTCTATCTGCTACTTTCTGTATTCTGCATTCATCTACATTTCTTTCTTCATTTTTCATTAGAGTTTTATAACATTCTGCATGTTTACCTTTGTTGTCTTTCTTTATTCTTTTCTCTTTAGTATACAAAATCAGCTCTTGAGTAACAAACTATATGTCTTAGGTTTGATTGTTAAAAACTCATCTATCAAATTGATGTTTAAATTTAACTGGATCCTTAGTATTGGTTTTAATAGGTTCACCAAGATTATTTAGATCCAAACGTTTATCTGAAGCATTACTACAAGTAAAACTTAATATCAGACTGTCTATATCCTTATAATGTTATTGTAGGTTTTTTAGTGATGGTTGTAGATTACTATAATAGCATTGGTACACATGAAACTTACTTAGCTCTAATTCTGTTTTACTTAGACATATGGGTGATTCATTTTCTATTTCTTCTTGGTATATTCAAGATGAGCATAGTCATCATATCTTGCTATGCCCTTAATTGTTGATTTTCTTACACTTTTCATTTTTTTTTCATCATGCAAAAGCTTGATTTGTGTGAAATGTAATGGGTTGAAGCAAGCTCTACCAAAATAAGGAATTCTTCATTGGTCTCCTTGTGTCCATTTCTGCCTCTGTTTTAGCTGTGGCTCTTTTGTAAGCATCTTTATAATCACTACATAAATTATCTGGTTTGATATTAATAACTCTTATTATTTTTTTGATTAATATCTCTGTCCTTAGGTTCATTTACGTATTGTAAGCATTTCTTAATAATAAATCGCATGTGATGACACCCGTGATCACTTTTGACTTTTTGAAGAAAAAGATGAGTTTGACTTTTGAGAAAAAGATGAGTTTGACTTTTTGTTCACTTTTAGCTAAATTTTGTTCAAACTGCGGCCTTTCTATAAAAATACTTTTTCAAACTACCTTTTGCGCTACAAAAATAAATTTTTTTGTGTCACCAATAGACCTAACAAAAACTATTTCTGGTCTCTTGAGGAAGTCAACTATCAAAAAAAACTCGAATTCAATTTGAGAGCTGTTTTTTTTTAGAAAACTTTCTTGTTTATTGTTGTTTTTGTAGTCACTTAGAGACTAGTTCTTTTTCATATCGTGGTTCTGTTAATGAAAATTTACAATCAACTAATACCCAATGAATAAAATATTAGTTTTCAAGGAATTACTCATGATTTTTTTGACTTCGAATCTGTGTTTTCAAAAATTTTAATGAAATTTTGATTTTCTTTTTGAAATTTCGGGAGTTTTATGGAATATACTCGCTGAACAAAAGTGCAATTGACTTCTTAGTTATCATTAGGTAAACCTATATAGCGCTTTGAGTGGACAGCTAATGGCTGCTAAGATTTTAAAAAACAATTTTTCAAAATTTTCTTTGAACTTAAGTCGATATTGTTTTCTTTTTTTTTCATGAACAGTAAGTCAGTCTCAGTAATGACATGACCACCTTCTTTTTTACTGCGACCACAATCATTCTGTTAAGTGGTTTTATCTGATTAACATTAGTTGTAGGACTTCGATAACACGAGTTTTCATAATTTCAAAAAAAATTTCAATTTTTTTGTAATTTTGGTACCTTTTGAAATTCTTACCCATTATCTTAAAATTGGTATTTCCCATTCGCTCAAAAAAGACGTCCGATGAATAGGAGAAACCGTTTTTGGAGCAAAGATTATGGTTTTTATGGTTTTAATTTCTTCTCGAAGTTTCGGCTGAATTTTTGTTGGTTTTGCCTGTATTTGTAGTTGTTTTTGTAATCATCGGACTTATTTTGGTGTCTTATTGATAACATATTGGTGACAAAAATTCCTTGACATCCCATCGAGTCATAACGTAGCCTTTTCTTGATTTTAGACAAAAAAACTCTTGAAATTAATGGTTGTTAAGAACTTCAAAAAATTTTTGAAATTCTTTTGGACATTAACCAATCGTAAACTCATTTTCGTGAATTTTAAGTCAGTCTAAGTAAAACTAGGACCTCTTTTTTTTCTACTGCAACTAAAATGAAACTGATTACCGGTTTTATCTTCTAACTTTTAGCTCTAAGACTTTGATGCTACGAGTTTTCAAAAATTTTTTGTAAATTTTTGGATATATTTTTTTTGCAATTTTTGTTTCCGTTCATTTTTTTTCTTAGTATCCTAATATTGATTTCTCCCAGAGTCCTGGAAAAGATTTTCAATTGATCATAGATAAAGCTTGCACAGAAAAGTTTTTTTTAAATGGCTTCGACACTTTCTTGCACTTTTCTACTGAAATTTTTGGATTTTGTCTAATTTTATTGCTGTTTTCCTAATCATAAGTCTTATTGTGATGTCTTATTGATGACTTAAGACTGACAAACATCCCTCTAATCCTATCGAGGAATAATTTTGCGTATTTATTGGCATCCGCCGAGAGCTATTGATTTTAGTGGCTGTTAAGTCTTTTTTTTTTAAAAAAAAAAGAATTTTGTTTTGAACACTAACCTTCATTAAACATATTTCCATGAAATGTAAGTAAATCTAAGTAATGACATGACCTCTTTTCTTTTTATTTCATACAACATTATTCTGGCCAGTTGTCTTTAACTAATAACTATTGGTTTTACGAATTCGATTGCACGAGTTTTCATACTTTCAAAAAAAAATTCGGATTTTTTTGTAATTTTGGTTCCTTTTGAAATGTTTTCCCATTATCCTAAATTTGAGAGTTCCCATTGGCTTAGAAAATACGTCCAATGGCTCATAGATAAAGTTTGAAGAGAAACACTCGTGGTTTCAATGCGTTCGACATTTTCTTCTGGCACTTTTCTACTGAATTTTTGGTTTTTGCGTGTTTTTGTTGTTGTTTTCATAATCATAAGACTGATTGTGATGTTCCATTGATTACTTATGATTGCAAAACATCATTTCCTTAAAATTGAGGTATAATTTAGCGTACTTTTTGAATTCCGTTGAAAGCCACTGAAATAAATGGTGTTGATAAAACTGGTTTTCCCAAAAACTTCGTGGTTTTTTTATATTTCTTCAGTCTTTGGAAGTCATAATCTTAAGAAAAGAATAGCCCCACTGCTTTTAAAAAAGCTTGGGCTTGACATTTTTCTCGCTCAATTTTTCTAACTTGGTTGTAATTTCTTTTTTCTTAATTCTTTTTGTAGTCGTGAAACGCTGACTGGTCTCATAGGCTTCCAAGTAAGAATTAAATGAATGATCTTACTCAATGCAGTCAGTTTATAGCGAGTAGTATTGAAGTGTATGATATTGCTCGTTTCCAAAGTTTTTTATACTTTTCAGTTTTGTTCTTTTTGTCAACTTATAACTTATTCTCATCATTGAGAGGTTGCATTCAATTCATTGTAATTCGAAAACCATTTGTCCATCAATATCATGTCGGAACTGATGTTTTTTTGTTTGATGGACAATATGCGTTTTCATAAAGGTTTTGTTAGTGATCAATATTTGTGTTTCTTTTTCTCTTCTTTTAGCACTCAACACTAAAAAATTTATGTTTTGCTTGTTTTGTCGTTTGTTTCGTTCTTGTAGTCTTTCGAATGGCAGCTGTAATTAGGCTTGGTGTTACGTATTTCAATCAGTAGTTCAGTTATGTAACAATTTTTTTGAACTCAAACATCTATTTTTAATTATCTCATCATTAGATTGACAATTAAGTCAAAAATGTAGATGAGCTCGGGTCGGAACATCATGTGCGAACGCACATTAACGAGCATCCTTGTTCAAATAAAACTTCAAAGAATAAAAAATTTCTTTCTTGTTTTGATCGGACAATTGTTTTCCAAAATTTCTACAGTGATTGGCTCCTAACTGACCTTTAGTACATGAGGTAGTTCTCAGACTTCATCTCCACTTCCTTGACCTCATCAGCTGTGGGATCCACACGTCTCTCATCCAGTTGGTCTTTGTTCCACACTCCAGTCCACAACTTAACAGCGACGTCCTCAGCCTCTCCATCCTAGGGGATACATTTCAGCATGAAAAAGTATACTCATCGAGAAAAAATTAATGAAAATTGTATGAAAATCATGATAAAAATCTCAACATCATGAAAAAGAAATCCCAACAATCAAGGATAAAATAACATTCTCAGTTATTTAATTGAACACACTCAAAATCCTGCGGCAACAGCATGCTGATTATGCTTTCGGCCAGAATGTTTATAGCGTTCTTTTCCAAAAAAAAGACTAATGAGGCAGCCTTTGCTGAAACACAATATAATTTTTTTTGTAAAAGTCGCCATTTCTTCTATTTGTAGTTTTTGGGGTCTGAACAGAAACGCTTCATCGCAAATACTTTTACTTAGACCAAAACCTTGCCGCTTCAGGTCTTATATCAAGGTATTTTGTTTTTTTCATTTGACACAACAATACACTAAACAAAACGTTAACTCGTCCTGTCTCTCTTTGAAAAAAAAAACAAATTTAGAGTAGGACAAAATGTATAACAATTGTTGTTTTTTTTACCTGTGTAACAATTGAGGTTTTTTTACATTGGTGAAAACACTGAGGAAATTTGTTATCAATCAAGAACCGCGATGCGAATCAAGATATAAGGCAGGATTTTTAAAGAGGTGACTTTGGCAGGGTAATAATAATAATAATAATAATAATAATAATAATAATAATAATAATAATAATAATAATAATAATAATAATAATAATAATAATAATAATAATAATAATAATAATAATAATACTAATAATAATAATAATAATAATAATAATAATAATAATAAAAATAATAATAATAATAATAATAATAATAATAATAATAATAATAATAATAATAATAATAATACTAATAATAATAATAATAATAATAATAATAATAATAATAATAATAATAACAATAACAATACTAATAATAATAATAATAATAATAATAATAATAATAGTAATAATAATAATAATAATAATAATAATAATAATAATAATAATAATAATAATAATATTAATACTAATAATAATAATAATAATAATAATAATAATAATAATAATAATAATAATAATAATAATAATAATAATAATAATAATAATAATAATAATAATAATAATAATAATAATAATAATAATAATAATAATAACAATAATAATAATAATAATAATAATCAAAATAATAATAATAATAATAATAATAATAATAATAATAATAATAATAATAGTAATAATAATAATAATAATAATAATAATAATATTAATACTAATAAAAATAATAATAATAATAATAATAATAATAATAATAATAATAATAATAATAATAATAATAATAATAGTAATAATAATAATAAATTGTTTTCGGAACAGACAAACAAAAAACATGTATATATTTTTACACTTTTTGTATACACACTTACTAAACCGAGAGAACACCAAATGGCAGTGTTGCCTAGTCATAAGGTGCCTCATGAACAGAAAATTTAGCGTCTTGAATTATTTCAATCATTTGGTTCGGAAAAACATGAAGAGGAAATAACTCAGTAGAAACCTTCTAGCAAATCAGCACTGCCTAATATAAAGCTATCACGGAACCGATGAGCAAAATTTTTACAACCTATTACAGACAGTTTTGCTATTTCTTCAATGAAACGAGGTTGAAATTTTAGTATTTTTATCAACAGTTTTCTGGCTCTTGTTGAAATGATCTTTATGTTAATTGGTCCTTCACACAAAAATTTTAAGTGTTTTGCGCATATTCTCTGTGTTTTAATTTTGTTTAAATCGTTTGTTCCCAAAAAACCATTTTTTGTACTGTGCTCATTTAACTCCCTTTTTTAATAACTAATTTCAATAGCTCATATAAATGTAACTCTTCTATGTTATAAATTTTTGCTGCAATTCTGAAGTTTTCAATTGACTCAAATTTAAATTTCTCATTATAATTCTCACTAGATGTCTGATTTTGTTACTAAGTTTCTTGATGTCACTCTTTGCAGCTGTACCATAGATAAAAACTCCATACTGTAAGATCGGTTGCACATGAGTTTTGTACGCAAAAATAAGTTGTTTTTTGTGTAAGACAGTTCTCAGCTTATAGAATGTAGCACAAAAAACATTCATTTTATGAATCAAATACTGAATGTGATCTTTATAATTTAATTTTTCGTCAATCAGGTTTCCAAGAACCTCACCGATTTTTTGTTTTCAATGTGATTTCTCTCAAATGATATTTGATTGCTTTTGTTTCCACCCTTTTCTGAAAACTGAATAAAAAAGTTTACTCGAAGATCAAAGTTAATATATTTTTCTCCAACCAATCAATTGTTTGTTTCATGCCTAAGACAAGCTGACTAAGATCTGATTGACTGAGTTGTATCAAAGCTGTGTCATCGGCGTAAAGGGTCATTGTTATGTTCGCTGTAGCCTCCGGAAGATCGTTTACATACAAGATAAACAGTAATGGTCCCAAATTTGAGCCTTGACGTACACCTATTTTTAAACGTAAAAATGAGGATTCAGTATCTCGGCAACGTATTTTCTGTTTTCTGTTTGTTAGATAGTTTTTTAGTAGGGTATTGATAGGTCCACGGTATCCCATTTTCCACTACTTTTCTACGAGAATTGAATGATCTACTGTATCAAATGCCTTTTTTAAGTCCAGAAAGATTGCATGTGTGGAAATTGCTGGTTTGTTCAAATTGTATCTGATTGAATCTACAACTGATATCAAGTCATCTATGATGCCCAGTTTTGATCCAAAACCAAATTGATTGTTGTGCAGTTGATTTGTATGTTTGAGAAAACTGGTGATTCTTGTGTGGATAATCTTTTCGAAGACTTTCGATATGGCGAGTAAAAACGAAATGGGTTTGTAATTATTAGCTTCAGAAACATTTCCAGACTTAAGAATTGGGACAACAACTGCCCTCTTCAAACAATCTGGGAATGTTTGAGCTTTCAGTGCTTTGTTAATGAAAAATGTCAGTGTGTCTAACATTCCGAAAATTAAAGACTGTATTACGAAAACACTTATCTCAAAACAGTCACTTGTGTATTTTGTTATTAGGGACATTACAATTTTTTCAACCTCATCTTTAGTAACATTTGTAAGATACATTGAGAAGCGCACTTGCGGGCTTTTGTCAGGATTCCAATTGCCCTTACATTTTTAGTTCATTTTCTCTGCGACAGAAGGAAAAAACTGATTAAACTCCTGGCACTGCTCGACAGTCAATTTTGGATTTGATCCAGATTCTTTCCCGGTTAGAAGATTAAATGTTTCGAAAAAAGATTTATTATTTGACTTGCTTGCGGCAGCAATTAGTGTTTGAAAATGTAATTGTTTCTTTTTGTCGACAATTTTTCTTAGCCGACTTTTTACAGCGCAATAACGCTCCCAATTTTCCAGTGAACTCTCAATTTTGTATTTTTTATACAAAAAATGTTTTTTGTTAGACAAATTTTTGATTTGGTTGTCAACCCAATTTTTTATTTGTCCTGGTGTTTTAATTTTTTCTGGAACAAATTTATTCACTATTTCCTGTACTTTTAAGTTAAAGTTTTCAAAGCATGAGTGTATATTCTTCGTTTCAAATAGTTCTTTGGACGGTTTTTCAGCAAATTCCAGTTTCGATAACTGGTATTTTTCCTATTTTCCTGTGTTCCAATTGCAACTCTCGGTACCGTTAGAGTATAATGGTCAGTTATTGATGTCTCTAAAATCTCTACTTCGAATTTTTTTATAAGAGTAGACGACATCAATAACTGAACTATTCTGCTCAGTTTCTCTCGTTGGTTTATTTGAGTTCAAACATTGCAAACCAAAATAGCTGAGACTATTTTGTAAATTAGTTTTTCTGCTCGCTTCCCTGATGTGATCAATTTTAACGTCACCACATAGAATATTTATGTCATCTGGTTGTAAGTAGATATCACTAAGATGGTTTTCAAGCGCAATCAAGGAATCGAGGAATCGTTTACAGGAGCATTAGGTTTCATGTAAACAGCTGTTACATAGATAGCAACGGCTCTAGAGTTCTTGGCTGTTAAAAATTGTATATTGTTATTTTGTGTTTTTTTGTGAAGTTCCGTCACTACTCCTTTCTTTGAGATAATAGCAAAACCATCCCCTTTTGCTGTTGACGGTTGCATGTTAACGGTTCATTATATCCGTCAATTTTGAACAGGTGATTCGTATGATTGTCCGATATTCATGTTTCAGTCAAGCAAAGAAAAGATGGCTGCAAATTCAACGATTTTGTAAGAATCTGCAGCTCATCAATATTTTTTCTTAGAGACCTTATGTTTTAAAGAAGTATACTATGTGTTGAAGACATCGTTGTTTGTTGAAAAGAACGTAGTGATCGGTTTCCCCCATTGCAATTTTTACCTATTTTTGTTTTTTTGCTGTATCCGTTATTTTGAATCCAATTGTTAATTACAGTGTGGTCATCTGCGTACAAGCAGAGCGGATATAACTCAACTTGACAGAAAACCCACCACTCACTTTTCTGAAAGTTCAGTGCGGATGTCGCAGCTGAATTGTCTGAAAGTGAAAAGAAAAATACTTGAATTAAAATTGGACAATGCGGATGTCGCAAAGCCAAGGAGTAATTTTTTTGTAACATCCTCAGGCAGCAAGAGAAGCAGATATCGCTATTTTTGTTGCCTTTAGAAAAAATAGAAAAAAAAATAAAAAAGGTACGTTGAAAACGTCTAAAAAATTCATTTAACTAGCCCATTTGCGGAACCGTTTCCAATACAAAGCGCTGATGTTGAAAAGAGACCAATCATTTTCTGCTTCGCACCTTATGTTAAGTAAGTTATTTTATCACATACCCAAAACAAAACAAAATCTTTTTGAATTGGTCTCAACAAACAAATACACAGTCATGATTTCGTATTTGGTTCACTGTTCTAGTTTTTTGTTGGTTGACTCGTTTCATGTCGGGAGAACAAATTGAGTTCCCATCGTTGTCTTTTTCCAGTTTGCGTATATTACTGGCATCTTTACGTTTGATAGCGTTTGGAACATTAGCCAGATCGCTCGTATAATTGATACGATGATAGCCGATCGTGTTGTTAGCCTTCGATACCAGAACAGAAACTTTGCAGTTGTTTGTTGAAGTTATGAAATCTTGTTTGTTAGCTTCAATTTTCAATTCAGCATCAACATTTGGCAAGTGCTCATTAATATAAATGTTTCGACCGTTTATCTCGTTTTTTCTTTTCTTTAATAATTTGCGTGACTTGTAGACATTGTTCTTATCTTCAAAGTAAATGAATTTGATGATAACTGATGGCAATAGATAATCATTTCCAGTCCCAGGGAGTATATGGCAAGCTTTTATTCTCGTTTCATGTAGTCTTATCCCGAGATATTTTTCAAAGAACCAGAGAGTGTCGAGAAGTACGTTTTCGCTGCGTTGCGCATCAAATGGTGGGTTAAAAAGGTCCAACTTGTCTTTTCTACTGTATTGCTCTTGAGCACGAATTCGTCTTGCAATTTTTTTTGCTCAGTTTCAAGTTTTCCTATCCTCGTTTTATAGCAAAAATTTTCGCCCTTTAATTCATCTATTTGCCCTTGTAATTCATTAACCTGTTCTTTCAGCGAAATTTTTCCCGCAATTGCATCTCTTTTAGTTGATCCGTGTTCGTGATAGCTTCCATTTTTGAGTTGTTTCTTTTTCGACAGTAGAAAACGAATAAAAGGTAAAAAAAAATAATAAAAAAACTATTTTTGTATGATTTGGATTTTTTGTTTACTCAGCTTTTGCTTTTGTGATTCTGTACTCACGAACGCTACCAAATCGTCCTCCTTAAAATCCTCATTGCACTTGCTCGTTGACAATAAGGATAATACTAACAAGAAAGCATAACTCAAAAAAAATGTACGTAGTCAGTTAATTATTACGAATTTTAACTTTTTAGAAATGACTCTGTATAAATCTGTAACTTTCTCCGACTTCAACACTAGTATGCTTTTTATTGGCCCTCGGTTTTGATCTGCGAATTAGAATAATTACTTGGAAATCGTAACAACTATAGAAACTTTTTTCAATTTGAGCTATGCTTTTTTTCAGTTATTTCGGTAATTTTTCTTTCGCACGAAGCAATAGAGAGTTCAAAGGGTCACCTAAGCCTGCTTGAAACACGTAAATTGCACGATTTAGATTGCTGAGTTTAACAAATCCCTCATTTTAGACCAAAATTTGTACGTGAGTTTTGGGAAGTTGAGGCCTGGAGTAGGTTCACGAAAAAAACTCTTTTTCAAATTCGAAGTGGCTGTTTAACGAATCGACGCCCTATTTAACAGGTCATGAAACTTACTACATATAAGAGGATAATTTTTTCTTAACACAAACTCGAAATAAGACCTTGCAAAACACAAGTCATTCGCTAATTTGACAGCATTTCCAAAAAATCCAATTTTGAGATAGATATTCGTGGCCTTTGAGTTCGAAATGTACTCTTTATTAAAACCCTTACAAATACTATACAGAACAGTTACAACAAATGTGGTAACTGGGGGGGGATAAAAAACACTGGGGGGGGGGGGCAAACAGAAAAGAACCAGCAATTTTACTCACACCTCCCTATGTCAATACAGAGGTCCATTATTTACCCTTAATGTCATCGGCACTTAAAAAGGGGATCAGAGAATTAGGCGCCTAAGAGAAAGTTGCTATCAAACACTTGGTTGAAATTCCATTCTGAACAAACTTTTTCAATGGTAGGCTCCTACCAAGAACAGTAAAATTACAAACAGTAAAATTACAGTAAAATACAAAAGAACAATTTAATTTACCTAATATCTACACGAAGTGATTACAGATTATTAAGTTGCTGGTTAATAGACTAGCTACCGATTGCTATTGTTTCAAATTACTGTTTTTTTTTGTAGCAGATAAAAGTACCGCAAATTTACGTCAATTAATCTCCGTTTATCTCTGCACATTAATCAAACTCAAATCGTCATAAATATTATCTACTGGTTGATCGGAAATGTGTTTGGCCCCAAACGTCCATTTGCAAACTTAACACAATAAGCTAATATTTTTTCATACTAATCAATAACTGTTTCATTCTCCGGCCTAAAATACCTAAGCCTTTACGCCAAGTGTCAGTATCAAAACTAAGCAAATCTTTAAAAAACAATTGAGGCAGGACGAATTGCAATACAGCGACAGGCGGACGCTCAATTATATTGAAAAATGCTGCCTCTGGGGGTGTCAGTTTGTGAAGTGGTTCAAAAAGTCCAATAAGGGCTCAAAATGACGTCAACACATGTTGTCGTCTTTTGAATTTCCCTCATTTGCGCAGCAAGGGGACTCTGTCACCCCGAAGATTGATCAAACAAATCAAAGAGTTTGAGCTGGTGAAGAAAGAGCTACCTTGTTAATCTGCTGCTCTTGCAACCTATTGTGAAATAGATTGACTCAAAGGGTGGCCGCCGTATTGGCCGACAGGGCGTTTAGCCGACAACCAAAAAATGAGAAATTTAACCGACAATTTAAATAAAATGAGCAATGAATTTATTCTGAAGCTGTGATTGGCCAATCTGAAACATTATTTCGTATGCGGAAAAATATACCGCAGTTTTATCATCAACAAGTGTAACGAAGATTTATCCGTGGTCGGATCGTATTTTACCGCATCTGGCCATGCCTCAGTGGCCCGTGGGACTTGATATGAACCTATCACAACCGAACTACTGAGACTTTTCTGGGATCTTTTCAACAATTGCCCCCCCCTTTGCAAAAGGGGGGGCTATTCTTGAATAGAATTTAAGCGAGCTATTTATTAACCAATCAGAGACGACTAATAATTTTCCACGCATGCACATATTATTAAACTGAATAGAATAAAATACACCGTGGAATAGCAATTAGCCGAACCGGAATATAAAGCGAAAAGAATTTCCGACTGGCGGGTCGGTGGGCGCGCTTCGCGCGCGTCGCGGCTTCGCCGCGATAACCGACCCGCGATTTCCGGATTACATCCCACAGCGCATGAGAGGCATGGCCATGAACAGCGGTCCGCAATTGCACTTAAACTATTATTCTTCTATCTAAAGTGTAGGCCAAGTAATACCCTGGGCGAGACTGGATGGTTATCTTGTAAGATCTTACAAGATTCTTACAAAAAATGTTTATCTTGTAAGATCTTGTAAGACGAATGTTTATCTTGTAAGATTCTTATAAGACGAATGTTTATCTTGTAAGATTCTTACAAGTTTGAAGTACTGAGAAAATACTGTTATTTGGCATCTGTTATTTGGCATCCTATCAGCTGAAAGATGAACGAAAATCAAGAAAAAATCAAGAAAAAATCAAGAAAATCTGAAAAAAAACTTTGAAAATCAGCGAATGCGATTGAAGATGGAAGGACTAATAAGTTGATTCAATAAATTGATTCAATAAATTAATAATTAATAGTTTTCTACAAATTTGTAGATTCAAGTATTGCAATCTTTAATATATTTTTCCAAGTCTAGGTCTTAAGTATAGAATTCTAGGATTTAAGACGAACGGATACCGTATAAATAAGACGAACGGTTATCTTGTAAGATTCTTTTAAGACGAACGGTTATCTTGTAAGATTCTTTTAAGACGAACGGTTATCTTGTAAGATTCTTTTAAGACGAATGGTTATCTTATAAGATCTTGTAAGGCGAATGGCTATCTTGTAAGATTCTTGTAAGACGAATGTTTATCTTGTAAGATTCTGTCAGAAAATCTTGTAAGACGATGCATCCTCCTATAAGATTCTGTCAGAATCTTGTAAGATCTTACAAGATAACCATTCGGAGTTGTCCCGGGTATTGTGGTAAAGCATAGCACAAAAGGGGAGGCGATTCTCTACTAGGTACCAAAGGGGGGGCAATTGTTGAAAAGATCCCTTTTATGGACCAATTTATTGACCAATGAGACTTTTACGAAAAAGTATGATACAACCATCGGCTAAATTTCTCATTTTTCCCTTGTCGGCTAAACGCCCTGTGGGCCAATTTTCCTATCACCGACTCAAAGATTATTAAATCTCAATAGCAATCGAAATATTAAATCTAGTTATAAATATAATAGGACTAATAATTGGTGACGTTTTAACAGATAGACATACCAAAACATTGAAATTTCAACAAATGTTGATTGGTTGAGAAATTTAAAACAATGTACTTATAAAAGTTCAATTAGCCTACATTGGACATAGCCTAATGATAGAATAAAATTTTTACCGCATCTGGCCATGCCTCAGAGGCCCGTGGGACTTGATAGGAATCTATCACAACCGAATGTGAGACCAGTTCAAAAAGTTTAATTTTTCTTTTTCGAAAAATTTTTCTTTTTCGGCTTATCGCAAAATCTGAGCAGTTTTACGTTATCGCGCATATCCTATTTCAAAACACGGAGAATTTGTTGAGCAATCAGCCAATCAGAAAACAATATTCCCATTTTCTCGATTGTGATAGGCCAGCATTTTGGCCAGCAATAAAATTTCTATATTTTGGTACATTTACATTTTTCACGAGCGCCGTAATAATTATACTGTCATAGGCACTATCATATACAGAACAAATGTTAAAAGAACTTGCAAAAGAGTTTACTAGTTTTGATGTATAGACTGCGTATCACTCCACAGAATGAAACTCAACCAAAAAGTTCGCAATATCCTAACTGGACTTGTTTCTTCAGCGGCTTAGTCGCAGTCAACAAATGCTTGACAGCTCAAAGGGATTGTCAAACAAGATTTAGCACCGATAAACGGCCCAACTTGCAATCTGCCTTTCAGTGTATGAGTTTATCAAGTTGTCTCTGCGTCTTTACCTTGCTCTCGCTCATCTGCTGCTGTTTATTTTCAATCAACGCGTTCGAATCGAATTTAAAACAAATAGACGTTAATATGTTGAAAAAACCAACCTTGCATTTGAAATCTGTCTCATTCAATATCAAAACACAAAAAAACTATGAAACAACGCTCAGTCATATATTTTATGCCAGCAATTGTTCAACTATCATCTTCTCTTATGCAAACATTATGCAAACAACCCTTGAGGGTTTTGCTTATTAAACAAAAAAAAATGAACATAACCAATCAACAACTAGTCGCTCCCTAAACATTTAAGCGCTACTTCAAAGGTTCGTATGGCTACAACTCGGCTGTTAAATTCAACCCTCACAAAATAGTTTCAAACAATCCCTATACACAAGTTTAGCGTGCATTTGTATGCCAATGAACCTCGTCCCTATAGAGAAAAAATCATCTAATTTTGGACACGTTTCGTTCTATTTCCAAGTCAAGGATGGCGTAAAAACAAGGTTTTCTAAAAGCCCAAAATTTGAGCTCCAGGAATCACCCATGCACGCTAAACTTGTGTTTGTTATAGGGATTGTTTGAACAACTCGTCAGAAATCAGCAAGTCAAAACTGTGAAACATTGTGAAAATTGAAAACCGAAACAAACTTACTCATGAAATTTGACAAGAGAGGGATTATTTTGTCAATCGATGTTTTGGGTTAATGGTTTTTAAAAACTTTAAATTGGCTCAAAGATTCGGAAACATTTTTGCTGTTTTCGGCACTCGGTCACATCCAGACATCAAAAAAACACCAATAAAAAGCCCCTGAAAAGTTATACTCGCATTCCAAATCTGTGGGATTGGAATGGGCTTGTTTTTCACTACATAGATTGAATCCCGAAACCCAAAATAGTCTACAACCAAAATTAAAGCCGGACCGGCAAAAAAACTAGAAAATTTTTTTTCAACAATTTAGGTTCTCTTTACCTTAAGTCAAAAATATCCCATATAGGGTGAAAACCATGATAAAAGTTGAGAACTTTATAGGCTCTTTTTTAAAAAATAAAAGATATTAACAGCCATATTGAAGAGCCTTGTATGCATTTTTGTGAACCACACCATCACCCATGCACGCTAAACTTGTGTTTGTTATAGGGATTGTTTGAACAACCCGTCAGAAATCAGCAAGTCAAAACTGTGAAACATTGTGAAAATTCAAAACCGAAACAAACTTACTCATGAAATTTGACCAGAGAGGTATTATTTTGTCAATTGATGTTTTGGGTTAATGGTTTTTAAAAACTTTAAATTGGCTCAAAGATTCGTAAACATTTTTGCTGTTTTCGGCACTCGGTCATATCCAGACATCAAAAAAAAACACCAATAAAAAGCCCCTGAAAAGTTATACTCGCTTTCCAAATCTGTGGGATTGGAATGGGTTTGTTTTTTACTACATAAATTGAATCCCGAAACCCAAAATAGTCTACAACCAAAATTTAAGCCGGACCGGCAAAAAAACTAGAAAATTTTTTTCAACAATTTATTGACCAATGAGACTTTTACGAAAAAGTATGATACAACCATCGGCTAAATTTCTCATTTTTCCCTTGTCGGCTAAACGCGCTGTGGGCCAATTTTTCTATCACCGACTCAAAGATTATTAAATCTCAATAGCGTTCGAAATATTAAATCTAGTTATAAATATAATAGGACTAATAATTGGTGACGTTTTAACAGATAGACATACCAAAACATTGAAATTTCAACAAATGTTGATTGGTTGAGAAATTTAAAACAATGTACTTATAAAAGTTCAATTAGCCTACATTGGACATAGCCTAATGATAGAATAAAAATTTTACCGCATCTGGCCATGCCTCAGAGGCCCGTGGGACTTGATAGGAATCTATCACAACCGAATGTGAGACCAGTTCAAAAAGTTTAATTTTTCTTTTTCGAAAAATTTTTCTTTTTCGGCTTATCGCAAAATCTGAGCAGTTTTACGTTATCGCGCATATCCTATTTCAAAACACGGAGAATTTGTTGAGCAATCAGCCAATCAGAAAACAATATTCCCATTTTCTCGATTGTGACAGGCCAGCATTTTGGCCAGCAATAAAATTTCTATATTTTGGTACATTTACATTTTTCACGAGCGCCGTAATAATTAAACTGTCATAGGCACTATCATATACAGAACAAATGTTAAAAGAACTTGCAAAAGAGTTTACTAGTTTTGATGTATAGACTGCGTATCACTCCACAGAATGAAACTCAACCAAAAAGTTCGCAATATCCTAACTGGACTTGTTTCTTCAGCGGCTTAGTCGCAGTCAACAAATGCTTGATAGCTCAAAGGGATTGTCAAACAAGATTTAGCATCGATAAACGGCCCAACTTGCAATCTGCCTTTCAGTGTATGAGTTTATCAAGTTGTCTCTGCGTCTTTACCTTGCTCTCGCTCATCTGCTGCTGTTTGTTTTCAATCAACGCGTTCGAATCGAATTTAAAACAAATAGACGTTAATATGTTGAAAAAACCAACCTTGCATTTGAAATCTGTCTCATTCAGAATCAAAACACAAAAAAACTATGAAACAACGCTCAGTCATATATTTTATGCCAGCAATTGTTCAACTATCACCTTCTCTTATGCAAACATTACGCAAACAACCCTTGAGGGTTTTGCTTATTAAAAACAAAAAAATGAACATAACCAATCAACAACTAGTCGCTCCCTAAACATTTAAGCGCTACTTCAAAGGCTCGTATGGCTACAAGTCGGCTGTTAAATTCAACCCTCACAAAATAGTTTCAAACAATCCCTATACACAAGTTTAGCGTGCATTTGTGTGCCAATGAACCTCGTCCCTATAGAGAAAAAATCATCTAATTTTGGACACGTTTCGTTCTATTTCCTAGTCAAGGATGGCGTAAAACAAGGTTTTCTAAAAGCCCAAAATTTGAGCTCTAGGAATCACCCATGCACGCTAAACTTGTGTTTGTTATAGGGATTGTTTGAACAACTCGTCAGAAATCAGCAAGTCAAAACTGTGAAACATTGTGAAAATTCAAAACCGAAACAAACTTACTCATGAAATTTGACCAGAGAGGGATTATTTTGTCAATCGATGTTTTGGGTTAATGGTTTTTAAAAACTTTAAATTGGCTCAAAGATTCGTAAACATTTTTGCTGTTTTCGGCACTCGGTCATATCCAGACATCAAAAAAACACCAATAAAAAGCCCCTGAAAAGTTATACTCGCTTTCCAAATCTGTGGGATTGGAATGGGTTTGTTTTTCACTACATAAACTGAATCCCGAAACCCAAAATAGTCTACAACCAAAATTTAAGCCGGACCGGCAAAAAAACTAGAAAATTTTTTTCAACAATTTATTGACCAATTAGACTTTTACGAAAAAGTATGATACAACCATCGGCTAAATTTCTCATTTTTCCCTTGTCGGCTAAACGCGCTGTGGGCCAATTTTCCTATAACCGACTCAAAGATTATTAAATCTCAATAGCGTTCGAAATATTAAATCTAGTTATAAATATAATAGGACTAATAATTGGTGACGTTTTAAGAAATAGACTTACCAAAACATTGAAATTTCAACAAATGTTGATTGGTTAAGAAATTTAAAACAATGTACTTATAAAAGTTCAATTAGCCTACATTGGACATAGCCTAATGATAGAATAAAGTTTTTACCGCATCTGGCCATGCCTCAGAGGCCCGTGGGACTTGATAGGAATCTATCACAACCGAATGTGAGACCAGTTCAAAAAGTTTAATTTTTTTTTCGCAAAATTTTTCTTTTTCGGCTTATCGCAAAATCTGAGCAGTTTTACGTTATCGCGCATATCCTATTTTAAAACACGGAGAATTTGTTGAGCAATCAGCCAATCAGAAATTAATATTCCCATTTTCTCGATTGTGATTGGCCAGCATTTTGGCCAGCAATAAAATTTCTATATTTTGGTACATTTACATTTTTCACGAGCGCTGTAATAATTATACTGTCATAGGCACATCATATACAGAACAAATGTTAAAAGAACTTGCAAAAAAGTTTACTAGTTTTGATGTAAAAACTGCGTATCACTCCACAGAATGAAACTCAACCAAAAAGTTCGCAATATCCTGACTGGACTTGTTTCTTCAGCGGCTTAGTCGCAGTCAACAAATGTTTGACAGCTCTCAGGGATTGTCAAACAAGATTTAGCACCGATAAACGGCTCAACATGCAATCTGCCTTTCAGTGTATGAGTTTATCAAGTTGTCTCTGCGTCTTTACCTTGCTCTCGCTCATCTGCTGCTGTTTATTTTCAATCAACGCGTTCGAATCGAATTTAAAACAAATAGACGTTAATATGTTGAAAAAACCAACCTTGCATTTGAAATCTGTCTCATTCAATATCAAAACACAAAAAAACTATGAAACAACGCTCAGTCATATATTTTATGCCAGCAATTGTTCAACTATCACCTTCTTGTATGCAAACATTATGCAAACAACCCTTGAGGGTTTTGCTTATTAAACACAAAAAAATGAACATAACCAATCAACAACTAGTCGCTCCCTAAACATTTAAGCGCTACTTCAAAGGTTCGTATGGCTACAACTCGGCTGTTAAATTCAACCCTCACAAAATAGTTTCAAACAATCCCTATACACAAGTTTAGCGTGCATTTGTATGCCAATGAACCTCGTCCCTATAGAGAAAAAATCATCTAATTTTGGACACGTTTCGTTCTATTTCCAAGTCAAGGATGGCGTAAAAACAAGGTTTTCTAAAAGCCCAAAATTTGAGCTCTAGGAATCACCCATGCACGCTAAACTTGTGTTTGTTATAGGGATTGTTTGAACAACCCGTCAGAAATCAGCAAGTCAAAACTGTGAAACATTGTGAAAATTCAAAACCGAAACAAACTTACTCATGAAATTTGACCAGAGAGGGATTATTTTGTCAATCGATGTTTTGGGTTAATGGTTTTTAAAAACTTTAAATTGGCTCAAAGATTCGGAAACATTTTTGCTGTTTTCGGCACTCGGTCACATCCAGACATCAAAAAAACACCAATAAAAAGCCCCTGAAAAGTTATACTCGCTTTCCAAATCTGTGGGATTGGAATGGGCTTGTTTTTCACTACATAGATTGAATCCCGAAACCCAAAATAGTCTACAACCAAAATTAAAGCCGGACCGGCAAAAAAACAAGAAAATTTTTTTCAACAATTTAGGTTCTCTTTACCTTTAGTCAAAAACATCCCATCTAGGGTGAAAACCATGATAAAAGTTGAGAACTTTTTAGGGTCTTTTTTAAAAAATAAATTATATTAACAGCCATATTGAAGAGACTTGTATGCATTTTTGTGAACCACACCATCACCCATGCACGCTAAACTTGTGTTTGTTATAGGGATTGTTTGAACAACCCGTCAGAAATCAGCAAGTCAAAACTGTGAAACATTGTGAAAATTCAAAACCGAAACAAACTTACTCATGAAATTTGACCAGAGAGGGATTATTTTGTCAATTGATGTTTTGGGTTAATGGTTTTTAAAAACTTTAAATTGGCTCAAAGATTCGTAAACATTTTTGCTGTTTTCGGCACTCGGTCATATCCAGACATCAAAAAAACACCAATAAAAAGCCCCTGAAAAGTCATACTCGCTTTCCAAATCTGTGGGATTGGAATGGGTTTGTTTTTCACTACATAAATTGAATCCCGAAACCCAAAATAGTCTACAACCAAAATTTAAGCCGGACCGGCAAAAAATTAGAAAATTTTTTTCACTAATTTAGGTTCTCTTTACACTTAGTCGAAAATAGCCCATATAGGGTGAAAACCATGATAAAAGTTGAGAACTTTATAAGCTCTTTTTTAAAAAATAAATTATATTAACAGCCATATTGAAGAGCCTTGTATGCATTTTTGTGAACCAGACCATCACTTGTTCACATTGAATTTTAATAAAACAAGGCAGCTCGGTAATGTGCGATCGCACATAAGGTTCCGACCACAATTTCGTTCATCCACAATTTTGGCATAATTGTCTACCAAATGAGGAACAGATGGAAAAACACAAAAAATTCAAGTATTTTTTATAAAAAACTGTATGATCGAAAAGATAGCCTCCAAAGCGAATAACTCAGTGGAGTAAAGAGGATGCATTAGATTGATGAGATATGCCGATATTAAGAAAGCGAGCGAAGACGAACGGCAAAATCAAACAACATTAACAAACATTAATTACATCAAAAAATAAATGTCCGTTCTAAAAAAAAACTTAAAATGGCGTCAAATAAAACTGAATATAAACAAAAAAACTTGTAATTCACCAGAAAAAAAATGATTATTTACCAGTTTATAATAAAGCTTGGTAAAAATTAGACAAAAAAGAACAGAAACTTTAAAGTTAGAAAATTCAATGAGTTTTTTAAAAAAAACAATTAATTTCAAAATAATGAAAACCATTACGAATCAACTAAAATATCCCAAAGCTTTACAATTACCAATGCTTCTATAAAAGGGAATTAAGAACTCTTGGTATTCAATTTTTCATGCAGTTACAAAAAAAACAACAAAAAGACAACAAACTAAAAATCAATTAAAACTTTCCAGAAAATGCTTCTGAAGCCGTAAAGCCATAATATGGCTCCAAAATATGTTCAACTGCACCTTCAACGGACACCGATAATGTCTAATTTGGCCGCTCTTTAATGAAAATAAGCAGCAATTAGACAAAAAAGAAAAAAAATATGTAATACTTCTAGTTTTTTCGAAAAAAATTTATTTCCAAAAACCATTAATTACAAAATCAGAAATTTGAATAGTTTCGTCCATTTTTCAAAAAAAAGCACTGAGACCTGCAATTATCCAGAATATGTCTGACATCTACAGAAAGAACGTCAAATATGACAAAAATCAAAATTCATGTACTTTTTTTTGTGAAAAACCCGTGTGGAAGCCAGTAAAGTCATAACGAATTCTCTTAAAACATAAGATTTTGTGACACCAATCCCTTTTGACACTTTTCCCTAGAAAAGTATTACGTGACCTCTCATTAATGAAGCTAGGTAACAATTAGACCAAAAAGAAAAAAGCAAGATTATGTAAAACTTGTTTTTATCGGAAAAAAATTATTTCCAAAGACATGAAAGCCTTTAATTACAAAATGCAAAAATTGAATAAGTTTGTTTATTCTTCAAAAAGCAGCCCTCAAGACCTGCGATTATCCAGAACAAGTCTTACGTCTATAAAAGAACGTCAAATATGACAAAAATCAAAAATTATTTTAGTTTTTTTGTGAAAAAACTCGTGTCGAAGCCAGTAAAGTCATACCGAATTCTTTAAAACATTAGTTTTTGTGACACCGATCCCTTTTGACACCTTCCTGCGACAAAATTAATGTCATCTTTAACCTTTAATTAACGAGACCAGGTAACAAACGGACAATAAAAGGAACAAAATTGGGAAGTTGAAATGTTTTTTTTTTTTTCATTTTGGAAAACAATTGTTTTCAAAGTCATGAAAGCCATTATCTATCTTCTAATATCAGAACCACAGCTAATCTACTCTTCCATGAAAAACCAGTCATTGTACAGGAAATTAAATACGTCTAACAAGACAAAGTAAAAACAACAGTTGAGGACAAAATTAAAAAATTCAATTAAATTCTTCGAGAAAGTACTGTCGAAGCGGTAAAGAAGCACAATGTATATCTTTAAGGATTTAATTATTATCAATTGTGCGCTGTTTTGAACCCGATGAATGTGATATATGAACTGACACTAACGTGATAATTTGACGAAAATCGAAAACATGAAAAATTGGCAAAAACCTAAAAACTAAAAAAAACAATTGTGAAATCTAGTAGTATCAAAGCCAGAACACCATAACTTAAGGCGTAAAACCCCAAAAAAGACTAAATTTGAATTCAACAGAAAGAAGTAGCACTCTTTGATTGCTGACACTAACCTAAAATTGACCAAATTAAGAGAAAAATGGAGGCAAAATTCAATAAACCATTTTTTATTTAAAAATCAAATATTTTAAAAACCAAAACGACCATAAGCTTTCAAGCAATCACTTAGATAAAATATTTTTGAGCTAATTAGGAAGCCAATAAGACCTATCACTAGTGAGCTTTGATTTGAAATGTTCTGTTATTTAATTAATATAAAAAAGACCGAATTTTTTTTCTTTATAAAAAACCGACGGAAGACAATGCGAATTATTTTTGGATTGTAACAGTCCGAGATTGGTAAAGAAATAGTCCTTGTAATGCTGATTGTCCATTAGGAATATTTAGTTATTGGAATGTTATTGATACAGATATTTTGTAAGTTAAAAAATCAAAAATAAATGCTGCGTTTTTGATAATCAACGATTAAAGTTAGCAAAAAACGGCAAAGTTTTATTTACAGAGCACTCTCAACGGAAGTTGAAGTAGAATAAGCCCTCTTTTCATTCTACAAAAATTTGTTAGTGGTGTTTGGGTGTGCACTTCCTGCAAATTTAATCAGAGTGGACTAAAGAAACTTATTTCGTTCTGTTTTTGATGAAAAAGTGTGAATTTTGTGAAATATTTAGCCGGAATTTGTGACAAAAAAAAATCAATGAAAATAGCCGACAATATATTTTGTCTTTAAATGTACAAACAACAACATTTTCTTCAAAAATTTCATTAAATTTTATCAAAATTGGCGAAATTTTAGTCAAAAATTCCGAAAAAAGGTGAATGAAATAAACGGAGTTCACTCTATTTTCACGAAAGTTTAAACCTCGATATCTCCCTCTCAAAAACCAAAATCAAAAAGATCTTTTTAATTCCATATTCTACGCTGGACAAGCTTTCTAATGATACCAGTCTCAACTCTCTACGATGAATATATCGATCGGCAAAAATTGTCTGAACAAGAAAAACCCATTTGAGTATATAGTTCCTCCCCCCCCCCCTCAAGAGGGGTCGGAACAATTACAAATCCCACTATTTCGGCTCCTGATAACTTTAAGTTTGTTAGGTATCGGGTCCGGTTAATGTAGCAATTTGAAAGAACCATCATCAGTTTTACCTAATCTTTAAACTTGGTAGAGCTTCTTTAAGCATAACCAATTCTGGAGCATAGCAGAATAGCAGCAACGGCTGCGTTTTTCACAAAACTGCTAGATGATTTATTTTTGAAAAAGCTCTCCAAAGTGCCAGACTCTTTTTAAAACAAATGTAGAATTCTCAAGTGGAATTCTAAAATTAAATTGTTCTGATAACTCCTTTGGGCGTGATGCGCATACAATCTTACTAGGTTGAATTATATTTACAACTCAATATCCCTTTTGTTCAGTTATTTTTTCCTTTAAGATATACCACCAAATCAACTCGGAGGCGCGTTCGAAACAATAACCTAGTTTTGAGAATGCTAAACAGAAACAATAGTCCCAAATCAATCTAGCTTCAGATAGATAACTACCAATATTTAAAGTGAAAAAGGAAACCGCTTCGGCAAAATTTTCATTGGATTTTTGGTAGTAAACTGGGGTCAATTGAGTTCAGCTTCTGAAAATTATTGAATGAGGAAACAATTAAGATTAACACAAACATGAAAAGGAAAAGAAAGTAATTGAGTAATTAATTCGAAGTCTATCATAAACGAGTCAGTTTTTTTGAAACTGGTTCAGAAACTATTCAACTAGTTTTCACACTTCTTTATGTCATTTTTACATTACACAAAGTAAGTCTTAATCCAAGCTTTGGCAAGTCTATTCCAAGTCTAATTCAATCCATTTCGGCAAACTAACTCGATAGGTCAAAAAGCAGTAGTCTTCTGATTTACATGCAATGCCCGCAAAAGTTATTTGAAAAGATCACTTTGGCTAAATAACTTTCTCAATAAATTTAACGGTAACTGGAATTAAGTTAACTTTTTTGAACTTTCGACTAACTTTCAGATACAAAAAGCACTCAGAGACAAACTGTTGTATTATTTATACATGTAAAATGAAAGAAAATAAATAAATCGATAGTAAAGCGCAAATAAATCGATAGAGCCACCCCCCCCCCCCCCCTAATGCACAGACTTTTGCCTTCTGGCAGACTTTTGCCAAACTGTCAAATTGCGTGAATAAGTTCATATAATTTTGTCCGCATAGATTTAACCCCCAAGTTCACAGACTTTAGCCTTCTGTCCTCGAATTATTGGGTTCAAATTCATCAATACCATTATTTGTTTTTTCTTTTGATTGACTGTCTTTAGCCTTCCTTGTGTTGTTTGAGAGATGCTAAACATTTACTTAGGCAGATAAAATAAACGGGAATCTCAGACATGGTGGGCGGGCAAACCAAACCCTTAATAACAAAACAAACACTTAATAATCTGGGCTAAAAACTGGTGAAACGTTTTCCTGTTTCAATATTTCCTTCAAACGAATTAAAAACTAGTTCAAAATGTCGAACGAGATCCGAGAGCTGATATTTCACGTCCTTTTCGCTTTTAAGTTAATAATTGGCACTTTGGTTTTCAATGCCAATATTTTTCTTTTTACAATTTTCGCGACGAAAAAGGAGAAATTTCCCTCTGATTTTTTAATTTTACCAAATTTGATGATCGACGCATCGCACGGTTTAGCTATGTGTATACCGTTTTATCTAATAAATTCTAACTTTATGTTGAAGGGACAACTTTGTTTCCAAACATTTATCTTCTTTTCCTTGGTAATGCTGATTTTAATGACATTAAACAGGTACGTTGCGGCTATGAGGCCCGTGAAATACAAGTTATGGTTTAACAAGAGCAGAATCTTACTCAGTTTTTTAGCAATTACCTTGATTACTGTTGCTTTATTCTCGGCAGTCGCGTATGCTCTATTTGTTGCAAAAGTTGTTGACAAGTCAATCGAGCATTACTGCGAAACTTATTACGAAAAGATTTGTGTTCCGACAGGTTGGAGCCTGAGGTGGGAACCTAATTGCTATTATGATTATAAAGAACGCCAGAACTGTTATGCAAGGGAAAAATCTACAGAACGAGCCTTTTTAAACGTCAATTACTTTGTTTTTTACCTGTGGCCTCAATTTCAGCTCCTTCTTGTAATCTGCAACACAATTTTCATGTGTTTTGTCAACAAAACCATCTCTGGTCAATTCGAAATAAGAAGATCAAAAACTCACTTACGTAGATTTTTTGTGACAGCTATCAAAATTTTCCGAAACGATGACATTACAAAAAGGAAAACAACTAAGCCAAGCAAAGATACATTAACGCTGTTTCAAGAAACGACTATCTCAGACAATGGGCAAACAACTTCAGAACATACAGGTACTTTACAAATTAAAATTAAACAAGGCAGCAATCTTATCTCTGACAGATAAAATATTGCAAGCATTATGACACGTTGTCTTAAAACAAAAAAATTTATTTTGATAGTCTTGAAAATTTATTCAAAAAATCAAAATCATTAACATTATGAAAATTTGAAACAATAAAATCCAAAGGCTTTTTGCATGCGGTGCATAACGAAAAAATAGCCGGCAGATTGCCGGAAAATAGCCGCGATAGACGCTTGGGGCCTTCCATGAATTAAAACAACTAGAGAGATTAGATAAACAGCTACCAGTCCTTTAATAGACCACTCGACTTTTTGAGTTAGCTTTGGACTTTCATTTTTATGAGACACATAAGCTCTATAAAGAGAAAACCCTAATAGGTATCTTCAAAATTAGGATCTTTTCCGTTTGTGCACCCTCAGCTTAGTGGGCGCATATTATTTGCACCCCCCAGATGTACGTGCAATATTTCTTACATAATGACTTACTATGTAATGGCACGTGTTCTGTAACTGGGGGCGCCTAACGTACTGGGGGCACCAACGGAGAAGATCCCAAAATTAAAATTCGAAATCAAAAACTCAAGACTCCAATAATCAAGAATTAGGGCGTATATGTTTGGCACTACTTAGATGCACACTATTGACCTTTAACAAGTAAATGTTCATTAAATTTAAAGTTCCATAAGTGAGTTCAAAAGTAATTTTTTGAGTGATATAAGTCATTGAAAAAGTCAATTCCAAGAAGTCAGGGTAAGACGAAACAAAAATCTGTTAGACGAAGTCGGAGCGCTATAAAAGCCGCCTAGAATTGAGAACGCGGATATTAAAAAAGTAAAAAAACATTACAAGGGAACTGAATATTCTAACTAATCAATTCAGGATGACAAAAAGAAAATGGTTACATGTGAATTGAGGGCCAATGACTAGAAAATGTCACTCAAGCCCAGCCGTCAAACTTTTTTGATTTCAGTTTTTTCAGAGTTCTCAACAGCAACAAATATTTGTTGAATCGAATTATCAAACACAAAATGGAAACCCCTCGCTTCTTTGTGAACGGACCCCACTTAGAGAAATCAATTGTTTACTGCTACCTTAAATCTATACAGGCTAGAGCCTGAATGGGTGATGAGGCAGCAAGGCACAACGAGGGCATACGCGGAGAAGGGATATAAAAACTACTGAATTTGTCATTTGCATCATAAGTTTACACCTACATAATTTTTCAGTGGTTTTGTGTGTATGTGTGGTGCGGGAGGGCTCAAAAATACAAGAATTATAAAACATAAACCGAATAATGTCGGAAGAATTGCTCTCGAACGACACGCTGGTAGAAAAAATTGCCCACGCCGTGATTCGAACAATTGACCTCCCAATCCCTAACCAGATGCACTGCCCACTGCGCTAGCCGGCACTTAATGTAGATATGCCAAAATGATATTATATAAGCAACAAGCATTATTTCTGAGTGAGAGCAAGAGAGATCACTCAAAAATAAAGGACGAAAGCGTGAAAAAGTCACTTGAGAAGTCCAAGAATGTTCTAGAAGAAAAACGCAAAATGTTCAAGCGAAAAATTTGCATAAAAAAGATCAAAACGTTTACAATAATTGCTATGAACTTCGTTCAGGAGCAATTAATCACATCATGAACTGATGCCTTACCTAGTCATAAGCGGGTTCAACTCTTGAAATATCCTTTTAATGTTTTTTTTAAGAAATGAATCTTGCCCAAAACATTTAAAAGCCGTTCGTTTCTAGCTGAGGTTAGTAATTAGTTTATTTCATTAACTGCGAGCCACTACCAGTCCCAAGCCTGTAATTGAAGAAGAGGAGGAAAGAACAGCAAATAGCCTGCTGGAAAATCTAACAAACGGTTTTTAATTTGAACTAATTCGATTTTCCGACAGTTGATTAACTAATTCAGCTCAAACAACCGCCGATAAAAAAATATCTAAGAATTCAAAGACACTTGCAAGTTGATTTAAATACTTACAAGATTCTTGCACGATGATTCAAATCTTGGAAGAATTGCATACAGAATGGAAGTAGTATTTAAGCCGTCTCAAGGATGTTTCCAAGATTTGAATTTTAAGATCAACAGGGTACTCAGCAGCTTTGGCAACACTTTTGGTGCTCTCACAGACTAGCGAGGCTTTTAGAAAACCGCGGAGCGACTTAATGCCCTCGAGCATTACCAATTTATCATTTATCCCGTTTCTCAGGACGAAAAATCACGGTCGATCAAAAATTGTCAGAGAAGAAGAACAGGAGGAGTAATATAATTGCTACAAAGTTCGTTTGAATTGAGGCCTTTAATGGCGCAATTATTCACTCTTGCATATAGAAACAAAGAGATTTTCATTGGGAGCTTTTCTTTTTTTGGGGGGGGGAGGAGGAGGGGGTGGGCGGGCGAGAGATCTTTAAACTTAGAAACTTGTACCTGTGCATATTCTTGGTGTAATAAAGGAAAACGTTAAATGTGCCAACGACATTTTGTTAATCAAATCAACTTCAAATTTGGTTCAAATTTTACCCTCATTAACGCCAGCTTAAAACTAACACAGTTAAACTTTCGCTACCCTGGCACAAAATTCTCCATTCCAATTGAAATTATTTCCATATCTATACGGTCGGAGATAGCGCGTGTGGAAGACAGGAATTATTACATGCTTACATGTAGGAGACCTGTCATTGCAAAATTAATCATTAAATGTGGCTTGTTAGACACCGGAAGCTTTAGGCAACTTTTTTTTATCGACTGATTTATCTTACTGTCTCACTTTTGCTGTCAATTTTTGCGGGCTGCTATCGAAAATCAAATATTAAGACGCAAACGAAATATTCCTTTATTTACAAATTAACGAAACTACATGAGTTTTCCTGGCACGTGATATTTAGTTAAATTCAACTATAATTCTTCAAAATGGCGGAATTTGAAAACCTAATATTCGACATTCTTTATATATTCAGGCTAATAATTGGAATGGTGGTTTTAGCGTTCAATTTTATTATTTTTTCAATTTTTGCGATGAAAAAGAAAAGGTCGCCTTCTGACTGTTTAGTTTTGCCCAACTTGATGATAGAAGGATTGCATGGTTTGGGTTTGTGCGTACCTCTCTATTTCCTAGACCCCGATTGGGTCATGAAGGGTCAATTTTGTTTGCAAATTTTGGTTTTCTTTTCGTTGGTTGTGTTGATTCTTATGGCATTTAATAGGTATGTCGCTGCAGTTAGGCCTCTGAAGTATAAATTGTGGTTTAAGAAACGTTTTATTTTTCTCGGGTTTTCGGGAATTACGTTGGTTACTGTGGCTTTGTTCATAGCCACATGTTATGTTTTATTCATAGCGAAAGTAGTCGAAAAGTCGGTTGAGCACTTTTGTGAAACATATTACACAGAGAGAAGTTACTACGTTTACGAAACAGAATATAACCATTGGCATTATCGTTCGAGAGTTTATGGCAGATCTGTTAATGTGTGCACAAAATATATGGATTTTCCATATTATCCTCAGCCAAAACGAGTCCCGAAACTTAAGACTGCCATAGAAAGTCATGAAAGATGTGACGAAAATATAACATTTCATGATAAAGCACTAGTTACTGTCGATTATTTTGTTCTCTATTTATGGCCCCAATTTCAACTTGTGCTGGTTATCATCAACACAGTTTTCATATATTTTTTCTACAAAAAATTATACAATAAGTTTCATGCAGGAAGAAATTTTGGATTATGTGCATCTTTGTATAAAACAGTCCGAGACCTTTTCAGGGAAGAAGTTAGCCTTGAATCAAAAACACTGGAAAACAAATTATCAGTTGAAGCAGTCCAGGAAACAAACTTCTTACAGACGTGTTTGCCATCGGGTAAATAGATCAATTTGATTAGAGTGGCAATCAAAAATTGCTGTAAAAACACTGCACGTGGAGTGTGAAAATGCATTTTTTTAAAAACCGTTGAAATCAGATCTTGTGCTTTGATTTAGTAAAAAGATCTTCAAACAAAACTTTAGGTCACTGATTTGGATCTAAGACGCTAGCCAAAAAGTTTCGGACGGATTGCGCTCGAGCGTCGGGTTGGCTTTGGTTGTAAAACTAACTTAAGCTTATGAAGGGCGGACCAGCATCACCGGTTAGTTAAAAGGGCGGAGTTGTATGAGCGTGTGTAGAGGGTAGTGTGGTACGGATTTAGATGTTTTTGGCGTCGCGCGGAGGTTTCAATGCCTGTCAAGAACAAACAGGGAGAAAATTCTAAAAAAAACACACGTCGTCAATAGGCTTCAAATTTTTCAAACTCAGAACAGCAATTGATGACCATCAAGTTTGCAAACTTGAAAAGCGGCATCTCAAACAATCTTCGCCTCTTGTTCCGGCCCCACTTGTGGAGGGAGGAACTATATACTCAGCTGGTTTTTGTTCAGACAATTTTGGCCGATCGATATATTCATTGTAGAGAAATGTGAATGATATCATTAAAAAGCTCGTCCAACCTAGAATTCAAAATAGAAAAGATAGTTTTTTGAATTTCGTTTATTTGGACGAGTTATTGAGGATTGAAGTTTTCGGTGAACACGGGATATTTGGCATGGTTTTGTTCACTTTTAGTCTAATTCTTCAAATTAGGATTTTTTAAAATATTAATTCGAAATTACAGTTCACGCCACAAAATGAATGAACTTCGGGTTCCGAAAAGCATAAAAATCTAGTTCTGGTTTCATAGGGACGTTTACTATCAAAAAATGGACTCTACTTGAAGACTCTTCTTTTTGAAAACTTTTCATATTTTTTTGTTTTTTATGTCACCTAGATACTAGTCACTTTTCATATCGAGGTTCCGTGAATGACAAACCGGATTTAAATTCAAATGAAGCTCGAAGCTCAATGAACAATAATTCCGTTTTCGATGAATAGCTTATGTTTTTTTGGCGTCGACTCTGTGTTTTCGTAATTTTAAATGAAATTTTGATTTTCTTTTTGAGACTTTACCAAAATTTTGGAGTCCTATAGCAAGACTCGTTGACTAAAAGTGTATTAGGTTTTGTAATGAGAATTAACATAACGTATCTAGTGCTTTGAGTGAACAGCTAATGGCTCTTAAGTCTTTTAAAATGACTTTTCGAAAACAGATTTTAAACATTAACTGATCATAAACCTTTTTTCGTGAACTGTAAGTCATTCTCAGTAATGACAGGCACACTTCCTTTCTACTGCAACCAAAAAAAATCTGGTTAGCAGTTTCATCTTTAAGTATTGGTTATATGAGTGCAATGCGACAAGATTTCAAAATAAGTTCTTAAAAATGGAACTTGTCGTGGTATTGGGTCCTCTTGAAATCTTATCACATTATCCTGATATTAATAGCTCCTGTTGGCCTAGACAATACCTATGAATCATAGGCAAGGGTTTCAGAAAAAAAGTAATAGTTTAAATGGCTTCGACACTTTCTTCCCGCACTTTTCTACTAATTTTTTTCGTGTTTGCTTGTATTTGTTGTTGTGTTCATTTTTTAATAGCTTCCACTTTTCTCGATCAATTTTTTTTTTCGAGTTTGTTGTTTTTTGCCTGTTTTCCTTTTTTGTTTAGGTCAACGTAATATGCTAGCCGATCTCATTGGCTTGTATTGGAGGATTGATTGAATGATGTTACGCGAAGCAGCCAGTTCATAGCGCATAGTCTTAAAACTTCTGATAACACTTTTTCATTGATTTTTCATTTTTTCACTTTTTTTTTATCTTTTTGTCAACTTGTAACTTATTCTCCTCCTTGATTCCATAGTACCATCGAATTCCTTGTGTTTTAAAAATTAACATGTCTTCTGATAATGTGTTGTAACTGATGTTTTCTTTCTTGGAAAATATGCGTTTTCAAAGAGTTTCTTCACTGGTGTAATTGTGTTTCTTTTATCTTCGCGCAGCACATTCGCGCAACAACGGATCCCAATGACTTTCAAATGTGGTTACAACGAACTTGTCTATTCTTGCAATACAATTTTAGCTGAATTAACATGAACAAAAATTGGAACAAAACTAAAAAAAATACAGATAGTAGCCTATGATTTTAATAGGTATAGTAATTTGTGTTTTCGCAATGTTTGTAATTTCTTGTTCCTGATTTTTTGCAGTTTTGTCCTTCTTTAGTCCGTTCCTCTGGCTTAATCCGGCCAAAAAGAGATCTTGTTTGTTTCATATTGACTTTTTAGTAAATTTATTAAGAACTATTTCGTTGAAAGATTTTAATTTTTGAGATTTTTGAAATTACTTGGTTTAAAAAATGTTGATTGATTTTTGAATTTCGCCTCATTATTTCTTCTTTTTGTTGACTTTCTAGCTAGCTCATTATTGAATTTTTCCATCTGCTTTATAATTGAAAAAACTATATTTGTGTTGTTAAGGTTTTATCTGATTGCAATACGACATTGTTACTAGATGCTTTTAAATTTAGATATTAAACTTTTGCGGTTATTTTTTGCTTTCGTTTAATTTATTGTATGTTTTTGTTTTTTTTGTATTCTTTGTAGTTACTGGTGGATATTATTAGCGCTGTAAAGAGGCACTGCATTAAGTAATTCAGTTAGTAGTAGGTTCTGTAATGATTTTTTAAACTCAAACATCTATTTTTGTTATCTCTCCTTTTGGTTGAGAATTTAGTCAAAAATGTAGATGCGCTCGGGTCAAAAAATCATGTGCAAACGCATATTAACGAGCATCTTTGTTTGATTTGGTGAACATATGCGAAAAAACACAATTGAGAGATTTGTAAAAAAATTTTCTCCCTAACTTATATAACCATTTAGAACAAAAAAAAACGTTTAGCAACTTTTGGAGATCGAAATACAGAGTTGACTGGAAAAGGCTTTGAACAAATATAAAAACAAGAGATTGCTTTTTTAGTTGAAAATCATCCCGATAAATCCGACGACTCATCTTTGGTACAAAATAATACTGCAGCTGTAAGTACGCTCAACACTTTTGCTGAGAATGACTCAAGCTCATTCAGTGTAGCCAGTAATTTCTCGAGCGTCTCTTCAATTGGGTCTTCTAAAAACAGTGATTGAAACAAAACAAACAAAAACCAAAAAAAAACGAGAGTCGGAAAAAACGAGAATTCATAACAAACACAACAGCAGCGCCAGCTAACAAAATACCAAAGAACGATTACATTATCGTTCTTCTATGTGGGCTCGGTGTTGATAATTGTTGCCATGTCAACCTCGTTTTTCAACGTATATAGTGCTTTGAGGGAACAGCTAATGGCTCTTAAGTCTTTTAAAATGACTTTTCGAAAAGGATTTTCAAATTTAACCGATAATAATTTTTTTTTTCGTGAACTGTAAGTCATTCTCAGTAAAGACAGGCACCCTTCCTGTCTACTGCAACCAAAAAAAATCTGGTTAGCAGTTTCATCTTTAAGTATTGGTTATATGAGTGCAATGCGACAAGATTTCAAAATAAGTTCTTAAAAATGGAACTTGTCGTGGTATTGGGTCCTCTTGAAATCTTATCACATTATCCTGATATTAATAGCTCCTGTTGGCCTAGACAAGACCTATGAATCATAGACAAGGGTTTCAGAGAAAAACTAATAGTTTAAATGGCTTCGACACTTTCTTCCCGCACTTTTCTACTCATTTTTTTCGTGTTTGCATGTATTTGTTGTGTGTTCATTTTTGAATGGCTTCCACTTTTCTCGATCAATATTTTTTTCGAGTTTGTTGTTTTTTCCCTGTTTTCGTTTTTTGTTTAGGTCAACGTAATTTGCTAGCCGATCCCATTGGCTTGTTTTGGAGGATTGATTGAATGATGTTACGCGAAGCACTCAGTTCATAGCGCATAGTCTTGGAACTATTGATAACACTTTTTCAATGATTTTTCAATTTTTGCAGTTTTTGTTGATCTTTTTGTCAACTTATAAATTATTCTCCTCCTTGATCGCATAACCCATGGAATTTCTTGTATTTTAAAAATTAACATGTCTTCTGATAATGTGTCGTAACTGATGTTTTCTTTCGTTTTCAAAGAGTTTCATCACTGGTGTAATTGTGTTTCTTTTTTCTTCGCGCAGCGCATTCGCGTAATAACAGATCCCAATGACTTTCAAATAAGTCTACAATGAACTTCTCTATTTTTGCAATATAATTTTAGCCGAATAAGCATAAACAAAAATTGAAACGAAAATACAAAATATTCAGTTAGTAGCTAGTGATTTTAATGGCTATAGTAATTTGTGTTTTCGCAATGTTTGTAATTTCTTGTTTCTAATTTGTTGAGGTTTTTTCTTTTTTAGTCCGTTCCTCTGGCTTAATCGAGCCAACAACAGATCCTATTCGTTTCATATTGACTTTTTAGTAAATTTATTAAGAATTATTTCGTTGAAAAATTCTAATTTTTGAGATTTTTGAAATTAATTAATTTAAAAAAGGGCGATTGATTTTGAATTTTGCATCATTATTTTTTTCTTTTTGTTGATTGTCTACGTAGCTCATTATCATCTGCCTTATAGTTAAGAAAAACTTAATTTGTCTCGTTAAGGTTTTATCTGATTGCAATTCGACGTTGTTACTAGGTGCTTTTAAATTTAGATATTAAGTTTTTGCCGTCAAATTTTTGCTTTTGCTTATTTTGTTGTTTTTTTTTGTTTTTTTGTATTCTTTGTACTGGTAGATATCATAAGCGCTGTAATGAGGCACGGCATTAAGTAATTCAGTTAGTAGTTAGGTTCTGTAATGATTTTTTAAAACTCAAACAACTATTTTTGTTATCTCTTCTTTTGGTTGACAATTTAGTCAAAATTGTAGATGCGCTCGGGTCGGAACATCATGTGCGAACGCACATTAACGAGCATCCTTGTTTGATTTGGAGATCATATTTTTTGAAAAAAAAAAACAGCTGAGATTTGTAAAAAAAAATTTCCTCCCTAACTTATTTAACCATTTAGAATAAAAAACGTTTAGCAATTTTTTGAGATAAAGAAAACCGAGTTGACTGGGATAGGGTAAAACGTTTGAACAAATATAAAAAAATTAGATTGCTGTTTTCTAGATGAAAAGCATCCCGAAACGTCCGACGACACATCTTCGGTACAAAATAATACTGCAGCTGTCAGTACGCTCAACCCGTTTGCTGATAATGACTCAAGCTCACTTCAATCAATGAGTGTAGCCAGTGATTTCTCCAGCGTCTCATCAATTGGGTCTTCTGAAAACAGTGATCAACACAAAACAAACAAAAACAGAAAACAAACGTTGGAAAAAACGAGAATTTTCAACAAACACAACAGCAGCGCCAGCAAACAAAGTACCAAAAAACGATTACAGTATCGTTCTTCTATGTGGGCTTGGTGTTCATAATTGTTGCCCTTCCGACCTCGCTTTTCAACGCTGCTGCTTTCTGGTACCTCCTAATTATGGACAAAACTTCGGAAGTATTCGACATCGGGTTTTGGATCTCACAGACACTCTATGGTCTTGTATTTCTGATCAACCCGTGTCTGTATGCTTCCAGCAATTTGTACGTCAGAAAGAAGGTACGGAAAGTGATGAGACGATTAAGTGAATGGGTCTGTTGCTGTTGCAGGTTCCACAAATCAAACCTGCCAGATCTCGTTATCAATTTGGATACAAACGAAACTAACATAAGCAGCGCAGATAATCATTGACCGAAAAATACAACTTGCAGGGCAAAATTTAGGGTGTCACGCTCGTTTAGAACAGTTGATTTTTTAGATCATACAAATTGCTTGAACAAATAGTCTGTCCCATAAAGTTCAAATAACCGAACCTTTGAAAAATGTCAAAACATACAATTGAGCAATTATTTGGCCAATTAAACCCAATGCTTTTTCCTGTGGCCACATTTCATCAGCTTTTTCCCCATTTTTAATTTCAACTTTGACCTTTGAACTCGCTTACTCATTTGTAAAACGTTCACTTTAAACTCTTTATATATAAAATATGCAGACAGCATACAATTCTTTCAGAATTATAAAAACCAAATTTTACCATACACTAATCAGAGCTTAACAGCTTCGAGATCTTGCCAGGGCCGTTTTAACATCGCTAAAAACCACTAAAAAATTGTAGAATTGCGGAAAATGCTCCGAATGACTGAACGAATTGCAGTTTTTAGCACTGAACGCTGTGAAAATGAAATTTTCACAGCTAAAAACCGAACATCTTGCGTCAATTCACCGTTGAAAATTACTGTAAATCTTTATGAGGAGCATTTTTGTAAGATTTAAGGTGTTTAACAGTGATTTTTTAGCGCTACTCGTGAAATTGCTTTTCACCGCTTAAGCGGTGAAAATAACAATTTTCACGGTTTAAAACATCGATGCTTACAAAATTTTAACACATATGTTTTCCATAACCTGAAGTGAATCTGATTTAACTTCAAAAGAAACATCATAAAATTAAGTAACAGGTGGAGCAGTGAAAGTGGTCGGAGGTAAGCAGGAGATATTTCACCGTAAAAAGACACAGCGTAAGCTCAACGATGATGGCCATTTGCGGTATTTTTTCAGTTCAAAGATCTCGTTTTGCAATTTAGAAACTACGGTTGCAATTTTCGGTTGTTGTCATTATAGCTTGCATTTTTCAAAAAAAGCCCCCTCATGGTATATTTACCGTAATTGGTTGGAGTGGGGCAATTAGTCACATAGCTACAAAGCTGATGGGAGGGGGGCGAAATGGCAAAACATTTTTTTTTCAATATCTGTGCCCACAATTAAACATATAGCTATCGAAAGATCAAAAAAGTCAATTAGCAGAGTAAACTCTACAACAGCAAACAAAGTTAGAGCATACTTATGAGTTTCTTATCCGTTGATTTTGATTTCGAAGTGTTTATGCTTTCTTTACTTGCTAAGCTTTGCTAACCAAAACGTCGTTTGCTCCAAGCAGCGGCATAAGCATAGGTTACGCTACTCTGAATAACCAACTAAAGAATCTGACATTCATCGAAAACTACGCAGTGGTTCGGGATGCAAATCAAAGTGCAAAGTGACCTTGGTTGAGTCACGTAATATTGCTTTTAAACACACAATTTGTAGGTTTAAACACACAAATGCCCACAGTTTTTTTAATCTGACACTGTATGTAGAAAAATCCGGCATTGTAAAATGTCGCGATCCAGATCTAAAAAAAATGAAAATTGAATTTGTGTTTCAAGTTCTGGTGCACCTGTACCAAACTCCAATTGTAAATCAGTAGGGGGCGATTGCAAATGCAAGTCTGCCATGTAACTTATTTCGCGTGCTTTCTTGCTTGAAATTTGCTTCGTGCAAGCGTATATTAACGGCGCAAAAGACAAAATTCCAACAGTCATGGTGGAGCAGGAAGAAGAACGAAGATCTAGGGAGAGGTAGATGGTGGGTTTGAGCCCGTACTGAACTTTATTTTCGCACTGGGCCCAAGTCTGACCATTGTTAATTCACACTGAACGCAAGTCTGACAAGTAAAAAAGTGACATGAATCAGTCTATGATACAGTAATGATGAGCAATTGCAATTTATAATAGCCCAGTACTGAAATGCACTCGGAGTTAGATACGGGTACGCTTCAGCTTTGAACGCATTTTCAAAGCAAAATCAGCAATTTTCTTGAGTCGGAACTGTATTTGACTCAAGTAAATCTGGCGGTGTACAATCTGGCGCTCAGGATTTCTGGAATTTTAGAAGTTGCACAAGAGTGTTTCAATTTTTGGAGAAAAAACAGAGAAACGGATAAATTTTCTACCTGCTCAGTGCTAGATTTTGCTAATTGAATTAATTGGATACATAGCTGATAGATGCTTCGCTCAACCTACCAAACCATTCAAAACTTTGCTTCAATTTCTACTGCTCGCTTCAACTGTCACCTGGTAGCAGCATTAATTATCTATTTTGTATGGCTTTAGATTACTGTTAACATTTCTGCTCTGGTGCTTTCAAATAGTATTTATTAGTAGTTAGTATTAGCAATTATTAATAATATAGTTGAAACTTTTAGTAGTTAGCAACAATATAGTAGTTTATCTTTTTCGAGTTTATCTTTTTCGCGTTTCAAGCATTGATTGTCGGTTAAAAAGAAAACGAAACTTCCCAAAATGCTAATCTTCATAATAATGTCAAAACTCATAATGCTTATAACAAAGCTTCTAAAACGACGCTCACTGACAAAAAACAACACATACTCAAGCAAAACGCACATAATTGCGATAAATACTTTCTGAGACTGACAATGCTTCCTCAATTTTTGTTTCGGATAGGAACCGATTCAATCAGTTTCTTCAAAAAAAAGTTTGAACTTTCCAAAACCTAGAAAAGAGAAAAGGTTTGTGCTTCACCGTTATATATAAAAGCCGGCTCTTTTAATTGCGATTTTCTACGAAAAAAGTTACCAAAATCTCCGTAGAAATTTTCTATTAATTTTTGAAGAACTCTATTAATATTTTTATTAGAGGACTGCAAACTACTTGGATTTATCACACTATTTAGTCCATTATTAGAATGTGAAAAACTGGTCAAAAATATTGTATAGAACAAGCACAAAAATAAGATTGAAAATCAAGACGTGAATAAAAAAGCACTTAATAGACACAGTCGTACAAGGCGTTGGCATTTGCTTGCTTAAACTTAGGCAGGACAGCTTACAGGGCAAGAGCGTTGGTTTATCGGCAAAAAAGGTGTGGGTGTATGTGGGTGCATACAAGTAAAATAGCAACAACGCTGCAGTGCTATTACACTATTCAGTGCAACGCTTCTTGAAGAAAATCCAATTAAGTAAGAAATTAGCTACAATCATCGCAGCAAACAGCTCCACTCAACATATTTTGAACTGAAAAATAAAACTGCTACCATTTTAAATTGAAGTACAAAAATTTGTGAAAAAGTACAGAAAATTAATCGACCTAAAGTCTCAATTTTAGCAACAGCTTTGAACGAACTAAAGTTATAGTTGGAGAAATACTTGTGCATGATTGAATTGAATAGTGTATCGAGCGCAATGACTATTCACAGGAACATTTTTGGAAACCTCAGAGGAAAAGAGCTAATGAAAACTGCTCTGCTCTGAGTTTTTCAAAAAGCAAGAACTTCAGCAAAGAAGTGACTTCAAAATGTGTATTTATAATAAAGGAAAAAACAAAGAAATTTATAGCCAGGTAAAAAGAGTGACAACACGACTATTTTCATGTGGACAAACTTGTTTAGATTATCAAATTTTACGAGCATTAGAATCTCATTAAATTTCCAAAAAATTCTAGCTCTAAAAACAGAAATTGGATGCTTGATAAGAAAAGCATCTAATCTAACTACCATACTAAGTCCAGCTGGGATGAAAATACAATTGGTTTATTAGTTTTGTTTTTTAACTCTCTGCTACGTCTAAAAATACTTTTTGATGAAAAGTTTCTTGGTGGCTAAATTTAATGGGGCATCGCAAAACAACCAATGTTAATTTCCTTTTAAAATCTGATTTTTTTACAAACTTTGATTAAAATTTTTGGACTTTGAACAAAAAGTAAGGAAATGTTCAATCATTATTGAATTACACAGATATAATAACCTATTTTTCCCTCAAGAAAAATTTTTCCCCAGAAGAAGAATTTGGAAGCATAAACCCCAAAAGGAGCCAAATTAAACACTGGAAGTTAACAATATCACTCCAAAAATATATGAATGACAAGAATCCCGTACCGAACTCCAAGTATAAATCAGTACTGGGCAATTGTAAATGCAAGCCTCCCATTTAATATATATGATTTGCTCGCTTTCTTGCTTGAACTTTGCTTCTTTCAAGCGTATTTTAACGGCGCAAAAGACTACTTTTCAACAGTTATGGTGGCGCAGTAGGGAGAACAACCATCTAGGGAGAAGTAGATCGGTGGTACGATGTCCGTATGGAACTTTTTTTTCGCACTTGGCTTAGACTTGCCAAGTCTGACAAGTCTTAAATGTGTTATGATCATAGCTCTAAATCAGTATTGATACCTAGACTGGGAATTAGACTTGCCCAGTACTGATATTGACTTGGCGTTAAGTACGGGATATTACCCTTAACTGAAGTAGCCAAGTTTTGATCTGAACTTTTTCAATTTTTTTGTACACTTAGAATACTGCTCTTAGACGGTGGCAAAGTCATTAGAATACCATTAGAGCTATGTGCTGTTTTGTTAGATTACTGATGAACCTTACACATAGGTGACCTAAATAAAATAAATGTCGTGTACTGTAAAATAAAATACAACAACCCACTTTCAAGAAAAGTGCTACAAAACCATTTGCCGAAAAATGTGTCTTGCAGTTTTAATTAGGATTAAATTTTTCGTCCAAAAACTTCAGAATTTTACCCTCCTCAGCCATTGCCTCAAATCTAACAAATGCATAACTAATTAACAAACGAGTTATTATAATCTCCCCATAAGTTATACACCCCAACTAAGTTTAGCAATTATGCCAACACAATATATATCATGCACGCGAAATAGGACTCATCAGAAACACCCCACTAAGCTTTGGGGCGGGGGATAAAAGATTCGAAAAGAGTAGCATACCCTGATGGTGAACATAGGGTCGTAGCCTCCCGCTTCTGTAATACCAAAAGCCACAATTTATCCTTGAATTCGAGGAACTTCTTCGTTTCAGCATTAGCCAGGATGTGTTCATAACCATCGCTCGTCCTAAAGACTTTTGATTTAATAAAAAAAAACTAATATTTTTATTTAAATTTTGCAAACGGGGTTTTTCTTGCTATTCACATACTGGATTGAATTGAGCTATGATTCAGAATATTGAATGTATTGAAATCTTTAAACGTCCATTTACTACCAGTTCATTGAAGAAAAGAACAATGAGTTCAAAATAAATCGTCTCTTTTCAAATCGATTCGAAGCATTACACATTATGCCCTAAAAAACGAGTAAAGCAAAAAACTAAAGAGTCAACAACTCTTCTAGTTCAGCTATATGGAAAACCCAGGCAAACAGTGACTGGTGGTTAGTTCATACAAAACGGAAATTAATTGTTCTGCGTAGAAGGACAAAATTGGCCCTGTTAGTTGGGGTTGAGAGGGCTTACAAAATAGATTGCGGTCATTTTATGCAACACGGAGGCTTGATAATGTGAACGCATGATCTTCACATCCCTCTAATTTGGTCCCAACCAAACTTTGATCAATTTTTTGCAACTAGAGGACTGACGATGAACTTTTAAAAAATGAAAAGATTCGAGAAAACGAACACCCAATTTTTTGAAAACAGTGAGAGCAATCAAAAAGAACAGTGGCAATCTATAACCAAAACTGATACGAAATTATGCAAAAAAACTTTTAAATTCAACGCAGAGGTGGCGTCAAAGTCATTTAACCGTTAAAATTAACATGAAAACGTTTAGATCGCTAGATCCAAATATATTAGCAACAATCAGCAACTTATAATCCAGTAAACTAACACAATTCAACATTTTGGAACGTTCACATATTTCATGCAAAGACAGAAATTTCTTCTTGGAGATATCTTTGTTAAAAAGAATTCAAAAAATGCAAATATTAATCTTTATCAGGAAAAGACAAAAGAAACAGATAAAATTCATTGAGAAAAATCTCCAAACAAAACACAGAAAATAATCAACGATTTCAATTATAAATATTAGTCCGAAACAATATAATTGCAAATCCAAACAAAAATCTGAGAGCTGCATTTAGTCAATTGAATCAACGACAACAAAAATTGAAAAAAAAATCTGAGGAAAAAATCAAAAATCTCTGAGATGATAAATTTTGTATTAGTTCATTAAGACAGAGCAAATACAACTCTGAGCTACGGTAACAACTCAGCATAGACATTTACTCGAGACAAAAAATGCCAAATTTCAGATATAGGGGTTACCGACAGAATGTAAAAGTATCAGAAACAGTGGGCATCTTCCTACTTTTGGAAGTTGAAAATCAAATAAAAAATTGAAGTAGAAAAACGAGTGCCTTGCATTATTTTGGATCGCAGGTTAAGTAAAATAACATAAAATAGCCATTCTCTTGCCAAAATTAAAGAGTGGAAACAAAACTCGAAGGCCACAAAAATGTCAAAAGATTGTTGAAAACGGAAACATGAAACAAATTTTCATTTTGGTTTCAAATATCCAGCACCAATAATTAACTTAATTCTCAATAAGAAGAAATAAAGATTCTTGAGGTAATAAAAAATTCGTTTAAACAAAACAAAGAAAATAAAGAAAAACGATAACCGTAAATATTGGAAAAATATGTGTCAACTTTGCACTTGAAACGCATTATTTGGCTCTTGAAAAACATTATTATGAAATCCAAAGGTTACATATTGATGCAGAGTTGATCAAAAATTAATTATACAAAAAACCAAACTATAGGCAAAAAATGAGCCAAGTAGACGAAAAAAAACGGCTGAAAACTTGTATCTATATGCGTCATTCTCTCAAAAACACTTTTCGAAGTCAAAAAATTGTTCACTTAATGCAGCGAATGAACAAACAATTTCTTTCGCTTAGAAACAAATGTTCACACGGCAATATTACTCACTTCACTATAAGGTTAAAACACAGCGTAAACAAAGAGTAATTTTGGTTAAAGAAATATCAAGAAAACCAACACTTCTCCTCAAGTAGTAAAAAAACCCCACGAATACCACAAAATAGCTACCTTTAGCTTATAGTTTTGCAGCTAAAATACAGATCATCATTAATGCTCTTCGAGTCGTAAAAAGACATTAGTAACTAAGCTAATATGAAATTCCAATGTTCAAAAAAAGGTCAAAATTCAAGTAAGGAAAAGATTTGAATCAGCTAAAAAAACAGGTGGTATAACACGGGAAGCAGCTCAAAGAGCTGTGTGACATACACCGTAAACTTTTAACTAAACTTATCTAAATCGGAAATATATAAAAAAAACGACAACCAATAGCTATTTGAACCAAGATTGTTGTTAAAGTCAGACACAATCGTTACTATGGTCATGTGTGTAGGTGAGGGCTGATGAGGTCACGTAGGGTCTGGAATAAAGGTAGGGAGTAAGTAATTGGGGCGTAGATAGTTTAGGGGGGTAAGCAAGTGGGCTGTTTAGTAATTGGGGGGTTTGGTGGTAGGTGAGGCGGAGGGGGTTACTTAGTGGGGGCATGTAGTGGCGCAATGTAGGTAGTTTGGGGTAATTTCAGTTTAAATAGTGAGGGTTAATTAAAGTTATGGAAAGAAAACTCTTCAAAAAACTTTTGACTTTGAACTGCAGCAGTTTCTAGTTCCTATCTATTAGATATTAAGAAGCTGTTAAACTCCAAAATTCGAAAACAGAAGTCAATAGTTAATTAAACGAGAACGGTCAGACATAATGTTTAGCTTATAGTAAATGTTAAATGAGAAGTCAACGAATATTCAAGAAGAAAAGCACAAAATCGGTCAAGCTAAAGTTTTGCATAAAAACGAACAACAAGTTTACAATAATTGCTTCAAACTTCGTTCAAGAGCAATTGAACTTAATGGTTTGGGTTTCAATGAAGAAGGGTTTGGTTTCCTGCCAGATTCGTAAAAAGCAAACATAATTGCTTTTCTAACACTAAAATGTTGAGCAAACATTTAACCACCGATTGACTTTCAATTCCAAAATCATTCCCCTGAAAATTTGACAATCGGAAAGAAATTGCATCAGTTTACTAGAAAGCTGGAACGTGTAATGCTAGTTAAATGTGATCTCTACAGGATTTTATGAATCTGGTTATTCGATTACATCAAAATAAAGATGATGGGGGTCTTCCCCCCACAGCCCCGTTATTCCACATTTCCACATAATGTTGTTGTGGGCTGTAATGGGAAAGACCTGACGATCTTACACAACGCGTTCAAGGATTATAAACAAACAGGGATTGTATATTTTTTATCTTCAAGAGTAGATATACTTACACACAGTAGTAAGAGTATATTCTCAGCGCAGGGTCCTTAGTACTCTTGTAGTATCTGCTGAATGTGATGCCAGAACTGTCGCACTCACTGGTTCCCAAAGGCATATCTCCAAATATCTGGCTACAACAGAAATTCCCCGTCATGTTATGCAACCCCCTGTATTCTCGGAACCATCCCACCGTAAAACAACTCCCGCTTTTTAAGGAACAATCTGACCATCTACTATTGATATTCTGCATCTGTTAGAGGTTTGAGAGAACCTAATGTAAATTGTTCATAGTAAGCTTCACTGGTCTTGACCTGAAATTTATCAAAAACCCTAATAATTCCAGGTGGGGGTAAATACTGAACTAAATTACACGGTCCAGGACCCTTGTTAAAGTCGAGGCTAACTCTTTTCATAAGGCCAGTCAAATTCTTGTCATAGACAAAAATGAGCCAAACTAAAAAGTTCCGCCAACATCTGGTGCAATCTCGCGACCTTCTCCAACCTTACCCCATAGTTAGCCAATTTCTCGACATGTCTTTAATTTATTAGGAAATAAAAAACAAGAAATTTCTACGGTTGCGAGCGTAATTCCAGGAAATTTTTTATTGTCTGGCCAAATTCCAGGACGCGTTTTATTGTCTAGCTAAACTCGAGAACAGCTTTTTAAGCTCCAGCCGAAGTCGAGATCAAGCAATTTCTAGACAAACTCTTTTCATAACAAAAATCATCTATCCAGGACAGTATTTTCATGCCCGATATCGGTCGTGGACGGTATTTTAAAAAAAAATTCCAGGTCTAGACTAAGGTTGACACAGCTCGATGAAAAGCTATACTTAATCAACGTATATTCTGCTAGAGAGCTTACAACGCCCCCCCCCCCCGCTCCCCTTGGGGGGACGTAAAAATTATATGCCCACTACGGTGGGGTGGGGGAGGAGATTAAATCTAAATTTCTTGTAAATAAAACTAACGTCAGTAAAAATCCAGCTTTCTTCTTCCTGGTTCAGATTGAAGTATGACCCCATTCGTTGTGAGGAGTCATGGCCAGACCCGTTCTGTCGAATGGCAAATTGCTCTTGTCATAGGGGTTCTTCACATTCTCCTCTTCTGGTGTCACTGTACTCCCACTCACATCTGTCACTTTGAGAAGTGGGGGAATTGTTTCCTTTCCCAGGCAGATTATGACACAGTATAGTAACGTTTTAAAAGCAAAACCCATTCTTCAAAATGGAAAAGTTCGGTTACAGAATAAGATGGGCGCATTTATAAGTTGTTATTTTTAGGGATGAAAACATAGAAATTAGTGTTTCCGGAACATTTGAAATGTTGATGATTTACAAATTAGTCATTTTGATTCTGTTTGTACTATTTGTGTTTTTCGACTCATTCTGCTTCCTTACCTCTTTTGCGCAGTTTTAGAACTCAAAGCTCTGATGCAATGCTTTTAGCCTCACTTTCGTCGCAACGGGACTGTTGAAGATGCTGTTTTCTAACGGAGACTTAGAGATTTAAAAAAATATTATTTGATTTTGAAAAGATTTGGACGAAAAGAATTATAGGCCGCGTGGTATGAAAAACACCTTTTCTTTTAAAAAATTTAACCACCTCAGCATAAACGTAACCAGCACTTTTTTCCTCCAATGATCCAAAAAAATCCAAGGGCAACCCGAGGTCCTTAACAAGAGAATTTTTTTGGTGTCCAATTGGTTAGGTAGCACTGAAAGATCGAACAACACAATGTATTTCCGGCTCCGAAACAAATCTAACGGCAAACTTTTTTTTGGTTTTAACTCATCTTCAAACTTTTTAAAGGTGATTTTTTCATTTTTTTAGTACAGCAATCGCCAATATCCCCGAACATATAATTAAAGAGATTGACTATTACCTTAACACTCGTTAATAATCACAAAGGAAGTTTCATAATTTTGTTACTAGCGTGGTATTTTTCTTTTTGTTTATAGTGTTGTTAATGATTTTCCAGTTTTTATGTTCGTTTGTTCTATTGTTGAACAACTCTGCAACGACACTTTCCAAAAAGAGAGATAGCTTAGCTTCGACACCCTAAACAAAACTTTTGATCGGGCTTGGTTTCCTTTAGCCACCCTAGACGCGACCAAATGGTTATCTTGCAAGATTCTGGCAGAAAAATGGTTATCTTGTAAGATCTGCCAGAAAAAAGATATACAAGAAAGAGGGTCTAAGCATTAAAATAACCAAAAGAAAATTTTTATTGAAAAAGTGGAAAAACTTACTCTATTAACTATATTGCTCAGTTCACTGTGGGATTTTGTTATATAAAAAGTGATAAAATAAACTTTTATAAAGTTTTAAATATGCATGTGCTACAAACCGTATTGCTAAACGTACTCCTAAGGTAAACCTTCGTTTAAGTAAAGATGAGGTTAAAGATACCTTAACATTAGTTTAACTTGAGTCATAAAAAAGCATCCGGAGCGTTCCAGCTGATGATATATAATGTTTTAATCGACTTTTTGTTCTGTACATGAGACTTTTCTGTGAGTTAGTTCAGTGTGGATTATTAATAGTTAGCAAGGACACAAAAAAAACCAATTGCCAGTACTCGATTGAGAGAGAAGAAACCCATAGTCACCGCAATATAGTCAATCAAGCGTTTTGTGTTGCGATACTACAACGTTTCTCAATGATTGGAGTTGTACCTGGCGAAAGTCGTAAACGGTCACATTTCTCAACCTTCCAATCCCTTCTAAGCTCATCTTATAGTAGAACGGCACTCTTACTGAAGCCATCAAACAGTTTAAGAAAGAAAAATAGGGTTCAAAAATTTTTTGCCTTAAATTTTATTTTCTCTCGTGCCTAATCGGAAAATTTCATATCAAATTTACTGTCAATAACGTGTTTGAAAAACTCATTTCCGCAAGCAAAAAAGGTTCAATGATCGTTTCAACAGTTCTTTCGGTTCGCAACAAGTGTGAGTCTCTTGTTAAGCACTATAAAAGGTCATAAAAAAGCATCAGGAGTGTTCCAGCTGATGTTCAAGCACTATAAAAGGTCATCCGGAGACTTTTCTGTGAGTGCATTCAGTTTGCATTTTTAATAGTTAGCAAGGACACAAAAAACCCATTGCCAGTACTCGATTGAGAGAGAAGAAACACATAGTCACCGCAATATAGTCAATCAAGCGTTTTGTATTGCGATACTACAACGTTTCTCAATGATTAGAGTTGTACTTGGCGAAAATCATAAACGGTCACATTTCTCAATCTTCCAATCCCTTCTATGGTCATCTTATAGTAGAACGGCACTCCTACTGAAGCCATCACACAGTTTAAGAAACAAAAAATAGGGTTCAAAATTTTTTTGCCTTTAATTTAACTTTCTCTCGGGCCTAATCGTAAAGTTTCATATCAAATTTACTGTCAATAAAGTGTTTGAAAAACTCTTTTCTGCAAAAAAGGTTCAATGGTCGTTTCAGTAGTTCTTTCGGTTCGCAACAAGTGTGAGTCTCTTGTTAAGCACTATAAAAGGTCATAAAAAAGCATCCGGAGTGTTCCAGCTGATGATATATAATGTTTTAATCGACATTTTGTTCCGTACATTAGACTTTTCTGTGAGTCCATTCAGTTTGGATTATTAATAGTTAACAAGGACACATAAAACCAATTCTCACAACTCACTTGAGAGAGATGAAACACAGAGTCACCCCAATATAGTCAATCAAGCGTTTTGTGTTGCGATACTACAAGGTTTCTCAATGATTAGAGATGTACCTGGCGAAAATCGTAAACGGTCACATTTCTCAAACTTCCAATCGCCTCCAAACTCATCTTATAGTAGAACGGCACTCCTACTGAAACCATCACACAGTTTAAGAAAGAAAAATAGGGGTCAAAAATTTTTTGCCCTAAATTTAATTTTCTCTCGGGCCTAATCGGAAAGTTTCATATCAATTTTACTGTCAATAACGTGTTTGAAAGACTCGTTTCCGCAAAAAAGGTTCAATGATCGTTTCAATAGTTCTTTCTGTTCGCAACAAGTGTGAGTTTTTTGTTAAGCACTGTAAAAGGTCATAAAAAAGCATCCGGAGTGTTCCAGCTGATGATATATAAGGTTTTAATCGAAATTTTGTTCCGTACATGAGACTTTTCTGTGAGTCCATTCAGTTTGGATTATTAATAGTTAGCAAGGACACAAAAAACCAATTGTCAGGACTCGAATGAGAGAGAATAAACCCATAGTCACCGCAATATAGTCAATCAAGCGTTTTGTGTTGCGATACTACAACGTTTCTCAATGATTAGAGTTGTACCTGGCGAAAATCGTAAACGGTCATATTTCTCAACCTTCCAATCCCTTCTAAGCTCATCTTATAGTAGAACGTCACTCCTACTGAAGCCATCACACAGTTTAAGAAAGAAAAAAGGGTTCAAAAATTTTTTGCTTTAAATTTAATTTTCTCTCGGGCCTAATCGGAAAGTTTCATATCAAATTTACTGTCAATAACGTGTTTGAAAAACTCGTTTCGGCAAAAAAAGCTCAATGATTGTTTCAATAATTCGTTCTGTTCGCAACAAGTGTGAGTCTCTTGTTAAGTACCATAAAAGGTCATAAAAAAGCATCCAGAGTGTTCCAGCTGATGATATATAATGTTTTAATCGACATTTTGTTCGGTACATGAGACTTTTCTGTGAGTCCATTCAGTTTGGATTATTTATAGTTAGCAAGGACACAAAAAACCAATTGTCAGGACTTGATTGAGAGAGAAGAAACCCATAGTCACCGCAATATAGTCAATCAAGCGTTTTGTGTTGCGATACTACAACGTTTCTCAATGATTAGAGTTGTACCTGGCGAAAATCGTAAACGGTCACATTTCTCAACCTTCCAATCCCTTCTAAGCTCATCCTATAGTAGAACGGCACTTTTACTGAAGCCATCAAACAGTTTAAGAAAGAAAAATAGGGTTCAAAAATTTTTTGCTTAAATTTTATTTTCTCTCGGGCCTAATCGGAAAATTTCATATCAAATTTACTGTCAATAACGTGTTTGAAAAACTCGTTTCAGCAAAAAAAGTTCAATGATCGTTTCAATAGTTCTTTCTGTTCACAACAAGTGTGATTCACTTGTTAAGCGCTATAAAAGGTCATAAAAAAGCATCGGGAGCGTTCCAGCTGATGATATATAATGTTTTAATCGACTTTTTGTTCTGTACATGAGACTTTTCTGTCAGTCCATTCAGTTTGGATTATTAATAGTTAGCAAAAACACAAAAAACTAATTTTCAGTACTCCATTGAGAGAGATGAAACGCATAGTCACCGCAATATAGTCAATCAAGCGTTTTGTGTTGCGATACTACAAGGTTTCTCAATGATTAGAGTTTTACCTGGCGAAAATCGTAAACGGTCACATTTCTCAACCTTCCAATCGCTTCTAAGCTCATCTTATAGTAGAACGGCACTCCTGCTGAAACCATCACACAGTTTAAGAAAAAAAATAAGGGTCAAAAATTTCTTGCCTTAAATTTAATTTTCTCTCGGGCCTAATCGGAAAGTTTCATATCAAATTTGCTGTCAATAACGTGTTTGAAAAACTTGTTTCCGTAAAAAAGGTTCAATGATCGTTTCAATAGTTCTTTGTGTTCACAACAGGTGTGAGTCACTTGTTAAGCACTATAAAAGGTCATAAAAAGCATCCGGAGTGTGCCAGCTGATGATATATAATGTTACAATCGACATTTTGTTCTTTACATGAGACTTTTCTGTGAGTCCATTCAGTTTGGATTATTAATAGTTAGCAAGGACACAAAAAACCAATTCCCAGTACTCAATTGAGAGAAGAAACACATAGTCACCGCAATATAGTCAATCAAGCGTTTTGTGTTGGGATACTACAACGTTTCTCAATGATTAGAGTTGTACCTGGCGAAAATCGTAAACGGTCACATTTGTCAACCTTCCAATCCCTTCTAAGCTCATCTTATAGTAGAACGGCACTCCTACTCACGCTATCACACAGTTTAAGAAAGAAAAATCGGTTCAAAAACTTTTTGCCATAAATTTAATTTTCTCTCGGGCCTAATCGGAAAGTTTCATATCAAATTTGCTGTCAATAACGTGTTTGAAAAACTTGTTTCCGTAAAAAAGGTTCAATGATCGTTTCAATAGTTCTTTCTGTTCACAACAGGTGTGAGTCACTTGTTAAGCACTATAAAAGGTCATAAAAAGCATCCGGAATTTTCCAGCTGATGATATATAATGTCACAATCGACATTTTGTTCTTTACATGAGACTTTTCTGTGAGTCCATTCAGTTTGGATTATTAATAGTTAGCAAGGACACAAAAAACCAATTCCCAGTACTCAATTGAGAGAAGAAACACATAGTCACCGCAATATAGTCAATCAAGCGTTTTGTGTTGCGATACTACAACGCTTCTCAATGATTAGAGTTGTACCTGGCGAAAATCGTAAACGGTCACATTTCTCAACCTTCCAATCCCTTCTAAGCTCATCTTATAGTAGAACGGCACTCCTACTGAAGCCATCACACAGTTTAAGAAAGAAAAATCGGTTCAAAAATTTTTTGCCATAAATTTAATTTTCTCTCGGGCCTAATCGGAAAGTTTCATATCAAATTTACTGTCACTAACGTGTTTGAAAAACTCGTTTCCGCAAAAAAGGTTCAATGATCGTTTCAAAAATTCTTTCTGTTCACAACAAGTGTGAGTCACTTGTTAAGCACTATAAGATGTCATAAAAAGGCATCCGGAGTGTTCCAGCTGATGATATATAATGTTTTAATCGACATTTTGTTCTGTACATGAGACTTTTCTGTGAGTCCATTCAGTTTGGATTACTAATAGTTAGCAAGGACACAAAAAACCAATTGCCAGTACTCAATTGAGAGAGAAGAAACACATAGGCACCGCAATATAGTCAATCAAGCGTTTTGTGTTGCGATACTACAATGTTTCTCAATGATTAGAGTTGTACCTGGCAAAAATAGTAAACGGTCACATTTCTCAACCTTCCAATCGCCTCTAAGCTCATCTTATAGTAGAACGGCACTCCTACTGAAACCATCACACAGTTTAAGAAAAAAAATAATGGTCAAAAATTTTTTGCCTTAAATTTAATTTTCTCTCGGGCCTAATCGGAAAGTTTCATATCAAATTTACTGTCAATAACGTGTTTGAAAAAATCGTTTCCGAAAAAAAGGTTCGATGATCGTTTCAACAGTTCTTTCTGTTCACAACAAGTGAGTGTGAGTCACTTGTTAGGCACTATAAAAGGTCATAAAAAGCATCCGGAGTGTTCCAGCTGATGATATATATTGTTTCAATCGACATTTTGTTCTTTACATGAGACTTTTCTGTGAGTCCATTCAGTTTGGATTATTAATAGTTAGCAAGGACACAAAAAACCAATTCATAGTACTCAATTGAGAGAAGAAACACATAGTCACCGCAATATAGTCAATCAAGCGTTTTGTGTTGCGATACTACAACGTTTCTCAATGATTAGAGCTGTACCTGGCGAAAATCGTAAACGGTCACATTTCTCAACCTTCCAACCCCTTCTAAGCTCATCTTATAGTAGAACGGCACTCCTACTGAAGCCATCACACAGTTTAAGAAAGAAAAATCGGTTCAAAAATGTTTTGCCATAAATTTAATTTTCTCTCGGGCCTAATCGGAAAGTTTCATATCAAATTTACTGTCAATAACGTGTTTGAAAAACTCGTTTCCGCAAAAAAGGTTCAATGATCGTTTCAAAAATTTTTTCTGTTCACAACAAGTGTGAGTCACTTGTTAAGCACTATAAAATGTCATAAAAAAAGCATCCGCAGTGTTCCAGCTGATGATATATAATGTTTTAAACGACATTTTGTTCTGTTCATGAGACTTTTCTGTGAGTCCTTTCAGTTTGGATTATTAATAGTTAGCAAGGACACAAAAAACCAATTCCCAGTACTCAATTGAGAGAGAGGAAACACATAGTCACCGCAATATAGTCAATCAAGCGGTTTGTGTTGCGATACTACAACGTTTCTCAATGATTAGAGTTGTACCTGGCGAAAATCGTAAACGGTCACATTTCTCAAGCTTCCAATGCCTTCTAAGCTCATCTTATAGTAGAACGGCACTCCTACTGAAACCATCACACAGCTTAAGAAAGAAAAATAGGGTTCAAAAATTTTTTGCCTTAAATTTAATTTTCTCTAGGGCCTAACCGGAAAGTTTCATATCAAATTTACTGTCAATAACGTGTTTGAAAAACTCGTTTCCGCAAAAAAGGTTCAATGCTCGTTTCAATGGTTCATTCTGATCAAAACAAGTGTGAGTCACTTGTTAAGCACTATAAAAGGTCATAAAAAAGCATCCGGAGATCTCCAGCTAATGATATATAATGTTTTAATCGACATTTTGTTCTGTACATGAGACTTTTCTGTGAGTCCATTCAGTTTGGATTATTAATAGTTAGCAAGGACACAAAAAACCAATTCCCAGTACTCAATTGAGAGAGAGGAAACACATAGTCACCGCAATATAGTCAATCAAGCGTTTTGTGTTGCGATACTACAACGTTTCTCAATGATTAGAGTTGTACCTGGCGAAAATCGTAAACGGTCACATTTCTCAACCTTCCAATCCCTTCTAAGCTCATCTTATAGTAGAACGGCACTCCTACTGAAGCTATCACACAGTTTAAGAAAGAAAAATCGGGTTCAAAAATTTTTGGCCATAAATTTAATTTTCTCTCGGGCCTAATAGAAAAGTTTCATATCAAATTTACTGTCAATAACGTGTTTGAGAAACTCATTTCCGCAAAAAAGGTTCAATGATCGTTTCAAAAATTCTTTCTGTTCACAACAAGTGTGAGTCACTTGTTAAACTCTATAAAATGTCATAAAAAAGCATCCGGAGTGTTCCAGCTGATGATATATAATGTTTTAATCGACATTTTGTTCTGTACATGAGACTTTTCTGTGAGTCCATTCAGTTTGGATTATTAATAGTTAGCAAGGACACAAAAAACCAATTGCCAGTACTCAATTGAGAGAGAAGAAACGCATAGTCATCGCAATATAGTCAATCAAGCGTTTTGTGTTGCGATACTACAACGTTTCTCAATGATTAGAATTGTACCTGGCGAAAATCGTAAACGGTCACATTTCTCAAGCTTCCAATGCCTTCTAAGCTCATCTTATAGTAGAACGGCACTCCTACTGACGCCATCACACAGTTTAAGAAAGAAAAATCGGTTCAAAATTTTTTTGCCTTAAATTTAATTTTCTCTAGTGCCTAATCGGAAAGTTTCATATCAAATTAACTGTCAATAACGTGTTTGAAAAACTCGTTTCCGCAAAAAAGGTTCAATGCTCGTTTCAATGGTTCATTCTGTTCACAACAAGTGTGAGTCACTTGTTAAGCACTATAAAAGGTCATAAAAAAGCATCCGGAGATCTCCAGCTGATGATATATAATGTTTTAATCGACCTTTTGTTCTGTACATGAGACTTTTCTGTGAGTCCATTCAGTTTGGATTACTAATAGTTAGCAAGGACACAAAAAAACAATTGCCAGTACTCAATTGAGAGAGAAGAAACACATAGTCACCGCAATATAGTCAATCAAGAGTTTTCTGTTGCGATACTACAACGTTTCTCAATGATTAGAGTTGTACCTGGCGAAAATCGTAAACGGTCACATTTCTCAACATTCCAATCCCTTCTAAGCTCATCTTATACTAGAACGGCACTCCTACTGAAACCATCACACAGCTTAAGAGAGAAAAAACGGGTTCAAAAATTTTTTGCGTTAAATTTAATTTTCTCTCGGGCCTAATCGGAAAGTTTCATATCAAATTTACTGTCAATAACATGTTTGAAAAACTCGTTTCCGCCAAAAAGGTTCAATGATCGTTTCAAAAGTTCTTTATGTTCACAACAAGTGTGAGTCACTTGTTAAGCAATATAAAAGGTCATAAAAAAGCATCCGGAGATCTCCAGCTGATGATATATAATGTTTTAATCGACCTTTTGTTCTGTACATGAGACTTTTCTGTGAGTCCATTCAGTTTGGTATTACTAATAGTTAGCAAGGACACAAAAAACCAATTGCCAGTACTCAATTGAGAGAGGAAACACATAGTCACCGCAATATAGTCAATCAAGCGTTTTGTGTTGCGATACTACAACGTTTCTCAATGATTAGAGTTGTACCTGGCGAAAATCGTAAACGGTCATATTTCTCAACCTTCCAATCCCTTCTAAGCTCATCTTATAGTAGAACGTCACTCCTACTGAAGCCATCACACAGTTTAAGAAAGAAAAAAGGGTTCAAAAATTTTTTGCTTTAAATTTAATTTTCTCTCGGGCCTAATCGGAAAGTTTCATATCAAATTTACTGTCAATAACGTGTTTGAAAAACTCGTTTCCGCCAAAAAGGTTCAATGATCGTTTCAAAAGTTCTTTCTGTTCACAACAAGGGTGAGTCACTTGTTAAGCACTATAAAAGGTCATATAAAAGCATCCGGAGATCTCCAGCTGATGATATATAATGTTTTAATCGACATTTTGTTCTGTACATGAGACTTTTCTGTGAGTCCATTCAGTTTGGATTATTAATAGTTAGCAAGGACACAAAAAACCAATTCCCAGTACTCAATTGAGAGAGAGGAAACACATAGTCACCGCAATATAGTCAATCAAGCGTTTTGTGTTGCGATACTACAACGTTTCTCAATGATTAGAGTTGTACCTGCCGAAAATCGTAAACGGTCACATTTCTCAACCTTCCAATCCCTTCTAAGCTCATCTTATAGTAGAACGGCACTCCTACTAAAGCCATCAGACAGTTTAAGAAAGAAAAATCGGGTTCAAAAATTTTTGGCCATAAATTTAATTTTCTCTCGGGCCTAATCGGAAAGTTTCATATCAAATTTACTTTCAATAACGTGTTTGAAAAACTCGTTTCCGCAAAAAAGGTTCAATGATCGTTTCAAAAATTTTTTCTGTTCACAACAAATGTGAGTCACTTGTTAAGCACTATAAAAGGTCATATAAAAGCATCTGGAGTGTTCCAGCTGATGATATATAATGTTTTAATCGACCTTTTGTTCTGTACATGAGAATTTTCTGTGAGTCCATTCAGTTTGGATTACTAATAGTTAGCAAAGACACAGAAAACCAATTGCCAGTACTCAATTGAGAGAGAAGAAACACATAGTCACCGCAATATAGTCAATCAAGCGTTTTCTGTTGCGATACTACAACGTTTCTCAATGATTAGAGTTGTACCTGGCGAAAATCGTAAACGGGCACATTTCTCAACATTCCAATCCCTTCTAAGCCCATCTTATACTAGAACGGCACTCCTACTGAAGCCATCACACAGCTTAAGAGAGAAAAAACTGGTTCAAAAACTTTTTGCGTTAAACTTAATTTTCTCTCGGGCCTAATCGGAAAGTTTCATATCAAATTTACTGTCAATAACGAGTTTGAAAAACTCGTTTCCGCCAAAAAGTTTCAAAGATCGTTTCAAAAGTTCTTTCTGTTCACAACAAGTGTGAGTCACTTGTTAAGCACTATAAAAGGTCATATAAAAGCATCCGGAGTGTTCCAGCTGTTGATATATAATGTTTTAATCGACCTTTTGTTCTGTACATGAGATTTTTCTGTGAGTCCATTCAGTTTGGTATTACTAATAGTTAGCAAGGACACAAAAAACCAATTGCCAGTACTCAATTGAGAGAGGAAACACATAGTCACCGCAATATAGTCAATCAAGCGTTTTGTGTTGCGATACTACAACGTTTCTCAATGATTAGAGTTGTACCTGGCGAAAATCGTAAACGGTCACATTTCTCAACCTTCCAATCCCTTCTAAGCTCATCTTGTAGTAGAACGGCACTCTTACTGAAACTATCGGACAGTTTAATATACACGTTGACAATATACACGTTTATTAACAAAACGTTAATTAAGAGTATCTGTAAGCCTGTTCAAATCAAGTTAATTTTTTTTTTCGTTTGGTTACCATTGCGCGAACTGGCCGATTGGTGGCTAGACAATATATATTCCCTGCGGCAAAATAGCACTAAAATCTACGGGTGCTATCAACTTTGCATTAAAAACGAATAAAATTGAAAAAATTGTGGGCTAAACATGACAACATTACATAATTTTTCCTTTAATGGAGAAACTCGTTAACTAATAACTTTTTGTGCAATTTTTTAAAAATTGTGTATTATAGCCTAAATTAAAGCCTGTTTATTGTGCTTTCTGGCAATGTAACATGTTAAGCTTTAAAAGGGTAGAAATAACATTTTTTTTACAAAAGTTTTAAAAAGACCACAAAAAATGACCTGAAAACGCGAATCTTTGCCTAATAATTTTTACACAGGCTTCACACCTGCAGTTTCTATAGCTTAAAATTAGCTTGAAAATTATATGAAAATTCTGAATATATATAATGCGTTTATAGTTCAGAGCAGTTTTGCCTTTTAATTTTGCTTTGAGCGACCCGAACTTTTGACGAAAATCAGTAAAAAAAACGAATTTTCAAAGTTTAATTGTTTAATAACTTTTTATTTAGCGCGTGTTTCTAAATTTATTATAGCTCATTTTAAAGCTCTTTTCACGGTTGTTACGAAAATGGTAATTGTTGTTGTGAAAAATTGTGATCTGATAGCTTTTTTTAGCGTTATTTTACGAGAAGCCAAATATCAACGATTTTGACCCTGTGAGCCGAAAATCGAAAATTTTTTTCCGGAGATTTACCCAATAAAAGTTATATCGTGTTCGAGCTTATTAACTCCTGAGTTCAGAACAGTGCTTACTTTTTTTTGAAACGTCGTCGTTTGGGAGATATTACTGTTTTTCTGACTTAAACCTTGAAAATTTCGATTTTGGGCCCTTTCAGAAATCAGTTACGTGTCGATACGTGTCGAAGATGTTTCAAGAGTTTCAAAAATCGGACATCTCAGTGGGATCTGGGAAAATACTTTAAAACCCGTTTTTAAATGTGTTCCGTATTGAATTACGAGATGGCACTTTGCCCATGCGATTCGCCTTAACGAGAGCTTTCCAATGATATATATTTTAGCAAAACTTCCAAAAGGGGTACATTTACCAGATAGCAACATCCCGAGGAATTTATTTAACGCTTTGTATAGCTGGATCAATGCATACCGGAGACAAATATGCAACCGTGCATCTGCTAACGCGTGTTACGTACGCTGCCGGAGGAAGCGTAAGTTTGAATGAACACCTTCTTGAAGTAAATCTGATTTGATATTTTCGAAAATGTTCGGGGTCCGAATACTGAAACATGCTAACTAAAGCAGAGTAGAGGAGGGGATATGACAGCAGAACCAGCAGCAGTTGTAGTAGCAGCAGTAGTAGTGGTAACCGGTGCGTTTGAAGGGGGTGTTGTTGTATTGTACCAATGTTAAATCAGTGGTCAAATGAGTGATGTCAAATGATAGCGGTCAATCAGCTGGTCCAATCAGCCAATCCAGTATTAGTAGTAGTAGTTGTTGGAGATTCTGTAGTAATTGTCGAAGCAAACAACGGTAGTAGTAGTATTGTTAGTTGCATGTTTATCAATTTTGGGCACAATAAATAGACATTAAAAACCTCTTTCAGATCAGCTTTGGTTATCTTCAGTGAAAGTTTGTACAGTGGTGCAGTGCAACTTGCAATATCAAAATGATTCAGCCCATTCAACCTAAAAACTAAGTGCCCAAGTTCATAGGTCGAAATGATTGGGTTTGTCTGGTTTGTCCCACTTCGGTTTGTCTGGCCCGACCATTACTCACATTCAGTATATTTGGTTTGGACAATACCGACTTTCCGGTCTGTTTGGTCTGGCCAATAGCCTCATTTCGGTCTGTTTGGTCTGGCCAGCTCCCATATTCCGGTCTCTTTGGTCCGACCAGTATCCACATTTCGGTCACTTTGGTCTGGCCAATACCCACATCTTGGTCTGTGTGTCATCGCCAATAGAAACATTTCGGTCTGTTTGGTCTGGCCAGCTCCCACAATTCGTCCTGTTTGGTCTGACGAATCCCACATATCGGTCTGTTCGGTCTGGCCAATACCAACATTTCGGTCTCTTTGGTCCGACCAATACCCACATTTCGGTCACTTTGGTCTGGCCAATACCCACATCTTGGTCTGTGTGTGGTCGCCAATAGTAACATTTCGGTCTGTTTGGTCTGGCAAGCTCCCACAATTCGTCCTGTTTGGTCTGACCAATACCCACATTTCGGTCTGTTTGATCCGGCAATTACCAACATATCGGCGTGTTTGGTCTGGCCAATACTCACATTCAGTCTGTTTGGTTTGGCTAATAGCCACATTTCGGTGTGGCCAGAACCCACGTTTCGGTCTGACCAATCCAAAAAATTGGCCTGTTTGGTCTGGCCAATACCAATATTTCGGTTTGTCTGGTGAGACCAATACTCACATTCAGTCTGTTTAGTTTGGCCAATACCAACTTTTGGGTCTGTTTGGTCTGGCCAATACCCCCATTTCGGTCTGTTTGGTCTGGCCAGCTCCCACAATTCGTCCTGATTGATCTGACCAATACCCACATTTCGGTCTGTTTGGTCCGGCAAATACCAACATATCGGTTTGTCTGGTCTGACCAATACTCAAATTCAGTCTGGTTGGTTTGGCAAATACCCACATTTCGGTCTGGCCAGTACTCACGTTTCGGTCTGACCAATCCCACATATTGGCCTGTATGGTCTGGCGAATACCAACATTTCGGTTTGTCTGGTCTGACCAATACTCACATTGAGTCTGTTTGGTTTCGTCAATACCGAATTTCGGTCTGTTTGGTCTGGCCAATACCCCCATTTCAGTCTGTTTGGTCTGGCCAGCTCCCACAATTCGTCCTGTTTGGTCTGACCAATACCCACATTTCGGTCTGTTTGCTCTGGCCAATACCAACATATCGGCTTGTTTGGTCTGGCCAATACTCACATTCAGTCTGTTTTGTTTGGCCAATACCCACATTTTGGTCTGGCCAGTACCCACTTTTCGGTCTGACCAATCCCACATATCGGCCTGTTTGGTCTGGCCAATACCAACTTTTCGTTTTGTCTGGTCTTCTTTTTTTTGCTTTTTTCTCGTTTTTTCTGTGTTTTTTTTTGTGGCGCTTTTCTGGCTGGCACGCCGTGCCATCCGTTTTTTTCGGCTGTTTTTTTTGTTTTTTGCTGCTTTTTTTGTCTTCTTTTTTTGGTTTTTTTCGTTTTTTTCTGTGTTTTTTTTGTGGCTCTTTTCTGGCTGGCACGCCGTGCCATCCGTTTTTTTTGGCTGTTTTTTGTTTTTTTTGCTGCTTTTTTGTCTTCTTTTTTGCTTTTTTCTCGTTTTTTTTCTGTTTTTTTTTTGTGGCGCTTTTTTTCTGGCTGGCACGCCGTGCCTTCCGTGTTTTTCGGCTGTTTTTTTTGTTTTTTGCTGCTTTTTTTGTCTTCTTTTTTTGGTTTTTTTCGTTTTTTTCTGTGTTTTTTTTGTGGCTCTTTTCTGGCTGGCACGCCGTGCCATCCGTTTTTTTTGGCTGTTTTTTGTTTTTTTTGCTGCTTTTTTTTGTTTTTTTTTTTGCTTTTTTCTCGTTTTTTTCTGTGTTTTTTGTGGCGCTTTTTTTCTGGCTGGCACGCCGTGCCTTCCGTTTCTTTTTTCGGCTGTTTTTTGTTTTTTTTGCTGCTTTTCTTGTCGTCTTCTTTTTTGCTTTTTCTCGTTTTTTCTGTGTTTTTTTGTGGCGCTTTTTTTGTTTTCTTTTTTTTTGCTTTATTTTTCTCCACGTTACAGCCGAGGAAGTGAGTTCAGGCGGTCTGCAACCCATCTTCAACCCATCTTCAACCCATCTGCAGCCCATATTCCACCCATATTCAAGAAAACAAAGTCAAGAAATGAACCAAGAAAAAGAAAAAACTTTTCAAGAAAACAAAGTCAAGAAATGAAACAAGAAAGCGAAAAGTTGGAAGGACTCCTTTTCTGATGCCTTAGATTAATATTTTTCTGATGTCTCTTATTTTTTTCTTGATTTTGTCGATGCCCAGAATATGTGTACATTCAAATATTGAGACGTTAAATATTTTCATTTTCAAGGGCTTAGGAGTGGATTCAGCGCGTTTTTCAAGTGTAAAATGTAGTTGAGAAAAGGGCTATCTTGTAAGATTCTGGCAGAAAAAAATGGCTATCTTGTAAGATTCTGGCAGAAGAAAAATGGCTATCTTGTAAGATTCTGGCAGAAAAATGGCTATCTTGTAAGATTCTGGCAGAAAAAATGGCTATCTTGTAAGATTCTGGCAGAAAAAACGGCTATCTTGTAAGATTCTGGCAGAAAAAATGGTTATCTTGCAAGATTCTGGCAGAAATCTTGCAAGAATATGCATATTCTTGCAAGATTCTGGCAGAATCTGGCAGAATCTTGCAAAATAACAATTTGATTTGGACCCGGGCAGTCTTGATCGGGATTGGTTTTCTTTAGCCAGTCTACACTTCTCCCCTATCGTTTCAACCAGAATAAGAATAAAAAAAAACAGTTTTAAAGCTTGATTCGAAGGAGTGATATTGATTTGTCTCTAAGCATGACCAATCAATAATGTTGTATCCAATAATATTACCAGTTCTGATGTGAAGGTTTGCTTGTTGCGAGACTCTAAGTTCTATGCCGCTATAAAACTTTATCTAAGACCACTTCTTTTCCGTAAAGTTAGTAAACCTTTAAAGCTTTCAAGAGAAATAATTTGTTTTCGGTTGCTGTTTAATCAAACGAAGTTGTTTAACTCTACAAAAGCGCTAATGCACTTTTTCTGTGAAATTTTCTTACGTTCTGCTCATGCATGTAGTCCAAATATTTTCAGAGTCAAATAGTTTTATGAAGAGATCGCGACTTATCGTGTGATCGAAAACTTTGGGAGTTAGAAACATAACACCTCCACCCTTTCTCATTTGCTTGTCCAATAATTTCACCATCTGCGAGATGAAACGGAAATAACTCTGAGTGGAAGTCGCGTAAGTTGCAGTTATCTTCCAATATCAGCCAGGTCTGGCTAAGCTGAGGGATATGTTTTTGTTTTTACTGTTCTCGATTTTAATGTTTTAATGCATTTTAAATAAATTAAGATGTTTTGAATGGGAAAATTTAAAACTGTTTGAAACTGACGGAATTAAATCTCTAATCTTTCCCTGGCTAGGTATCTCTGAACCTCCATCCTTCTCAAATCATCAAATCATCACTGAGTTTTTCTTATTTACGCATGTCGAAAATTACAAGTAACTTAAATGAGAAAAGTTATTAGTTTGCAAGGATTGCAGCTTATAATAATAGTATTGATAGTAATAGTTTTTATGGCCAGAACTATCACGAGAAGGAAAAAAAGTTTATCAGGAAGGAAAAAGATCGCCAGAAGAGAGCAAGTCTATTTTGTTCATCATGAGCATTCTCGTACAATGTTTGGAATTTGCTTAGAACACTAATCGAAAAATACATTACTACTCCTCCTTGAAGCTTTAATTTTTTTGGCTTAGAAGATTTTTAGTTATGTACAACTTTAGTTGCTTTGTTCGAAACTGACAATTAAAAAAGTCGATGGTTGGTATAATACACAGTTTTCAGGGTAATGATAGCCAGAAACCCACCAATGGTTTCAGATTTTTGTTCGGAAGCTGATTTTTTTATAAGTCAGTTTTTTTTCCTATTCTGCAGAGACAGTGCAGCTATAAATGACTTAAATCTGCTTAAAAAAGCCTAAAAAATGGAAATTTTGACAAAAAAGCCTGATACATTCATACTCAGGAACCAGAAGTTATTACAACTTTAAAACTCCGAAAAAAATCAAATTTCGCAACACTACTTTTTTGTTCCTGAGACATATAACCCAAACCCTGTTACATCTCGAGCCACTTTTTTAAGTGAAATTTAAACTAAATTTCGGCTTTGGTTTTCAATATTTTCCATTTTTTGTACTATTTTATTTTTGTGAGGCGGAATCGGGACGGTGATACAGCCCCGCAATTGATAAAATAACAGGAAACACCACTTTACTTTTGGCCTCAGACTGCCGAGTCAGAGCAACTCGGCCAGAATATGACTTATTTCGTTTTGGGTATAGACTAAACATTTCTTATATTGCAACAGACATGGAATATTCTGATCGCGAAAGCGGAAGCATGAAGGAACACCAGTTTTTCTCTTTTCATGAGTAAGTTTAATAATGACAAAAATTACATAATACATCGAACTAGTGACTATGGGGCCACGACTAATTCATTTTCGTCTATCTTTCTTTTGAGGGCATTAGGGCTATACGTTATGTTTTATCTTTACATGTATCATTGAGAGGGTTTAAGTCTATGCATATTCAATATCACAGACTAGCAAGTAACCATAATTCTAGTATTAATCTCACTCATACTCGAAACAAAAATGTACACCAGTACAAAAGTCTAATAATTCCATATCTTTTTGTAAATTGTGTTAAATAGTGTATGCTTAATTTCTTGCCGGTTTTGTTTCTATTTTCTCTTTTGAACATACCAATTTCTCGCTCTGCGGGTATTTTGCTACACAGAGATGATTTAAAGTCATTTTTTTTCAGATCACCTATAACTTCTTTGTAGTTCTCAAGAGTAAAGTATTCGTTTGAAAATAAATTCTTTTTACATCCATATATCTTTGCCATTTGTGATAGAGACATTGTTAGGAAGTTAAAGTTTTCTGTGAACTACCATTTGGTATGCATGCTCCATTTCTCTTAGCATTATTCTGTTTAAATAATTCACCGTAAAATAGATCGAAATCATAACCGTCGCCATTATGAAATATAACAGGGATGAAACTTTGTGGTTCACACCTTAGTTTACCTTTCTTACAATCTGGTCCTTTATGATTCCCTGTCTCGTGGCAATAATCTCATACTTTAATAATACATGCTTTTTTACATAAATAACAAGTGTTATTATCATGATTTACTTCATCTTCTTTTGTAAAAAACATTTGTTCATCATACTAGATGTTACTGCTGGTTTTACGAGTTAAAGGATTATTTATTAGCAATTATTTTCATGTAGTCTAGACCAAAGTAGTATTTAAATACACCGTTTAAAATGTAGCCGAAAGTTATTGGTTATAAATAGGTTTTGGTAGACATTGAGATTTTAAAAAAAGCTTTCTATATGTTTATAAAGCTGTCTATGAATGTTTCTAAATTTTAAAAATTCTAGAATATCAACAATGTAATTTGCAGTTTTATCAGTAATATAGAATTCTCTCATATTCTGACTAGGTTATGTCTTAGTCTTCTGTGTTCTCTAAATATTTTTTATTATGACTATTTGTGTAAGTAGTAAATGCTATTTTATTTGTAAACGTTTAATGACATTCTTTACATTCATAATTAACTGTAGTATAGATATTATTTTTAGTAATATTATTAGCTTCAGTATTATCTTTAGTAATAGTATTGGTATTATCTATAGCTTTATCCTTAGTTATAGTCTTAGTAATCGTATTGTCTTTAGCACTAACTTCATCATCAACTTTGACTTCATCATCTGCGAAGGGGCTCTGCTCTTCGTTTCCCAAGCAGCTTTACTGATGGGTCTTTGTCCATGTGTCTCTATTGAGTTCATCATCATTTATATAACGTTCTGATGTTTTTTGTGTTCATTTGCGTGTGTGTGTCTAATAAACTCTTCTGTGAAATGAAGGATAGATTGCAGGCGATGCACGACTGTTCAGAGTTAGCAAAAAAATTGAACTTCAAAAATAGTTAAACTGCCTTCAAAGTTGCATAGTTGTAAAAGTAGAATTTGGCGTTCATGTGGTCATAAATGTAGAGATCCGCTCCATTAATGTTTTTGATAAGATTTGTTTAAAAGATAGAAATAGTCATCTGAGACAACATTAGAATAATTTTGATTTATGTAAAATGCGTAAATTTTATAAATATATATCATCCTTTAGATTTTATTTAAAGATGTATAGACTTGGTTATACTAAAAACCAGTTCATTGTATGCACTTTTTCTGTGAAATTTTTTTACGTTCTGCTCATGCATGTAGTCCAAATATTTTCAGAGTCAAATAGTTTTATGAAGAGATCGCGACTTATCGTGTGATCGAAAACTTTGGGAGTTAGAAACATAACACCTCCACCCTTTCTCATTTGCTTGTCCAATAATTTCACCATCTGCGAGATGAAACGGAAATAACTCTGAGTGGAAGTCGCGTAAGTTGCAGTTATCTTCCAATATCAGCCAGGTCTGGCTAAGCTGAGGGATATGTTTTTGTTTTTACTGTTCTCGATTTTAATGTTTTAATGCATTTTAAATAAATTAAGATGTTTTGAATGGGAAAATTTAAAACTGTTTGAAACTGACGGAATTAAATCTCTAATCTTTCCCTGGCTAGGTATCTCTGAACCTCCATCCTTCTCAAATCATCAAATCATCACTGAGTTTTTCTTATTTACGCATGTCGAAAATTACAAGTAACTTAAATGAGAAAAGTTATTAGTTTGCAAGGATTGCAGCTTATAATAATAGTATTGATAGTAATAGTTTTTATGGCCAGAACTATCACGAGAAGGAAAAAAAGTTTATCAGGAAGGAAAAAGATCGCCAGAAGATAGCAAGTCTATTTTGTTCATCATGAGCATTCTCGTACAATGTTTGGAATTTGCTTAGAACACTAATCGAAAAATACTTTACTACTCCTCCTTGAAGCTTTAATTTTTTGGCTTAGAAGATTTTTAGTTATGTACAACTTTAGTTGCTTTGTTCGAAACTGACAATTAAAAAAGTCGATGGTTGGTATAATACACAGTTTTCAGGGTAATGATAGCCAGAAACCCACCAATGGTTTCAGATTTTTGTTCGGAAGCTGATTTTTTTATAAGTCAGTTTTTTTTCCTATTCTGCAGAGACAGTGCAGCTATAAATGACTTAAATCTGCTTAAAAAAGCCTAAAAAATGGAAATTTTGACAAAAAAGCCTGATACATTCATACTCAGGAACCAGAAGTTATTACAACTTTAAAACTCCGAAAAAAATCAGGTTTCGCAACACTACTTTTTTGTTCCTGAGACATATAACCCAAACCCTGTTACATCTCGAGCCACTTTTTTAAGTGAAATTTAAACTAAATTTCGGCTTTGGTTTTCAATATTTTCCATTTTTTGTACTATTTTATTTTTGTGAGGCGGAATCGGGACGGTGATACAGCCCCGCAATTGATAAAATAACAGGAAACACCACTTTACTTTTGGCCTCAGACTGCCGAGTCAGAGCAACTCGGCCAGAATATGACTTATTTCGTTTTGGGTATAGACTAAACATTTCTTATATCGCAACAGACATGGAATATTCTGATCGCGAAAGCGGAAGCATGAAGGAACACCAGTTTTTCTCTTTTCATGAGTAAGTTTAATAATGACAAAAATTACATAATACATCGAACTGGTGACTATGGGGCCACGACTAATTCATTTTCGTCTATCTTTCTTTTGAGGGCATTAGGGCTATACGTTATGTTTTATCTTTACATGTATCATTGAGAGGGTTTAAGTCTATGCATATTCAGTATCACAGACTAGCAAGTAACCACAATTCTAGTATTAATCTCACTCATACTCGAAACAAAAATGTACACCAGTACAAAAGTCTAATAATTCCATATCTTTTTGTAAATTGTGTTGAATAGTGTATGCTGAATTTCTTGCCGGTTTTGTTTCTATTTTCTCTTTTGAACATACCAATTTCTCGCTCTGCGGGTATTTTGCTACACAGAGATGATTTAAAGTCATTTTTTTCAGATCACCTATAACTTCTTTGTAGTTCTCAAGAGTAAAGTATTCGTTTGAAAATAAATTCTTTTTACATCCATATATCTTTGCCATTTGTTCTAGAGACATTGTTAGGAAGTTAAAGTTTTCTGTGAATTAAGACTACCAACACTGAAGATCTTAGACTTGCCATTACCATTTGGTATGCATGCTCCATTTCTCTTAGCATTATTCTGTTTAAATAATTCACCGTAAAATAGATCGAAATCATAACTGTCGCCATTATGAAATATAACAGGGATGAAACTTTGTGGTTCACACCTTAGTTTACCTTTCTTACAAGCTGGTCCTTTATGATTCCCTGTCTCGTGGCAATAATCTCATACTTTAATAATACATGCTTTATTACATAAATAACAAGTGTTATTATCATGATTTACTTCATCTTCTTTTGTAAAAAACATTTGTTCATCATACTAGATGTTACTGCTGGTTTTACGAGTTAAAGGATTATTTATTAGCAATTATTTTCATGTAGTCTAGACCAAAGTAGTATTTAAATACACCGTTTAAAATGTAGCCAAAAGTTATTGGTTATAAATAGGTTTTGGTAGACATTGAGATTTTAAAAAAAGCTTTCTATATGTTTATAAAGCTGTCTATGAATGTTTCTAAATTTTAAAAATTCTAGAATATCAACAATGTAATTTGCAGTTTAATCAGTAATATAGAATTCTCTCGTATTCTGACTAGGTTATGTCTTAGTCTTCTGTGTTCTCTAAATATTTTTTATTATGACTATTTGTGTAAGTAGTAAATGCTATTTTATTTGTAAACGTTTAATGACATTCTTTACATTCATAATTAACTGTAGTATAGATATTATTTTTAGTAATATTATTAGCTCCAGTATTATCTTTAGTAATAGTATTGGTATTATCTATAGCTTTATCCTTAGTTATAGTCTTAGTAATCGTATTGTCTTTAGCACTAACTTCATCATCAACTTTGACTTCATCATCTGCGAAGGGGCTCTGCTCTTGGTTTCCCAAGCAGCTTTACTGATGGGTCTTTGTCCATGTGTCTCTATTGAGTTCATCATCATTTATATAACGTTCTGATGTTTTTTGTGTTCATTTGCGTGTGTGTGTCTAATAAACTCTTCTGTGAAATGAAGGATAGATTGCAGGCGATGCACGACTGTTCAGAGTTAGCAAAAAAATTGAACTTCAAAAATAGTTAAACTGCCTGCAAAGTTGCATAGTTGTAAAAGTAGAATTTGGCGTTCATGTGGTCATAAATGTAGAGATCCGCTCCATTAATATTTTTGATAAGATTTGTTTAAAAGATAGAAATAGTCATCTGAGACAACATTAGAATAATTTTGATTTATGTAAAATGCGTAAATTTTATAAATATATATCATCCTTTAGATTTTATTTAAAGATGTATAGACTTGGTTATACTAAAAACCAGTTCATTGTACTTTTGTAAAAGTATTATATAGAGTTAGAAATTATTTGTTAGTGTCAGAACGAAACAAGCGTAATTAACTTACTTTACAAAACTTAAGCTGTTAAATTTTGTTCAATTTATTTTTTCACTTGGTTTTACGTACTTCTTACACGTTCTCACTAGTTACACTATATATCTGGGATACGTCTGAAGACAGTGAAGACAGAACCCGAACTCTACGTCTGATAATGAATAATTACCACCTTAAGTCGATATTAGTGGATATCACTAAATGAGACAACAACTGATAGTTTTGAAAAATATATCAGTGGAACTGCTTCGCAGATAAAAGGAAATAGAGTAAAGCGCTTCGTGGCTCATTACTAGTACACATTACTATAGTAGTGGATAAAAGGGGGAATAAGAAACGAATGTGAGTTGGTGCTGAGTGTTTCATTCCCCCTTTTATCCATTACTAACAAAAATTAGGTCAAACCCTTATTTTTAAATTATTTCATGCAAAAAAAATTCAACCAAATCTTAATAAAACTGGCAACCACTTCTGGAGTTCACAAATTCCCCAAATTTTTCTCCAAAGTGAGTTGCATAGACGCGCATATCATTTTCTGCAGAATATTCATGGGTGACAAAGTTTCAAACTATGGAAATATTAAATAATCCACAAAATTTGTCAGTGTCAGAAAAAGTACGAAAAGGGATCTTTAAAAAAATTTGTCAAGTTTTGAAAACTGCTGTTTTTTTGCGCATTTTTCTGACTGAACTTATTCCATCTAGTTTAAATTTTTTTAGATTTAGATCTAGTAATTTAATCTCTGAAACAATTACATTTGCTTTATTCTTATATTTTTTCAGCTGCGACTGCTTCGAACTGGAATCACGTGACGCGAAGAAAAATGAACAATTTTATGTTCTTCTTGCCATTGCTACCAATTGAAAGCCATGGTTAATTTCTCTTGCGAAAAAAAAACTGTTAGTAAACTAAATGCAGAGATGTAATTTTTTGTGCGTCAGAAAGTGGTTTGGGAAAAGCTGAACTGGAGAGTCCCTTTATACGCGTTTTATGCGCTCCTTTTCTCTGAACACGCTCTCCATTTTTCAGTTAGTCAACATTTTGCCTACTGTGCTCATTTCATGGATCAAATGGCGTTGAAATTTAAAAAAAATAGTCTACAAAGTGATTAAAAATAGATGGAAAGTATTCCTAGAAAAGTGGGGGAAAGTATTCTCTATTTGTCGAAAGAACAGTTAAGGGCCGTGGATAAATTTTTTTTGATTACCTGTACAGCAGTGCAAAAGATGTTCAAGATAAATTAAACGGAAGAAAGTTACTTTAATTAACAGCCAGAAAAAATATAGAAATCTTAATCAGCAACAATCAAGCTATGTCCTATATCAAGCAGTGACAATTTCGTATTAAAAATTTTGTGTAGATCGGTGTAAAGGTTGTCGAATTATTCTTTTGAATCTTTTTCAAACACCAGCTATAGCTGATTTTCCATAAACTATATCAATTTAAAATAACAATGGCGTTTTGAAACTTTAATTAAATTGACAAAACTTTTATAGCAACACCTTCTGCTACTACGTTATAATATTAGTATAATATTATCCCAGTTTGTTACTGGTCGACTTCGATTTGTCAACTTTATTTGCTGTCAATAAATAACCTTGAACTAATTTTATATTCTCATGTATTGTTGCTTTAACTGCCTCCAAAATAATTATTACGAAAATTACACTTTCTGTCGCAGATCAAAGCTTGTCGCCCGTGCCTTATTAGTAGCAGTCTAGAATGAAAACCAGCCTCCTAGTATTAATATCAATAACATCTGCATTATTTTGACAATAAGATGTGAAGGAAAAATACCTTACGAAGGAAAAATATATTAATGCAAAACCTTTCGATAATTACACAACTTTTTTTGATCTTATATTTTTGAATTCTTGCAATCTGCGTGGTCTCCATTATCAAATAATCTTGGTTTATATTGATCTAAAAATTAAATGTTTGCTGATTATTTCTTATTGCCAAAATGTTTTCTCCGATCTCTGACGTTTCTTCCTCTCTCCCTCAGCCTTTTAACTCTCGTTTTTTTTTAAATTTCCTGGCCTTAATGAACTGAGCTCAAGTACACTACTGTTGGATGACATTGCTTACGAAAAGACTCCCCTCCCAGTGGGTGAGTTCAATAAAAATTCGGGTTTGTTTCTAATTCATCAAGAGATTGATTCAGCTCAACACAAGCGTCTAGGAAAAGTTATCTTCACATTGCGTCCCACACAATCGGGTAGCTGTTTATCAGACAAGTTCAAGTAATTGCTGCGTTCAACAACGGGACTCGCGACAGCAGCATACTAGCTGCCCCTCGTATGATGACAACAGAAAGTGACTTAACTGCTCTGTCGAAGGCAATGGATTGTGGGACAATCCATTGCCTTCGACAGAGCAGTTAAGTCACTTTCTGTTGTCATCATACGAGGAGCAGCTAATATGCTGATAATATGACTGATAATACGACTGATAATTTCTGCTATCAGCTAACAACGACATGCGCAGTAAGGCCTTCTTCAGAGTCCTCGACAGAGCGCCCAAAACTTCGATTGCCAGAGGGACGAACAAAATTCCTTGCCGAGCATGGCTATTTTCATACTGACCATATTTTCGATCTTTAGCAGCTTCAATTTACCAGACTTCTCTGCCGCACGAGAAATAATGTTCGGTTGCAGAGAGGAAGTCATCACGGTTATGTCTAGAGCAGCAGATTGGCCACATTTCCAAGTAGGCAGATAGACGCCTCCTGGGCGTGAATTGTTTTCCGCGATGAGATTGCGTTTTTCAATTACTGGAGACAAATTAGCTGCTGAAAAAGCGGAAGGTAAACGATCGCGAATTCTATTGTGCTTTGAAATCGCATCTCTTCTTCCATGGCAGGCAACTGCATGGTCACCAAATGTGTCCAATGTACCTGAATTGCATTAACAACATTTTCTTTCTTGATCATAAACCGAGCCTGCACTTGACACTGAGTTGAAATTCCTTAGCCGAAAAGCGTAGGCCTAATGCGCGAATTGGAAGCGCGGCAAGCCACGCGCCGGAATGAGGCAGGCATAGTGATTGGAGTCTTGCTTCTTCCCTTGTTGACGTTTGATTTCCTATTAGGGCAGCAATTTTTTCTTTATCAAATGCTTCTTGCTTCTTTTGCGTGTTCGAAAGGAGATTGAACGGTTCCCGACTCTGGTGTAACTCTTTAAAAGTGTCACTTTCTAAGGGACATCTACTTGTTATTTTGTTGACCAGCTCGTCTCAGGCTGAAATTGAGCCCACAAACGCAGTTTTGTGTTGCTCTTGTGACTGTCTGACCTTACGCCTAGTCCCGACAAAGCGATAAGTAAGGAAGAACGTTGCCATGCGTCATCATCAATAATTGAGCCAAACATTTGGTCCAACACTTCTCTTTGACCGTCATCGAAACTTTTCAATACTTTGAGCATCTCGTTTGATGGAGTGTGAGTTCGTAAAGATTATACTAGTTTCTAAGTTCCCAAACAGTAACGAAGGATACCCAATTCACATTGAGGATTGTTGAGTTGATGTAAATTGTCCAGCGTAGATGAAATGTTTTGAACTCTCTTCTTCAAACAAGAAGCGACAAAGTCTTCTGAGCCAACTGCAGCACCCGGAACTTCAAAAGCGTTTCCCAAGGTCCTTTTTACTGCTTGATCAACGGAGGGTAAATCTTTAATTGAACACAGCCCACATTTGTCTTTTCTCGAGATTAGGCCTCTCTCAGGGCGTTCATTGGCTAGGATTTCAAGCGTCTGTTTGATTTGATCTTCAGACTCAGCAATAAACCCATCGTCTAAGTACCAAGAGTGCCGTAAAAAAACCGGACAAGAAGTCTTGATCTTCTGTATGATTGGTCATAACGTCAAGGAGAGCAATAACTGTCCCCGAGGATCACCCTGCTGATCAACCGATTCACTTTGAACGATTGCATTGTTATAAAAAAGGTGTGTGCTGGGAGTAGCAAAAAATGGTGACAGCGGCAATTCCAGGAATAAATTCATAAGTTGCTTTTAATAGTCTTGAACGCTTGACTGAGTTAAAAGCGTTTTAGAAATCAAATCGTCCGTCTGAGCACTAACTATGTTATCGTATGTATTTTTTGACGAATGAATGATTGCCTCATCGCCTCCGCCAATGCCAACTCCCAATTGCAAACTATCAAATAGCTTAATTGCTCCTGATTTAGCTTCACTTGCCAAGAATTTTGCTATGAGGCGTCGCAACACTTTGCTAACGGCTATCGGACGCACATCACCTTTTCTTTGGATAAAGCCGTGAGTGAAGCGCAGTAGAGTGCTTTGGAAATAAAAGCAGGAAAGAGTCCCCTGTTACCAAAGTCTAAAAACTTTGCTACCACTCTCAGGGCAAACTCGGACCGATCAGAAGCAGTGCAGTCTACTGCGTGCTGAGTATGTTCTGGAAACATCTTAGAGGGACCGGTTGCGGTTTGCTTGCTGAGTGTCTTCAGTTGCTCATAAAATACGTTATCACTAAATTGGAACGCATTGGATGCATTATCGTCAGGTAAACTGACAACAGGTAACGGTTCTTCGTGTGTAATTTTTCCAGAGCATTGAATGTAGCTTTTTTCTTGGGTGCGAGACCTCCAGAAGCTAAAACTTTAGCAGCTCGGCCAAATTGGCCTTGTAGGCAGGACATTTTCGCTCTGACCAATATTTCTTCAATGCTGTAAATTCTCTAACTTTTTGATTGTTTCAAGGAGACAGCTTCTGACCAAAGCTTCCCATATTCACCGGCGTTCCAACGATCAAAACGTTCAGTGAGACGTTGGTCTTGATTGCGCTATTGCTTTTTGCCTCCGTGGTTTTAGGCGCGTAGAATGCATTTTCCAACCACGAAAATTTTTGCCAAATTGTCTCGTTGTCTGGAGCCTCAACACGTTCATGAAGAATACCTGATAGCAATTGGGACCATCTTGGTCTGAATTTGATGGGAACAAAGCGACAGGCTGGCACGTACGAACTCATTATTGTCAACACCTCTGGCAATTTGTTAATCTCGGACTTTATTGAGAGATCAACACGTTCAAAAAATAAGTTATTCATCTGACTGGAATCAGTGGAATCACAGGAGATCAATAGATTGTCTATTTTATTTGAGAGGTCTGGGTTAATTTTCCGATGGGTGCACAACTGCTATTTGTATTTTTAAAACGCCCAAATTGATTTCGAATTGAACCAAGTGTCGTGCTCCGACCCCCAACCAAATTATCTTATTTTGGTGTACTGATCGCAGTTTTCTAGTACTTGAACTCTGTAGAATTTATCTGCGGTATCTGACAGAAAAAGAATTGTGCCTGGAGCTAAAAGTGAAAAAACTCTTTAACGCATACATTTTGTAACCCCTGAGTCCGGATGCATGTCTTCGCTGGTTTCAGGATTTTGTGGTTCGCCTTTTGTGTCTAAATTCTCTAATTGCTTTGCACCACTCTCGTCGAAAATTGCATTTCGTAAGTTGTATTTCATTTTGAAAAAAATCTCAGGTTGGTGGAACTAATTTTGGAAAACCACCCCAACAAACAAAGACTGTTGTATGATGCAAACCGCCCAGAAAACTTGGGGGACAGACTGGGCTGGAGGGGTATTTAGGAACAATCTCACCGGATATTAGGCACTTCGTCTAGTCCAACAGACGTGACGCAAAAACAGCTTCTGTAAATTTCTCTTGTTTGCTTGTTGATTTCGCTTAACGAGCTAACTAACAAAGCTAACAACCCACGTGCTTCAAAAATTGTCCAAATTTCCTTGGTCAACACATTTGGTTAAGATTAACTATCATAATTGCGTAAAATTTTTTCTGCGTTTTTTTTAAATCACTCTGTTCTTAACTGAACTTCGATTGACAATCATTAAAAAATAATATAAATGTAAGATATGTTTAGTTATAAAATGAGAGACAGCGATTGCCTTTCTTGGTAGAGATTTGTTCTCAGGCTAAAAACTCAAACACCAAGATAGCACAGCTTAGAACTTATGTAAAGCATTTTTTCAAGATTTTCAATTTATTGCGTTCAGATATTGAGCGAGTTCATGACTGACCCTCAATGACGAACACATCAAACATACCCAAGTTTTGAACATTTAATAGTGCCCCTACTTAACTTTCAGGGCCCCATGTTCAATCCCGGACCCTCGTTCCATAGTATGTCAGTACTGAAACATTGTATTCCAATTGTATATCGTCGGCCAATTACTGTATCAGTGTATCCTAAGAGTATATAGTCACCTCATTATGTGCAGTCTATTCGCATAGATACTTTTTTTCTGAAAACAGAGTGAGCATTCTTGGTTTTGATTCCCATAAAGCTCATAGCAAAAACATGAAAAATTGTGAAAACTTCGAAAAACATTTAGAAATTTTGGACGATGCACTTTTTTTGAGCATGATGATGACTTACAATCTTATTACGTTGCAAGACACGTAATAAGATTATCAAAAAAAACGCCAAAACCAGAAAATGCACGCAAAAACCAGTAAATACACGCCGGGAACTTGGAAACTGACAAATTTGGACCGAAATAGCAGATTTTTATGGTTTTGTTTCAGATTGTAATTGAGTTTGTATGAATGTCTTAGTTTTAGCTCCGGAAACAGATACAGTTCTGGGCCGACGATATACAAATGGAATACAATGTATCAGGACTGATATGCTACGGGACAAGTTTCCGGGAATTAATCATATTTGAACAGTCATCGTATTCCTGAATATATATGTTTGTATGTATATGATGATTGTACTAAATCTTTATTTTCACCAGTTGAATCGTATATACGAACAAATATCTTCATGTAATTAGCTGTTCCGGGTTAGAAGTACGCTAATTCAAGCTCCATTATATCAGGTTCCAAAAGAAAACAAGGAGGCTCGGCAATATGAGTTCGCACATAATGTTCCGAACCCGCTCATATTTGAACAGACGCATTCAAGGTCGAATTATATTGGCATAAGGTTTCCAGAATTAGTTTTGTGACTGGCCAGAGAGAATTCAGAAATCCGATTTTTTTCCTCTGATTTTTTTCTCTTGACAGTGTTAAAAGTGACATGATCAGGATATGGCCATAGTAAAATCCAGAATTGAAAGTTCATAATTCAGTACTGAGTTTCTCTGAGACTATGATCCGGGATGCCCAATCAGAGAAGGGAGTGGAAAAAATTGCTTCGAAGTTGACTAAAAATAAGAAGAAAGCAGAAATTAATGAACCAGGGCGACGCTAAACTCGCTAAACCTAGAAACCTCAATTAGAACCATGTCAGTGATCATCCAAGTAATTTGTTTTGTTTTTATTAATTCAATACTGAATCAGACTTTTTCAGAAACTAATCAGTACTGATTCAGCGTCTGTTCATGTCACATTTGGCTCTGATGTTCTCTGAAATGGGTTCTAAATTCTGGTCCGATTCAGACTAGATTCAGAATTGTTACAGAAACTATTCTAAATATTTTCTGAATCAAAAATGAAAATACCTTTTGGTCTGAAAATGTTCTGAATCAGTTATGATTCAGACTGAAGGTTAGGTGCGGGCGCGAATACTACAAATTTCGTAATCTTTGCTTCGTATTTGTTCCGAATTCTGAACTATAGGGACTAATTCATTGGGGTGGTACCCCAATTTCAAAATATGAGACATTGTTCCGGAATCTTTTGGTTACCATTGTTATCGTCCATGGCAGTTTTATTGACATCTACCACAGTGACATGTGAAGAAGACATGGAGCCCAATTGGTACAGAGGGGACAAGTTGTTCAATATTGACTTTGACTTGAACCGAGACATGCGGGACGCCATTTCAAGACCCTACCCTCAAGGTTACAGTTTCCATTTTTGCCAAGAATAAGTTTGAAAAAACATCTGAATTGATATGATTGTTGGAGAATTGGTCAACCGAGGTAGTTTCTATTCATAGGTTATTTCGATCCGCACCTCGTCCCAGGAAGCTCAAAGCCTTTACGTTTTGCTGCGCCTAGAACTCAGATCGCTCAAAGCGCTCACTAGATTTTGCGCTCTGTATGCAATTACTAAAGAACTAGAAAGAAAAGAGGGCATAATATTGCTCAAAAAGAAGAAAATTAGTGTTTACCGATTTCACTCGAAACCTCTACCCTCGATCCAAGTCAGTGTGAACTGAAACAGCCTTTTTTGAAACCCAAATATCCTTGAAAAAATTACCTATAAGTGAGCCCAGTTACTAGGCATTTGGTTGGGTTACAGAGCTTAGCTTTACAGAACAAATTTACAGAGCACTGAGCTCATTAAAATCTTAAATTTTCTTCAAACAAAGATGCAGTGAGATGTATACATTACCAAAGAATATTGGCATCGCATTTTATATTTCCCCCTAAATAGTCAAAATTGATCTTTGTAGAAAAGATGGTTTGAGATGGCATGTGTGAGCACAAAAAAAATTGAATCAAGCTTCAACGTATTTCAAAACAACTCAAATTTTTTCATCCAGTTGAAGAAATTAGGAAATCAGTGCGAGAAATTTTTTCAATGCTGGATACTTTTCCTGCCTGTGAACAATAAATTCTTTCGAATAAAAAACAAAATGCCGAACTTAAAAGATGGGTTGTATTTTTTTCAGAGTAGTTTGCAAAAATAAGGTAAGCAAAATATTTACAAAATTCACAATCTTGATAAAACAATCAAGAGGAAAAACAAAAATTCACAATCGATTACTTTTTACAAAATCATATTGTCTTTTTTAATATCTTTCATATATAAAATTCATGTGCTGTCAAAAAGTCATATGACACAAAATTATCCAAATGTTGAAAAATTCTTTTTTTAAAAATTACAATGAGGGAAAAATAAAATGATTTAATTATGTTGTGTTGAGAATAATATAGACTGCATAGAGTCGCACAAATACCTAGCGATCACTAGAAAATATTTTGATATTAATCAGTATATTGTTATTGCACAAAAGATACTATTGTTTATTAAGTCACTATAATCCAAGGCTCATACTTAAGCATGATGGAAATGTTAACAAGTGTGCCGTGTTCTTGATCCCCAATTTCGATAGTACGAACAATTCCCAATATTAACAGAAAAAAATTAACATTCTAAAAAAACTAAACTTATTAAATAGACTTAGAACAAATTTACAAACTGTGTGATTTCAGATCATTTCAAGCTAGGAACTATATCAATAAGACCACCGGTACCAGTTATTGGTTCCAACGGTTTATTTCTATCTTTCTTTCAAGCCCCGTCCGTTCCTAGCTTGGACGGGTGAAAAAAAAAGACTGAATGCGATTTCATATCTTTAAAACATCCAAGTTTAGAAACATAATTTTTGCAGATTCCCAATTGAAACATCTCCGATTTCCCAATTTTAACATCCTATAACATTCAGGAGCGCAAATTCGACATCTATCAGAATTCTTACCGGGAAAAAGGCAATACGACAATATACTTCCATTCATTGGTGGAAACGACATCTTCACCGGCTCAACACCATCGAACAAAGAACCAGAAGAAACAGCAGAAGAACTTGCCTTACTAGCCGAAGAACCTGTGCCCCTTGCGATAGAGACAGTATTTGTAATTGGCATCCCTTCACGAGGAAGCGACAGCACGAGTAAAAAGAAGGCCAAAGCAATAAACGAATTCATCAACAAATTACAAAAAAAAGTAGAAAGTGGGAATACAGAGGCATCACTGAAGAAGTTTATTCCCCGGAACTACACCTGAGTAACGACGCCGTCCACCTCAATGGGGAGGCCCTTGGAGGAATCTAGTCCATATTAAAGAACAAAATCCTACGCACAAATTTCAGCGCAAACATAGACAAAAAAGACCATCCAAAGGAATACCAATGTGCTAGGAACTGCGAGTGTGGTTCGTACAACCCCACGAATTACCAACGGTACCAGTAATTGGTTCCAAAGGTAAATAAGTTTTTTCTTTCCCCAATTTATCAGTTCCACCCGTTTAAACTTCGAATTCTTCTGTAAATCACTTACACAACGGAATGAGTTCCAAAACATCTGGTAAACAAATAAGAGGGTATGAGTATCCAATGTGAAACCTGTCCTAAGCCAATCGGTAAAAAAAGAGGCAATCTTCCGTTGCGTATGCTGTAACACAATCATGCAAATGTCCCCAAGCTGCACAAAATTTAGAATCGAAATAATAAATGCACTTCAACAGGTCAATCAAAACGTTCTGCTTCTATGCAACGCTTATGTACAGCAGAATAAACGTGATGTGATTCTGGACATCATAAAAATTCCACCACAAAAACAGAACAATCTAGAAATAAAAGGCAACATTCAAAACACAATCAAAGAAACTATTAGCAGCAAATAAATGAAATTGAGAATAAACTGCCAACAGCTAACAACAACATTGAAAAAAAAACCCACAGTAAAGGCTAGAACTGCAAATGATCTAGCAGTCAGAATAAAAGGAATTGATGAAAGTAAGAAAGAGACCGCTCGTGAAAGAGCTGAAGAAGATATACAAGAAATACAGTCAATCCTCAAATTCCTCAAGCAAGACTGCCAAATTACGGACTGCAGGCACATGGGGGCTTTCAAAGATGGAAGGCATCGTACCATTCTTGTAACCATGCCATGCATGTATGACAAACGCATCTTACTACTCTCAATCTCATGATTGAATAGATATAGCAAAACAATGTACATTAGCAAAGACTACTCCCTGCAAGAAGAAGAAGAGCAACTGAATAACTGTCTGAAAAAGCGAAAAGACTTAATAGACCCAGGTTTCCCCAGAAAAAACTTGAAAGTAATGAATCTGACATTATACGAAAAACAAGATGAAAATTGGGTCGAGTACTCAGACAATGCTTGGTATTCTACCTGACTTGCAAAAATTACAGACAAAAAACAAGAAGTATCAATTCTAACGTTCAATTTACATAAGTTCATTGATCTACCAGGAAGATTTGCATTTGCAAACGCTATTATCCCCTACAATCCAGACATTCTTCGCCTAACCGAAACATGGCTCACAGAAGAAGTTCCAAACGAAGCACTCTTTCTCAAAAATTATGTCATTCACAAAAATGACAGAACTTCAAAATGCGGTGTCTCAAAACATGGAGGTGTTCTAGTGGCGGTAAAAAACAACATTCAATTTAAAGAATTGTTTGTTAAGAACACATGTGAGAATTGCCTAATCGTAAAAAAATTAAAACTAAAAATTACTCAATCTTAATCGTCTGCATTTACAACCCACCAAAAGGCAGCCCATACAGATGGTGCAAGCAGAAGTTTGAAGACCTCACACAAACGCTAAAGTTTTTAGAGAAGGAAACAAAGCCAAAATCAATCATCATCACAGGAGATCTCAACTTCTCAACCACTGACTGGATACAAATGTCGTCACCAGATGAACTTGACAACACCTGGCTCAACTATTTCATAGATGAAAATGCTAAATTTCACTGATTTCTTGGGGTATGAAAAATAGCTAGATGTCCATTTAACCCCTATTGTTACAGTAACGTTAACGAACTTCTTAAACAGTGGTATGAAGAGTTCAATCGCCTTTTCGATCAAAATGTCCCTAGAGTAACTCAGCACAGATCACAGCTCCCCCCCGTGGGTGTCAAAAAGCACATCCCATGAAATAAAAAAAACTATCAACTTTGAAACGAAAAGCAATTGCCCATCCAAGTCCTGCTCCAAGCACAATAAACAAAATAGATTGTCTCGAAGAAAAAGTCAACACACTTTGTAAAAACGATCAAGTCATCTATGAAAGCGAGACTTTCGCAACACGTCAACTCAGCGTTATTCAAAAATAATTATGACCAATTAAAAAATTCACAAGATTCCCAAGCGAGATGCACCTAAATGAAGAAACTGCTAACACTAAGAAAGAGAAAGCCGAGTTGTTCAATTTATTTTTCCAGGGTGTTTTCAATTCAAAAATATCAAAAGTTGAGAACCAGTTCAATTTTGAAGAAAAAGATCTTAGTCGCTTTGATATTTCAGAAAAAGAAATTGAAAGTATACTAAATAAACTTGATACTAGTAAAGCCAACGGCCCTGATGATATAAGTAACCTGTTTCTGAAAAATCTATCAAAAACAATAAGCAGATCCTTACTTCTACTTTTTCAAACATTCATTAACAAAATTAAATTTCCAGCATATTGGAAACAAAGTGACATAACACCAATACACAGGGAGACATAGTGACATAACACCAATACACCAATACGCAATCAATATGTATAGACCAATTAATTGCTTATGTTGCCTCTCAAAAGTTTTCGAGAAACTTATGTTCAACAAACTCTATGAGCACGTTAAAGGAACACTTCACAACTCCCAGTTTGGTCTTTGGCCTCAACGTTCAGCAATTATTCAAATGTTATGCTTTCTAGACCAACTGTACAAAGAAGGCGACTCAATTGCTCATGATGAAGTTTTCGTTTTCTACCTTGATTTCCAGAAAGAGTTTAATACAGTACCCCATCACAGCGTTGTTGCAAAACTGTCGGAATCAGGGATTGGGGGAAAAGCGCTCAGATTAATAGCCAACTACTGCGACGACAGAAAACAACATGTTTGCATCGGAACCTCAAAGTCGAGCCTTCGTGACGTCACTAGCGGCGTACCGCAAGGTTCAATCCTGGGGCCACTACTTTTTCTCGTCTACATAAATGATTTACCACAAAAAATCGAATACAGTCAAACCTACGGTTATGCAGATGATTACAAAATTCCTCTCTAATAACAAACATGAACTTCAAATTCATCTCCTGAATTTAAATGAATGGTGCAATAACAACGAAATGCGCCTCCATGAAAACAAATGCAAGATCCTTTGTTTCAAGAAAAAGTCGCTCTTTACTATAAAAAATGAAACTGTCAACATCTCGTCTCATCAGAAAGATCTCGGAATACAGGTTTGTGATAACCTCACTTGGCATCAAAACGCAAGCACACGAGCCTCCAAAACTCTTAAAGCACTTTGGTACCTGAAAAGAAATATTCACCACAGAACTTTCCCTTAAGTTAAATTAAACGCATACAAGGGTTACATTGTACCAATTATATCCTACGCCTTTCAAGTGTGGTATCCGTCTAAATGCGATCTAGTACTCATCGAAAGAATCCAAAAAAGTGCGACCAAATGGATAATAGGTTCTTCTCTCACATATAAGGAACGTTTAATCAAACTGAAAATTCTACCTCTATCTTTTTACTTCGAACTTCGCAGCTTATTACTACTATGTGATCTCACGAACGAAAAAACGATTATTCAAAAGCGACAAAAATTTCTGGTCAAGAACAGCCTATCTCTATAACATTGTCAACAAACACACAGACCTTACAGACAACAAAAATATAATATATCGGATCAGCGACATTTATTGGAAATTCTTTTTTAGAAGTTTTAACGAAATTGACATGTGCACTTGGAGAATTTGCTGCCTGTGCGAAAACTGTAACCCTATTTCGAAACTATCTCATTTATAACGATCAATAAGAGTGCTTCAACCCGTGCATTGCAGAAGCCTGAACTACTACTACTACTACTAATAGCTGACAACGTAAGTTCAAGTAGCCTTTCCTGGAAAAATTGTCTGTTACTCAGAAAAAGATTGAAATATATATTTACGTAGATTTTAATATTTAATACGTATAGTTCGAGTTGATGAAGTTTGACTCCGATTGCTACTTTCCTTTTAACCAATCAGAAGATCGAAACGATCGTTAGTTGATAATGTTTTGTTGTTGAACAGGCTAATTTTAGTTATTTGGAGACTTATAGAAACTTAATTTTTTCTAAAAACGTTAGCCTGTACAAAGAAGCCCTGATTCCTTAATTTAATTATGAACACTGTTATTCAAAGCTCACATTTGGTTGTGTTCATGATTTAAGAACATTTTTTCAAATTGTTTTTGCAGCTACTATTTTTTTTAATGCAGAGAAATGCACACGGAATGCCCGTTGAGACTAGATCTCGCTCTATATTTTTAAGAGAAAACCTGTTGAATAGTTACATAGTTTGTTGCTATCAATGTATTCTGGCTTTGGTACAATACACTTGCTTTTTTGCATTATAAAAATTTTAAAAATACCGGCGACAGTAGTTTTACAAATAGCTGATGTCGCTACGAACTATTGCAGCACCATTTAAGATTCTTTGAAACGTTTGATTCGAGCGATTATATAGATTCAATTTAATTTCGCATCGCACCTGTTGCTGACGGCAAATTACAGCCAACCTGAGGTATTTTTCGTTAAGCGCCAAGTAATAAGAATACTGATTGTGCGTAATTAGTCAAATTGTTTCATTGACATGCTTTTCTTACTTGTAACTTTGAGGCTTTTTGTATTGAGTAGCCATCGACATCTACCTTTTCAGTTTTCTGTAAATAGTATAAAACTGTCTACCAGATTTTCAAGTAGAACATCAAAAGAATTATTACTGAGAAACAGAGAGTTAATTTATTTTTTATCCGGGTATCCCCAAAGGGTCGCTGTTAAATCCATTTCCCGATTTCATGACACATCACATCTCGTGTCGTCATTTCAAATTTGAATTTCTGTTGTTGATTGGGGTTTCGAAATTTCGCTCGTGCAACTTGGTATGGCTAAAATTAGTTGTTGAGAAAATTTTCCAGTGCTAATTGCAGTACTAATTTGGTAATAAAGTAAAAATTAAGTACATAGGTACCAATTAAATGATATCAAATATCCTGCTAATTATTACTGAACAGAGAAACTGATTAGATCAGTAACCCTTTAGTTTGTTCAGATGCTCAAAACTACGATAATTAGGCTCATACTTGCAGCACAACTGAAACCAATTTTGTTTTAAAAATCAACAGCTCAAGTTCAATTTCTGTTACAACACACTTCAATTGCACTGGATGACCCCTATTGTAGTTGATATTAAAAAATCTCTTCTGAGAAAAGTAATTGTTTGACTTCGATCTTGAAACACGTTCTAATTCTATGCTGGTATTCTATACTGGTGAATTAAAAAAACGCAGAACCCAACTTTCTGCAGTCTGCAGCAACAAGAATTTAAAGATTCTGTTGCTGTGATTGTTTGACAAAAGAATCCTATTTATCCAGATGGAGTAAACAAAGCTGAGAAGCAGGAATAATCAATTGCCGACTATTTGCTGTCCGTTGTTGACCAGACAGACCTTTTACAGCGTCGAAGAATCCACTCTTGTTTGCAATGAGAGCAGTTAATGCAATAACCCCGAAGCACCTACCAGAAACTCTACGCGGTAGGTTGCTCTCAGTTCTAGATGTTTGCCACGGAACCAATTAAGTGTTGCCAAAAGGGACTGCACAAAATTACAACTGATTTGAGAAAACTTGTCAATTCATGTCATGGCAACGGGTTCACAAGAACAACCTAGAACAAACTGGATAACTGGAATACGAAGAAAAGGAGTCAATTCTTGTCATAACTATTAGCAGCAGAAAACTGGTTCAAATTACATATCGAGCATTAAACTCCACATTGAAAAACTTCCGCAGATTGCTTCCAAACCTAAAATTCTTCAGCAGATGATTGACGTTTTTGTGTACACTTTTTGAGGGCTTGAAGGTAGTCAAAAACTTAACCTGGAAAATCTGGATGACTACGCTGAGGCCCACAATCACCACGAACATTGGTTTTCTAGATAACGAGAAACTAATTACAGCTCTAGTACATTAGTTGAAATTGAAACGAAACCTCTCACATCGAGATCTTAAATAGAACTGCAATTCATTGCTCTATGACCATTTCAACTTATTTTACAGCTTACTGTCAGTTCAAAATGTTTTTAGGAACGAAATTTTATTCGCAATTACAGTTAAAATGTACAGTGGATTATCTACTCACAATGCTGCTGTAAAAGAAAGAGGATGTGGTTTTACCTAACGGAAAACTGCTCCACACAAAAAAATGCTTCCCACGCTGAAAAATGCAAAGATATGCGAGAAATTTTATTCTGATAATCAATAACCTTTTCCAATTGTTCAGTGCCAGAGAAATTGTATGAATCAATTGGCAATTTTTGGGGATATAATACCAGCATGTAATGAATGTTCTTCTATGATTATAAAACGGCTGGAAGAACAAAAATTTTTGAAGAAATTTTTCATCGCAAGCCATACTTGGTCACTTTAGCAACGACACCGTAAATCATGGTGCTAGTATTAATGTTTACATTTTTTTCTCTTTAGCGAATTATACAAACATAAACCGTTTGCTTTGGGCCGTATTTAAGGGAGCCAATTTCGATATATACGTTTCTAGTTTGCATAAAATTGCATTAATTGTGATATTAACAGGTAAGTTAACAGATCACATGCAACTGTTTATTTGTGCAAGATCTTGACAAGAAACCAAATCAATAGTTTCAGGTAGTTTTTGAGGCTGCTTAGATGATATGTGAATTAGGGATTCTCTCTAGCTTGCGTTTTTTAACAAAAAATTCGATAGTTTAGGGCAGTTTGTCTGATCAGTTGTTTGTAAAAGGCTCATGAGTTGATTCAAAAATCTAGAGTTCATTAAAACTAGACAACACCTGTTTGTCAAACTCCTTTTCTGGCACTATGGTAAACTATAAAGTGTAAGATCAAGGTATTTAGCATTTTTACATCTTAACTTCCTCGGTTTCTTTCAAACAATAAGGAACGGATTACTTAACTTAGTACAGCACTGTTGGGTGCTCACCATAAACAGATCAACCAAGAAACCAACTAAATTAGAAGCCCCTTAAAGACAGCAGGAGAGATCAGTTGACCTACCAAAACGACAATCGATTCTCTGGAGTACTCGCTTTGTTAAGCAAAAAGAACTGATAACTGATGATTGGTGCCGCCGTGTGAGAATACTGTGAAAAAATGTAATTTTTTTTCGCTTATGTCTCGCTTATCGATATTTTCTTATGTTTTTTCAAGGTTCTCTATAAAAAAAAGATCGGAGAAGGAAGAAGGAGACTCCACGATGTCCAATTTTTTCTCTGAACTTCATTTGTTTGGCAAAAAATAAAAAAAAAATTGGAAAATGACTGCATTGAGGACGATGAAGCAACCTCTCTGCATAACATTTGTTTCAGTTGCTCCAATAGACAGAGTCTCCGGGCATTCTCAGAGCAACCAACCGGCAGTCAGATTGATCAGAAGACGTGGATTGCAATGCGTTCGTTCATCCAATAAGCACTTCTGTGCTTACAAGTGTCACAGAAGACTAAAATTCCACTGGAAGTTAATCGAATCTGAGGAACTAAACTGCTTGTCTTTCTCTATGTGTGGTGGTCTCAAATGTCATTGCAGATGCATTAAGAGAGAATGATAGCTTTGTATATAGTTGAATTTTTTATACATTCAAATTTATTTTAAAAACTTTTGGTTAAATTTAATTTCAGTAGTGGAAATACTATTTGTCAATATACTTCAGTAGTGGAAATACTATTTGTCAATATACTTATTAAAACTATTTGAATCTTCAGAATAGATTTCCAGAAACGAAATCATCGCCCTAGTTGATAAACCTTCGGTTTTTAAACGTAAGAAATTGTCGGTATTGTCGTTTTTGTTCGGTATTTAATATAAGAAAGGTTCGGTATTGTCGTTTTTTAACGTAAGAGAGATTCGCTATCGTCGTTTTTTAACGTAAGAGAGATTCGGTATTGTCGTTTTTAAACGTAAGAGAGATTCGGTATCGTCGTTTTTAACGTAAGAGAGATTCGGTATTGTCGTTTTTAACGTAAGAGAGATTCGGTATCGCGCCCTTAACACACCCCACCCCACTCCCCCTCCCCCTCTTCCTCTTACACTTAGTTAAGATGTTGCGCGCGCTGGGAGCGTACACGTTCGCGCATCTGAATGCTTATTGCTTATCCTCTTAGCAGAAAGACATGCTAAAACTAACGCATAAGGGTTCGTGGAGACTGTGAAAGGTAGGCATGCACAATTAGCAATTAACCCACTTAAAAATACCATAAATAGACCAAAATTTGTGACCAGAAACTGTCAAACATTAAAATTAAATCGTTAAATTAAACAAAATTTGGAGTTGGCTTTTTTAAACATTTCTGGAACTCGACAAAAAAAGACTTTAAACAAAGTAAAAAAAAAAATAGTCACGATAGCTTTCCTTAAGACCTATAATTTCTTATCGTTTCAGCCTTTTCTTCGCAGTTTCTCCTACTGTGAGCAAACTTTTGTCTTAGTTACTAATCAGTGTTTATTAATAGTTCCGACCCACTTGTGGGGGGAGGAAATAAATACTCAAATGGGTTTTTTCTTTAAGTCAAATTTGGCCGACCGATATATTCACCGAAGAGAGTTGAGTCTGGTATCATTAGAAAGTCCATCCAGCGTAGAGTATAGAAATAAACAGATTTTTTGATTTTCATTTTTCGCAGGGAGTTATCGTGGTTTCAAATTTTGTGAATAGCAGTAGAAATACGGTGGTTTTTGTTCACGTTTTTATTCGTATTCCTGACCAAATTTTCGTCAATTCTGCTAAAATTTGTTATATTTGTTAAAAACAATGTCATTGGTTTCATTTTAAGGGATAGCGGAGACCTGTTGATTGAGTTTATCAGAGTCCTTCGGCTAAAAATTTAGCTAAACTTTTCTAATTTCAGATTTTTAAATCAAAAATGGCTCCCTTGTTTAAATATGCCAGAAGAAAAGACCTAACACCTGCTAAAACGACCTTTGAAACCTCCAAAAAACGGCTAGTTGTACTTTAGTTTCCTATAAGAGTCTTCAGAATTAAATTTTTGTGGCTTTCTCGAAAATGTAACTCAATAATTGTACAAAATGCAATACTTACTTTGATTTATTGAAATATTTCATTTGCTAAATGATCTTTTTCCCACAATTGTGTGGAAAATTTAACTGTTTTTGTTGGACTCAGCAAAATTGACGCTAGGTTTCGACACATCTCGTATTCTTGCAGTCGGATTAAATTGGGGCGCGGTTTCTCCAAACAAAATTTGAATTTTTGTTATTTTTAAGTTGATTACCGACGAAAATGATTTCAAATCAAGGCTCAATTAATGACAGATCCTATTTACAAAACAATTAAGCCTATATATATATATATATATATATATATATATATATATATTTATGTATATATATACATATATATATATATATATATATATATATATATATATATATGTGTGTGTGTGTGTGTGTGTGTGTGTGTGTGTGTGTGTGCATACATAAATAAAGCTTTCAGAGGAAAAAGGAAAAGTTCATTTTTTATGGCTATGACAAAGTTTTTTTGTTATTTCTATTTGATCTCTTTAATTTTGCCTTCGTTTGTTATTCTTTTTACAGCCTCATTACTTCGTCCTATTAATCACAGTTTAAATTGGGCTCTTAAAGAACTATTTGAGGACATTTTTAAACCTATCATTTCTAATGCCTTTTAGGACTTGGAATACATTTGTTTTAGAAAAATGTCAGTGAAGTGTTGAAGTTTGCACCTTTTTTTATCTTTTTCTCTGTCCAGATCTAGCGTAGTCTCAATGCGTTCACGATAGAATTTTTTCCAGGTGAAGTGAAAAACTCTATGATTTTTATTCTAACTGATGCTTTCCTGGCCTTCTTACTAAGAAATTCTATAACAATTTGGTCACTTTTGCGTATTTGCACATAATTGATGTTGTAATTTGTGCTTTTTTGAGCTTTTCATATAAAAAATAAGTAAAATTGGCTTAGAAGGAATGCCCAATAGAACTTATTTGAAGAATTCATGGAATAGCTACAGTTTTAACGGCTGAGAAAGCGTTCTCTTGTAAAATTTTTTAGAATTTTTTGTTTTTGCCTAACTGTCGTCAATTTGTTGTTTTACGGTACATTTTTGACAACCGTGAGCCTTAATTCCTCATGTGACTGTTTCACTGAAATTATTTACCAATTTCAGTTTATACCTATCTGTTTTAGTGACTTCAAATTAATTTCCTTTATATAAGAAAGTATTTTGTAGTTCAAAACTTTCTTGTCATTGTCGTCAACAAATAACTTAGTCTCATGAAGTACAGAGCTCATCGACTTTCTGTTGGTCAAAACAAGATTTGTGCTGTTGGTTATGTTCTGACTGACGTCTTTAAAGCTTTGAATTGTGTTTTCATAAAAAATTCGCAGGTTTAGGATACCGGTCAATTTTTGTAGTTCTTTTTGGGCATTTTCATAAGATCCTTTTCACGGGGAAACACTTAAAATCAAAAGAAACGCAAAAGCAAAAACTCAAATGTTTTTGAATCAGATTAAACTTTTTTATGGTTTTCAATGTCTTATAGTTTTAATTATTCAAAATTGTGTCTTCAGTAAAATGCTATTTAATTTCTGTCCGTATTCCGTATTTGATGTTTTGTCGTCTTATGGTTCATTATCACTAAAAACCAGCACAGCTGGCTTCCTGAGCAGTTGCAAGTAAATCTCTTCCTGTTGTAAGTTTAAAAATTATGGTTTATTTGATTTTTTTTGAAAGTATTTGTTTTTAAGAAAAGAAGTGGATTTGTGATATTTGTCATCTTTCCCACTCCTGTCATTTTTATAGCATGGTGTTTGTAACAGCAGGTCGCATTCACTTTCTAGTAAACCAAAACACAATCTGCATTATGTTTTCATTTTCAAGTAATGCTTTTCTTTTGGCTTTGATCTTACGCATTTTATAAAAGAAGTGCCCATTCACTTGCCCATTTCTGATCTGTTTTTGCTTTCTTACCGGTATATCAACCTAAAACGGATACACAATTGGCGTTGAAAAAATGTGCATTTGACGATATTTAATGTTTTCCATGAATAGCTTATACGTTTAACGCTTGCGGCACCACTTTCTAGTTAAATTAATTGATTTTTCTTTTCGATTTTGCCGTTTTATTTGTGGCCGTCTGACATATTATGGATAATGACAGGTCTTAAAGTCTTCCTGGGAGGTTTAAAATAACCTCTTTAATTAACCGGGCTGCTACGTTTTTAATTGGTTGTTTTCGAAAAGCCCAGAGTTTTGAATTTTTAAACTTTACGCTTTTTGCTCTTCTTTGTCGACCTGTTACCGAGTCTCATTATTGGCGGGTATCATCTTGCCTAATATACTACTGGTTTTTTAGTTTGATTCACAGTTTATCTGATTTCATTTTTAAATATATTTTTTTAAAAATATAGACATCGGGTTTCGGTCGTAACTAATATTCGCTATCATTTTTTTTTATGTTTGTCTTGTTCAGTTCTCTCATAAATGGCAAGTCTCATCAGCCTTCAAATCCAGCATTCATTTTTTTGTTTGTTGAACGATACCAAAATATTCTGAAAGCTTTTTATCTCTTCCTCATTTGGTAGACAATTAAATCAAAACTTGAATGAACGGGGTCGGAACATTATGTGGATTTGCACATTACGGAGCCGCCTTCTGGAGACAACTTTTTGCCCGAAGGGAGTAAAACTGCAGCAGCAAAATTTACTACAAATTATTTTGAGGGAAGTATATCAAGGAGAAGTAATAGAGACTATTATAAGTTAAGTTAACCTCGCGTGAGTTTCTTGACGAATGCAATCAAACTTGAGTACCTTGCTTGGCTACATTTAAACAACATCATTTTTTATCATATCATGCATAAGCAGGGGAACAAGTGAGCAATATGCAAATATATCTTCATAAATTCACATATAATTATATTACTCTTATAAGAGTTCACGAATGCTTCAGTGGTTAGGTTAAACAGAAAAAATTCAGGTTGCAGGTGTTACAAAAACAGAGTGTCAGCGCGAATTGCTCTTGTTGACATGTCTTCATTTGAAAACTTAGCAAAATTGGTGTAAGAAAAAATTGATCATCATTACTAGTGGCATTTAAATGGAAAAACTAAGATTACTAAAATGAGGGATGGGATTATACTGCAATTAATCTATCGCACAATTCTTTGTGGAATGCAAAAAGAACTTTGCTGCGGAAAGTTGATTCAATTTTTCAACCTGGAGTTAAAAAATGAAAAACACTGACTGAAATTTCCATTTAAAGTATCGCATTTTCAGTTTTTTCATCCTCGAAGTATGTATGTACGTTTCAAAGTTCCAGCTCATTAGTCAAAACTAATCTCTGTAGAGAAAATGGTCGGAAAAGATGACATGCATCAACAAGAAATTTTATAACTGAAAATTAAAGTTTTTCAAAACAACTTCAAGTTTTTCAACCAGAGGAAGAAAACTGGAAACATTGAGGAAGAAATTGAGACAACTTTTCAACGCTTATTACTTTTCCTGCCTGTGAAGGAGAAAATGTTCTTCTAAAAAACAAACTGCGGCACTTATAAAGTTGGTTTCTACGAAAATTAAATTTTATTAGAGTAGGTTGCAAAAGAAGGTAAACAAAATATTATGTAATTTTTTCCTCTTTATAAGGCAGTAGTGGGTGAAACAGAAAATTAAAACATCGATAACTTGTCACTTATTGTACTTATCTGCTCCGAATGACTCAAATGACACAAAAATAATCCCAAATGTTGATTGCTATGGTTTGTTGCTATGTGAAAATATCACATCAACTGCCAAAAGTTTTTTTCAATTTTTTAAAATGTTGTTTTCGTCTGCTCATTCGACTGATGTTTTGAGCCAGGAAACAAGTATCATTTCATATAGAAAAGGACAACTTTGAACCATCAAACTGCAGACAACTCTGTCTTTTGCCAACTATGGCAAAGATTTTCAAAAAACTAATTTAATTTAGACGATCTATAAATATGGCACTTTTGTGGAGTGCATTATTGTGCCAAAAGCCAAACAGAAAACACAAATTACTTTTTCTCAACTCTAATTGGCCAGACAAAGAACTTCTAAATTTTGGTATGTCTGCATTTTCTCTAGCGAAATGGAGAACAGCTCAAAGTGGAGGATAAACATCACATGGCAGAAGTTTTAGGGAAAAGACTGCAGATCAACTATGTTTTGAATAAAATCAATTATGGCCATAAAACCACTATATTACAAAATTTGATATCAGATGGTGGGCTAAATAGTAATTGATATAAACACTCAATTTTTTTGTTAACTGGTGCAACTGATTTACATGCTGAGCATATTAAAAGTTCTATTTCAACTTTGTACCCGCTGCAGTATCTACCAATTGACGAAATTCATTTTTTAAAAGTTTTTCTGAAATGACGCAATTTATCAATAGGCAATTCCCATCCGCACACTAATTGCTTACCCATAATTGCTAGCAATAATATTTAACTCTAAATTGATAAAGGGTTCTGTAAAAAATTAACTCGTTGAATTCATATGAGAATTGAACCGGCTTGCTTATAAAGGCTTTAAAAAACAAATTACTCAATAGTGCAGAGTAATGTTGCGACACTGTCTTGTTCTGACCATACTTGAGGTCATTCTGGTGGCGAATTGTTCAGATTGTCCAGAAGAAGAGCAAAACAAATGTGAAGAGATAACTATTCCAATGTGCCAAGAGGTAAGAAAATTAAGTTTTTACTATAACACGCCGATTTTTGTTAGATTAGAGTTTTGAGTAGGTTGTTGTGTGCGAGAGAGCAAAAAAACACTGATAGTAGTTTCCCCAAAGGTACTAATCAAGATCAAATGAGATCTAATATATAATAAGGTTTCAAGATTAATTGAAACACGTGCATTCAATTGTTTAAATGCCAGACATACATCTCGAACGGTTTCGCGGTTCCCGACTAAAATAAAGCCAGATTTTCTCAATGGTTTTATCAGAGCACGTAAAGTAACCAAAATATAAGATACCTGATAACAAAAATGGTCGACAACGCTCCTATTAAGAAGTCACTCTGTTCATTTTTATGCTCAATCTTCGTGGAGTTAAGTGGTATGGAATACATGATAAGCGTCTACAAAAAAGCATTTTGAATAACTCAAATCACACCAATATTGTCATGTTTCTGATAACTTTTTTCATTCACTTTTTCTGATAACATTTTTCATTCACTTGGTTTCCGATATTTTGATCGTAGAGCTGGCGCAAAATTTTTGAGCCAATTTTAAGCTGTTGCTGTAGCAATGATTTCAGCTACACAGCCGTGGACTACATTTGCTTTTTCCTGTAAACAAAGTCCACATTTGGCAAATGAGGATTTCACTTGTATTTCCTAGTAGACCGATACCTGGACAATTGATAATTGATGTCCATCGTCACTGTATTCGGGATTCACGCGCTCAGTAAAACTAAAATAAGCTTGTGGTTAATGTTGCATACGGGCAGCATTTTTCTATCTCAAACCATCTTTATATTCTTAACTTAAACAAGCTACTTAAGGTTCTTGAAATATCCTAATAAAAAGCGTGATTAAAACCTGCAGTTTTCCGTCTATTATAAAACATTTGGTCAAAACAGCGACCACATTAATAGTTTTCGTACATTTTTGAAACCAATAACAACAAAATACCGTAAATGCCAACGCTTGAAAGAAAAGAGCTTGTTTTGGTCAGATAAAGATTGTTTTCTGACCCTCGCTCTCAATTGCTCTAAAGGAATCACCCTTTCAAATCTACCCCATTACTGTTATTGAATTCGACATCCCAGGTTTAGAAGTCGACTTGAAAGGACCAAGCTCGAAGGAAAAGTGATATGAAAAACCGTGCTCGACCCAAATAGCCTATGAAATGATCTTAGCTCGACTTTAGCTAGGAAACTGGTGGACTGTGTAACTTTATTCAATAAAGTCCGCACTAGAAATTGTGAGTCTTTCATAGTCGTCGTCTAGACCTGGGATGTGCCATCAATTTTTCAAAGTAAATCTAATTATCAATAAAGAAAAATTCTTTCCAGATTGGCTACTCGCATACCAAATTCCCAAATGATATGGGCCACGACACCCAAGAGGAAGCTGGCCTTGAAATCCACCAATTCTGGCCTCTGGTCGAGGTAAATTGTTCGGCACATTTGCGACAGTTCCTCTGTGCAATGTACGCTCCACCGTGCATGTCCGGATTTTTTGGAACCTTGGAACCGTGTCGTGAGGTCTGTGACGCGGCACGAGATGGGTGCGAGCCAGTGATAAAGCAATATGGCTTCGAATGGCCAGAGAGGTTCCAGTGCGGGGAATACAGCAGCTGTCATGAGGCTTAATCTAAACAGTTTATTGAAATCCTCAAAATAATCTTCCAATCAGTATGCAATCTTCTGCAAGATTGCTTCCAAGATTCTTGGATTAATCTTTTGGATTCTTTGGGTCATGGGGTTAATGTAGCTTATTTCTATTGCAATTTCAAGAAACTCAAGTATAAATTAAATTTTGGCTTGCTCCCTTCCTTTTCCCTTTCGGATCTTGACATTGCGGAACAAAAGCAAAAGTTTCATACATTTTTAAAATCAATCTTTACCCATTTTCTTCAGTAGTCGCGATGTGATAAGGATTTGTCATTGTATAAGGAGGGCCGCGAGTAAATTCACAACAGTGAGTGTTTTTGATAACTAAAAGAAACTGCTGTTATGAAGAGGCAAAGTTGTGCTCAAAAGAACCACTGATCACACGTTGCCTTTCTCATCCGAACGTCTCACAACACAATGAACTCTCATCAGATTTTATCCAGGATATTGTCTCGCGTGAAATACGCGTGAATTCAGTCGAAAACCTGCACTTTTGGTTTTAGAATATTCTGGCGTGTGCTAGACGTTTCTTGGATTTGGTTCTGGGACAGGTCATGTAGGTCTGGGACAATCTCTGACGACAGCTCAACATTTACAGATAATTTTGGCAAATTTTGCTCAATTTTTGCCAACTTTGAAATTCCGACACAGTAATAAACAGTATGCCTATAGAAATTTGCTTGATAGCTAAGCATTAAAAAAGTTCCACTGCACAGATTATGTTTGCACAGGATGTTTGTCAGCCATTAGTTCTTACAGAATGTGACATTTCAGAGATGACAAACCATATTTTCCGAAAAACGCCCCAAAAATGATAACTATTATCAGCGCTGAATCAAATTTCAGGATGATGTATTGGTACCATGAGATGGGGTGTATATTATGGATACTCCTAGTGTCCATACTCAATAAAAAAACATAATTGCATCTTCCCAGCAATGATGCCATCTCACAGGAAACACACTTCAAAGACTTGGGCAAATATTTTTCAGAAAATTTATCATGGGATCATCACTTAAGTTTTGTTCTACAAAAAGCAAATCAGAAGCTTGCTTATCTAAAGAGAACAATTCCAAGTGAAACAAAATTGTCAGTCAAATGCAACCTAGTCAAAACTTACATAATATCGATCTTGTTTTATGGATCAAATGTTTGGTATGCCAGTAAAACTATCGTCAGACAAATGGAAAGGCTTCAGAGAAAAAGTTTAAAATGGATACAATCAAACAGTCATTTTACTGATAAAGAATACAATGATTGTCTTCGATCAGTAAATTTACTTCCGATCACATATCAATTTGTCTTTTTGGATCTCGTAGTTTTAAACAAAATTCTGACCAGAAAACTTCCACTTGAGGCAGAGCAATTTTGGCAAATAAGGAATGGACATCTGAAAACACGATCAAACGAGAAAATATTTTTATACTCAAACGAATGTAATCGCCAGCGTTGCCGATCTAATTTTTTCTACCGAGTTGCAAACTTCAACAATTCGATGTCACTGGCGCGTGATTTTCCCAACTATAACCCATATTCAAGTCCTCCTAAATTCAAAAGAGAAGTCAAAGAATATCTATTTGATTTAGCTAAGAAGAATTTTAATTACAAATCATACCCATATGGATGGACAGTGTTTGAGGGAAATCAAATTCAAGCCCCGTTAGGGACTTACTAAGCTTGGCAAAACCAAGTTTAATGAAATTCATTATTATTATTATTATTATTATTATTATTATTATTATTATTATTATTATTATTATTATTATTATTATTATTATTATTATTATTATTATTATTATTATTATTATTATTATTATTATTATTATTATTATTATTATTATTATTATTATTATTATTATTATTATTATTATTATAATTATTATTATTATTATTATTATTATTATTATTATTATTATTTTTATTATTATTATTATTATTATTATTATTATTATTAGTATTATTATTATTATTATTATTATTATTATTATTATTATTATTATTATTATTATTATTATTATTATTATTATTAAAATGTAAAGGAATTTAGCTGCAAAAGTCAACGCAAGTCTAGTTTGTCGTTGTTAAATTTCTACTTTGAATTTTTTTCTATCAATAATTATCAAGGGGAAAACTAAAAAAATATATCCGCTTTTCTTTTGTAAAACAAAAACTAAAATTACGACATTTTTGAACCAAAAAAATCATTGTCTTTCCTATCTATCGTTGCCCTCTGAATGTCTTAATCTCTATAAATTGAGTTTATTGTCTTTTTTTCAGTATTGGTAACATTTAAGTTTGCCTCAAAAACGGGCCTTCTTCAATTTGTCACTCACAATGTTTGTTTTTGAAACATTGGTAGAAGAGAGTTTGTTTATATTATGGCCGCAAATACAAAAAATTAAAAAAGAAAATGTAAAGAAGTCCAGTTAAATGGACCTGTGGTTTTTTTGACATATCTAAAACAATTTTTCATACTTTTTACTTTTCCTTTTCCGTTTAAATACCAGGCGTCGGGCTAACTAGCTATATTTTTTTTACAAAACAGGAAGTAGAAGAAAAATTACAAAAGATCTGAAAGTCAAAATGGCTATAAACTGCATGTATTATCTTCTTATTTGAGATCCTACGTTGTTTGTGTCAAATGTAGTTAAACACAGTTCGCATATAACTAGTTATACAGAAACAATAATTTGGAAGAAAAAAATCCCGGAATAAATAAGTGTATACTAGTACCAAAAAGAACAAATTTTGAATGGGAAAATGGGAAAAAATTAGTGGTTATTTTCTTTTCGTCTTGTCTTGTGTTAATTACAGCATCTTAATAATATTGGTTTGAAACCACAAAAGGTTTAAAGTCATGATGCACCTTGGCCAGGTAGAAATCTCAGCAAGATTTACTATGTTTTCTAGAAATATTATATGTGTAACATAATGTATGTTTCAACCTGACTGGTTTGACCAATTTTATTTAAAAAAATATCGCGAAAAAGGAACTACTTACAAATATAAAACCGGGAAAGAAAAAAAATCAAAACAGGGTAGTCAGACGACGATTTCCTAGCACGTCTTAGAGAAGAAGCACGCTATTGTGACTTCGAAAAACTCAAAACAGCGTTCAACCCCGAAAATGAGTTGGTAAAAATAAAGTTCATCTCAGGTTTGAGTGACCCTGAAGCGGAACTTAGACTACAAGAAAGTATTATAGGAAAACCAACAATGTCCATTACTAAAATGACCCAAAGCTTACAGTTCAGAAGTCAAGCAATGGCGTTTGCAAACTCTTCATCAGATATTACGCTTTTTACTGTGAAAGAAGAAGTTGGGTTCAACTTCAAAAAGACTTCTCGAAAACCAATTGAAAAATTTACGGCTAATAAAAGCAACAATATGTTTACTAGGTGTGGAATTAAGCCACATTCTAGTACACCTTGTCCAGCGTTTTGTAAAAAATGCAACACCTGTGAACAAAATATCTTTTCTCCAGCATCGGAGATGGGAATGTTTTAAACTAAAAAACAAATCTTTAGCATGTCTCCGAATTGACAATATATCTCAATAAATAATTGCAAAGTAAAAACGCAGGTAGACAAAGGTGCAGATAGCACAGTGATATCATCAAAAATATCGACAAGCTCGGTAAACCTCAATTGAATGGTAAGATAAGACATCTCGAATCTTATGATGATCATCGATTAACGCTTCTGGGATAACTTACTTGTGACGTTGAGTGGAACGGAAGCAGGCTCACACAAAAGCAACTAGCAATTGTGCAGTCTGATAAAATATTTGGACTGCTTGATTGAGAACTCCTGCCCAAGCACGGTGTGAACAACATCACAACCAAGCACGCACCTGCTGTAAAGGATTACAAAACTCTAGTAAAGCTGATACCAGGATCACAGCCAATGTTCTGCAAAGTCAGGAAATCACATCTACCTCTTCAAGACAAAGTCACAGAGAAGCTGGAACAGATGGTCAGACAGGGCATCTTTGAACCGGTACAGCCAGGAGGAGTCACTAATGCATCTCCATTGTTGTGGCAGAGAAAGAAGAGTGGAGAACTGAGACTTTGCGTTGACTTGAAAGTGCATATCAATGGCAAGGTGATGGAGGAGGACCACCCAATACCAGATATGGAGACGATCTTCCACAACCTAAATGGGGCCTCATACTTTGGCAAAATTGACCTCTCAGATGCCTACTATCAAATAGAACTGGACAAAGAGGCAAAAGATATATGCACAATCAAATCATTTCAGGGACTGTTCAAGATGTGCCGACTGCCTCAAGGACCGAAAAAAAAATCTTCCCCAATCTTCCAAAATTGCATCGAATCAACACTCAAAGGAATCAAGAGCATTGTGATCTTTCAAGACGATGTGTTGGTCTATGGAACTACCAAGGAGCAGTTCGACAAGAGATTGCTTGCAGTCAAGAGTCGACTACATGAGAAAAACTCTACCATTAATGAGAAAAAGTCTGACTCAAAACCAGTCGATAGCGTTAGCTTTTCGGGATACTCCATTTCAAAGGAGGGAACAGCACCAGATTCCAAACAAATTAAAAAATTCAAAAGCACCAGCTAACAACAAACAACTCGAATCATTTGTTGGGCTAGCAAGCTTTTACGGAAAAATGATTCCTTTTTTTAAACAAAAATGCTACCCTTAAATAACATGAGAAATAGCGATTTCTCACGGGGCCAAAATGCAATAAAAGCTTTTGAAGACATAAAAAATAAATTCTGTGCTAACCCACTTGTACAGCCATATAGTTTACAAAAATAGGCAACAGTTACTACTGACGCCTATTAAAAATCCATTGGCGGGGATCTTTTGCAAGAAGGACATCCGGTCTTTTCTATATCGAGAAAGTTGACTTCAGCGGAGCAAAACTAATCGAACAGAGGGTGGGGAGCACTGTCAATTGTGTTTGTGGTCACAAGATTGAAACAACTCTTTCATGGAAGACGATTTACCCTACAGATGGACCACAAATCACTCAAATATCTCTTTGCACCAGACGAAGAGATCCCGAAGACAGCATCAGCGAGAATCACAAGATGGGCAATAGCTCTAATGGGCTTCGACTATGAATTAAAGTACATACCAGGGGAGCAGATACCCCATGCATATGCTTTGAGCAGAATGGATTTTGACGAAGACGAATCTGACAACGATTGAGTGTGTTTCGCAATCAATAACATCTACTTCGCCTAGAGTGATTTGGTGACCCAAGCAGAAATAAAAACTGAACTTGGAACAAACAGACTCTTCCAGGACATAATGAAACGAATCAAAAAGGGCAATTGGAAACAATGTTCAGAAGCAGAAAAAGATTCGAACGACACAAAGTTGCACTGACCATACACAATGGACTCATCTTCAGAGGTGTTGTTCCTTTAATTCCACCCAAAATCACGACACTTGGTTTTGGCAAAAGTGCATGAGACACATCCTGGGAAGAATGCAATTGAGGTATCAGTCAGAATGATAGCATGGTTGCTTGGCATTGCCCAAGACGTTCAACTTTTCGTTAGTAAATGTAAGAATTGTCAAATGAACAGGCTTAGCCTTTAAAAAACAGTCTCTGCGTGGCCAGAAGCCGACGTTTGGAAACGTGTCCACATGGACTGGGGTTATGTTGAGGACCAAGCCAATATCTTAGTGATTGTTGACAAGAGTTCTGGCTTGATAGAGGCTTTCCCCGCTGGAAACAGAACATCAGAAACAGTTAAAGTTTATCTTAGTCAAATATTTGCAAGATTCGGAATACCAAAAATTTTAGTATCTAATAATGGTCCCGAATTTGTAAATGGTGAACTTAAACAGTTGTGTGAATCACTGGGAATTAAGAAAATGGAATCACTCGTCCATCATCCAAGAGCTAATGGACTAGCCGAAAGAGCAGTTCAGACAGTGAAGCGGGCACTTCAAGCATGTAGTCCCAATCTTAAGGTATCATTGGAGCATTCCTGCCAAGGGCACTGATGACACATCGCAACACACTTCAAAGATGAGGAGCGAAAACAACGGACGCAGAGTGAGACTACCAGCAATAGCAGATTTCGACTTGTGCAGATTTCAAAACGATTGACCAGATTCGGCTGTGGGGCAGATGTAAAAGAAACGGTTGCTCCTGATGTCTAAAACTATGGGAAAGTTGTGAATTCTTTGCTGGTCCTGTTCGTTTTGTCATTCAATAACTTCTTTCCGACCGATGTAATTATGTCCAGACAATATTTTGTTTCCTAATCAAATAATTATTGGCGAAAAATCTGTGCTTGTAAAGTTCATGCAGTAAAATGAAAGTCCCAGAAAAAATTCTCATTCAAACAGCAGTAAGGTTGCCGTCTTTCCGCCAATCTATAACATAAAGTGTCTGCTGAGATCAAAAAATTAATAATTAAAAAATTATTGCCTCATAGAAAAAACCCCTTTTACTGATCAAAATATTGTCTCACTAACTGTTCGAATGAAATTTACTCGAATGGTCCCGAATTCGTAAATGGTGAACTTAAACAGTGGTGTGAATCACTGGGAATTGAGAAAATGGAACCACTCGTCCATCATCCAAGAGCTAATGGACTAGCCGAAAGAGCAGTTCAGACAGTGAAGCGGGCACTTCAAGCATGTAGTCCCAATCTTAAGGTATCATTGGAGCATTCCTGCGAAGGGCACTGATGACACATCGCAAAACACTTCAAAGATGAGGAGCAAAAACAAGGGCCACGGAGTGAGACTACTAGCAATAGCAGATTTCGACTTGTGCGAACCCATTCTATTCAAGACCAATGCAAAGACAAAGACAGTTCCTGCTAACTTCATCATCAAGAAGGACTTGAGTACATATTTCATACAGCCCGAAAACTTGACACAGAATATTCTAGTGAGCGACAACCAAATTGCGAGACTAGAACACAACATTGTAAAAACAGAACCAGCGGTGGAGGAGACCATATCTCAATCAGATCCACAACTTCAGAACACAGATGTGGGAGCATCAGCTGCAGAGCATCAACAACCCGAACCACCAGAGCCTTCAAGAACATCAACAACAAAACAGAAAACAACCCGACAGATTAGGAGAAGCTATACCCACAAAATCGCTCAAAAATGAAAGAGAATGTGATGGTTTCAAAGAAACATCAAGAAATTTAGAAGATTTCTTTATTAAAGTTTCAAAGAACAAAAGAAGAACTTACCAGACGAATTTTGTTGCTATGTCGATAATTAATGGCCACAATACTAAACACAATTCTAATTTTGTTTTGGCGCTGTCATTATCCAATTGACATATCAATCATATGTCAGAAGTAAACTCTCCTACCAACAGAAACCTGTTTCTAACATCCATTAACCTCCAACTGATGAACTCAATTGTACCTAGGCCATACATGAATCTCATGAAATGTTGATAAAAATAGAAAATCACCTCCGGGATTCGGAACTAAGATCTATTCAAATGTCAAAAAAGTAAAATATTTTTAGCTAATCTAAACTTTCTCGCATATTTTCGCATAGATAAATACTATAAATAGGAGCTAATTTTTGTTTTTTTTTTTCATTTCCAAATTTAATTTAAAATTCAACTTTTTGAATTCTTTTGACCCGTGTTATTGACCACGACACTTTGCATATGATGTTGTGAAAGGCTTTGCATTGGATCAATCTGTTTCAAATGATCTTCTAAATATGAAAAAGAGAATTGCGAAAATTTCACACCGAACAATCAAAACGATTGACCAGATTCGGCTGTGGGGCAGATGTAAAAGAAACGGTTGCTCCTGATGTCTAAAACTATGGGAAAGGCTGTGACTTCTTTGCTGGTCCTGTTCGTTTTGTCATTCAATAAGTCCTCTCCGACCAATATAATTATGTCCAGACAATATTTTGTTTCCTAATTAAATAATTATTAGCGGAAAATCTGTGAATGTTAAAGTTCATGTAGTAAAATGATAGTTCCAGAAAAAATATTCAACCAAACAGCAGTAAGGTTGCCATCTTTCCGCCAATCTACAAGATTAAGTATCTGCTCAGATCAAAAATTAGTTAACTATTGCCAAACAGTAAAAGAATCCCTTTTTCTTATCAAAATTTTCTCTCACTAACTGTTCAAACTGTCAAAAGGAAATCATTGTTTATAACGTCCGCTTGATTGAAATGTACTGAACGAAACGATTCACTAATACAGATACCAAATGCCCGATATTGAGCAGCTCATCAATTGCGTCGCTCAAAATATACCCTCACCCGCGTCACAAAAACCTGTTGATTTTTTTAAACATATCTTAAGAATATATATATATATATATATATATATATATATCATCAAGAAGGGCTTGAGTACATATTTCATACAGCCCGAAAACTTGACACAGAATATTCTAGTGAGCGACAACCAAATTGCGAGACTAGAACACAACATTGTAAAAACAGAACCAGCGGTGGAGGAGACCTTATCTCAATCAGAACCACAACTTCAGAACACAGATGTGGGAGCATCAGCTGCAGAGCACCAACAACCCGAACCACCAGAGCCTTCACGAACATCAACAACAAAACAGAAAACAACTCGACAGATTAGGAGAAACCATACCCACAAAATTGCTCAAAAAGGAAGGAGAATGTGATGGTTTCAAAGAAACATCAAGAAGTTTAGAAGGTTTCTTTATTAAAGTTTCAAAGAACAAAAGAAGAACTTACCAGACGAACTTTGTTGCTATGTCGATAATTAATGGCCACAATACTAAACACAATTCTATTTTTGTTTTGGCGCTGTCATTATCCAATTGACATATCAATCATCTGTCAGAAGTAAACTCTCCTACCAACAGAAACCTGATTCTAGCATCCATTAACCTCCAACTGATGAACTAAAATTGTACCTAGGCCATACATGATTCTCATGAAATGTTGATAAAAATAGAAAATCACCTCCGGGATTCGGAACTAAGATCTATTCACATGTCAAAAATGTAAAATATTTTTAACTAATCTAAACTTTCTCGCATATTTTCGCATAGATAAATACTATAAATAGGAGCTAATTTTTGTTTTTTGTTTCATTTCCAAATTTAATTTAAAATTCAACTTTTTGAATTCTTTTGAACCGTGTTATTGACCACGACACTTTGCATATGATGTTGTGAAAGGCTTTGCATTGGATCAATCTGTTTCAACTGATCTTCCAAATATGAAAAAGAGAATTGCGAAAATTTCACACCGAACAATCAAAACGATTGACCAGATTCGGCTGTGGGGCAGATGTAAAAGAAACGGTTGCTCCTGATGTCTAAAACTATGGGAAAGGCTGTAACTTCTTTGCTGGTTCTGTTCGTTTTGTCATTCAATAAGTCCTTTCCGACCAATATAATTATGTCCAGACAATATTTTGTTTCCTAATCAAATAATTATTAGCGGAAAATCTGTGCATGTTAAAGTTCATGTAGTAAAATGAAAGTTCCAGAAAAAATTTTCAACCAAACAGCAGTAAGGTTGCCATCTTTCCGCCAATCTACAAGATTAAGTATCTGCTCAGATCAAAAATTAGTTAACTATTGCCAAACAGTAAAAGAATCCCTTTTTCTTATCAAAATTTTCTCTCACTAACTGTTCAAACTGTCAAAAAGAAATCATTGTTTACAACGTCCGCTCGGTTGAAATGTACTGAACGAAACGATTCACTAATACAGATACCAAATGCCCGATATTGAGCAGCTCATCAATTGCGTCGCTCAAAATATACCCTCACCCGCGTCACAAAAACCTGTTGATTTTTTTAAACATATCTTAAGAATATATATATATATATATATATATATATATATATATATATATGTATATGTATATATATATATATATATATATATATATATATATATATATATATTTATATTATATATATATATATATATATATATATATATATATATATATATACAGTCAAGTCGTTTTACAATCCGATACTGATTGTCATTGTCATTCTTCGCGGAGATTGTGCTTACACCTATTGATCTAGAACATGTTTTCACTTTTCAACCGATATGGTTTCAGAATTTTGAAAAGCTATAGATTATACTCTAATGGGTCTTAATTTTTAGCTTCTTAATTTTTTTCTTTTGTTTTATAATATTAGATGATGATAAACAACAAAATGAATGCCTATACTTGGAATAAATGGCTAGAATAAACTCAACCAAACCGTTATTTTGCCGATCGATTCAAAAAGGCTCCCATTTGAGCAATTGCACCATCGACATCTTTCAAATTTAACGTTTATTTCCATGAAAGTTCATTACCTCGTCGGCGATGTAAATGAAGAAACTGCTAAAGATCGCCGCACAATCGGTCTAATAGAACGTGTCAAACAAATGGTAAAACACGCTTTGCCTTCATCGAGGAGGAAAAAAATTCAAACACTTTTCATTTAGAGCAAAGCCCGTCAGTCATAGTTTTTGAATAACGAATGACTAGAGTTTCACCCATCATTAAACGCATTGGTAGAGAAGCGGACAATCCGCTAAGATCCGCTAATATCAATTGTACTTTTCAGCCGATGCAATTGTCTTATGAAAGTATTACAAGTTTGTGTTTGCAGGAAAACGCTGTGTGTTAACGATTTTCTCAATGAAGCAGAATTGAAGAAAGAGGAAGACAACAGCATGGAATTTGAGTGATCTATGTGTCAACCCATGATGAAGTCCGCGACCCAAGACAGGCTATGATGCTTTGTATGGTTTGACAAAAAACGACACTCGTAATGATTTAGTGAAACCGACAAAGATGTCTGGCCGATGGTCTGGACAACGGTCTGGCCAAAGGTATGGACAAGGGTCTGGCCGACGGTCTGGACAACGGTCTGGCATAGGGTCTGTTCGGTCTGGCCAACGGTCTGCACAACGGTCTAGCCGATGGTCTGGACAACGGTCTGGCCATGGTTCTGTTCGGTCTGGCCAATGGTCTGGAGAAAGTCTGTTCAGTCTGGCCAAGGGTGGCCAAAGTCTGTTCGGTCTGGCCAATGCCTGTCTTGGGTCGCGGACTTCATCCTGGGAAGCTAATCGCAAGGCAAGAGGCAAGAGTGAAGGAAACGGAAGCAACTGACGGTGAAACAGGTTTTTTCACTGGCTTTTTCATTGGCAACAAAATGGGACAAGGGAAAACGATCCGCAAAGAGTTCGGAGGGACTATAGACCGTATTAGGGCCAGCTCAACTATAGTAATAGTTCACAGTAACTTCAAATTTAACTCATAAGGCAAAATCAAGACGCCACTTCCAGATATCAGTTTTTAGTACACAAAAAATTTCTTCTCACAAGACGTGTAATGTGAAACTTTGTCACAGGTAGATTAGTCTATTCACTGCTCATCCTTTTTTGACTGATATTGTTTCATTATGGAGTTGCCTGGCAAATCATTTTTTCACTTCTAAATGGTATTTCAAGCGCCTGATATATATTTTTTTCCTACATTTCGTTCAACAAAATTCATTTGCTTTATTTTAAAGCCCACGAGTTAGTTCATTCTTTTACCCAGCCATGCAAATTTTAAGTTGACGTATTTTGTTCGGCGAAAATACTCTTTGAGTTACAACATGTTTCGCAACGCAATTAGATCCGATATTTTCGGAGAATTTCACGATCTGAATGCAAAATCCATTCAAAAGCAACTTTTACAATTCAACATAATTTTGTTGTAAAAAAAGCATTATTATGCAAAAGTGATCATTTTTCCATTCTCGGTATCTTATTCAACACTTTCAATCATCCCGACTAAAAACCATTACGAATTTTTTTTCTCATTATTTCTGTTTTAGAGGAAATAAATAATCACTACAACAACAAATAAAGCAGAGCAGGTGACAGCTTTCTTCGTTGGGTTAAGGTCAGATTTTAACTTTTTAACTTTTTAAAATTATACACTCTTTACATTTATGATAATGCTCAAAATAACAATATAGCAGTCTGAAAAAAAAAGAGTTCGTAGACTTTTGTAGACTTTTTAGTGTCGAAGGTAGTTGAAAGGAATTCTAAAATATTTTGGCTCCTATTATTACCTTGCCTTTCAATATGAAAACACTATCAGTAAAAGTTTTTAAGCAGGAAAAAAATAGATGCAAGGTTTTGATATTTATAATATTTGTCTACAACTAGAGCCCCATAATACATAACTGACGGCATTTAATTCGGATTGACACCAAGTTATCTTAGGGCGACCTCGATCAGTTATCATCTTTCAACACGGAGATCCCTACATTTCTTTAATTCTCTGCAAATTTTGCTGAACTAGGGTACAAAAGCATGCGCAGTTTTAACAGTTGAGCAAACTTCTGTTATTTTAGGTGACAAGCCGTTATCAGTTACTTAGCTCTTGACAGTTATTGGCATTCTTTAAAGCATTGTGCAAGTTAAACATCATAATCCATTCTGCAATTATATCAATGAGTTAAGTTAGATCCATCTTTGTCCACTAAGATAAGCAAAAAACAAGTTACTGAGATGTTGAAAATTTTTGGATTGCTGTTTCTATTCTTGATCAATAGGTTTCGGTGTGAAAAAACCTGCAACGACTCGGCCATACATTTGAACAAGTGCGAGCCTATCACTGTTCCCATGTGTCAAGAGGTAGGAATTTTGTCATATTTTTAATCTGTTGCTTGTTACTCAAGCTTTCTACATGTTTGAGAAGTTACATCAACAAAAATGAACAAAGTAAAGGAAACAAAGCTTTATGAACCGAGAAAGGTCCGCTACCCAGGTTGAGGTGCGCGACCCAAGCCGACCCTGATCAGACCACCGACTTGGGTCGATCACGGGGGGTAAACCGCGACCGCTCCACAATGTCTGGCAGCGCTACCTACGGTCTCGGTAGTCTGATCAGGACCCCATTCAGAGTATGCACGGTCTGATTAGGGCAAAACTTACGGTCTGGACAGTCTGATCAGAGCCCCGCCCAGAGTCTAGATAGCATTGTGAAACATCATAGCGTGGTCTAGGGTCAGGATAGTTTTGTGGTATGATCCGGATAGTCTGAACAGAACACTTTCCAGAGTCTGTACGGTCTGATCAGAAACCTTCCCAGACACTGGAGAGTATGATCAGAACCAAGAGGTACAACCGAAAAAATGGCCAGTCCCCGAAAGGGAAAGATATGATTAATCCCCGAGGGGACTTTTACTTGACGAACATCAAAAATCACGCTAAAGACTAAGTTCTGGTAGTTGTTGTCTAGCAGAAAACTTTTCTTTATTTGGAACTAATATCTTTTACTGAAGAACCCGAAAACCATATACCTAAAATTACGTATTAATCTGAAAATAATAAATTATACCATTGATTACTGCTATTATAACAGTTAACAGTGTCAGTCTGGGTACCCCTGCTGCGCGACCGAAGTGGGTCTGACACCCCCAGTGCGCGACTCAAGTTGGTCTGACACCCAGGTGCGTGACTCAAGTAGGTCTGGCACCCCCAGTGCGCGACTCAAATCGGTCTGACACCCCTAATGCGCGATTCAAGTCGGCCTAGCACCCCAGTGCGCCACTCAAGTCTGTCTGATCAGGGCCGATTTTGGTCTGGACGGTCTGATTAGAGCTGGCTTGGGTCGCGCACCTCATCCTGGGTAGTAGGGCTTATGAGCAGTAAAGTATTTTGTTTTTTGATTTGACCCTTTCAAAAATGTCCTAAAAATTTTTAAAAAGACGTAAGCACTGATAGCATTTGTAAATAGAGGATTCAAGTGCAAAAATATAAAATGGTGTTTTTAGTGATATCTTTTTTCGTTTTTTCGAAAAATTTAAAGAAATTAAAAGAAAAGTTTGTCGCAATTAATTCGAATAAGTTGCTAGGCTAATATGAATTGCTGTATTTGGTTTGCTACATGTGAGTACGGTTACACCTTTTGCTCCTAGACAAGTACAGTGATCCCCAGATTTTGCTCCACAGAACGCAATTTCAAAACCTTATCTTTTTGAGAAAAATATTCATAAACGCCGAATTTTAATATTATGCTAAAAAAGTGACTGGCAAGTGAGATTGTAATCAAATGAGAAAAGGTGAAAAATAGGCCCTACAATGATAGCTGTCAGTTTGTTTCTTATCCAATAGCCTAATTTTCATGAATACGGAAAATTAGCTCCTCCTAGCTTGGAAGATAAAATTTTTGACGATAAGCGGCCATCATGACATTTGTTCTCAACAATTTTTAGTGAATTTTTGGTTTTTTCGTGTATTTATCTAACATTTAGTGTTTTATCATTTAATCGCATTATAGAAACGCCTCATAGGTTCGTAATATAAATTAAACTTCTCACTTTAGTTTTTCATTTTATAGCTATTGATTGCTCTGTCTTTGACACTAATTGGGTTCGAGAAATGTCCAGTTTTATCTTATCTTTGTCTTATCTATTAATTTCGTTAACGCCAGGTCTCATCAATTGCTAAATAAGCATTAATTAATCGAGTTAATTGCTATCGGTCATAGATATTGCTTTCTAAGAATTATACGATGTTCGTTTTGAAAATTGGTAAATTTTTGAATTTCGCCTGTTGTACGTGTTGCTGTCTAACTACTTTTTGTCACAAACTCCGAGTCTTTTTTATTGCTAGTGAGGATATATTTAATTGAAAAACTCTTTTAGTGCGTAATTAATGGTTTCGGCTACTTTTATAATGTTAATCATCAAAAAAGTAGAAGACATTTCTTTGTTTTTTTGCTGAATTTGTTGTATTTTCGTTGTCTTATGTTTCGTTTTATTTATGAAAGGCTTCATTGGTTGCCAATGAGTAGGTTCGTTGGTTGTAAATAAACGAGTTCATAGGAATCAACTTTGGTTTTAAAACTTTTAAAATTTGAAAAAAGTTTTTTTAAGTCTTGCAGTTGCTTCTTCTAAAGTCTTTTCGCTGACTCTCAAATAGTATATTTCTCACTGACTTTTTAGTGCGGCGTGATTTTGGTCAATTTATTTACTTCAAGCTCTAGCTAACTTTTTGACCGACTTAGACACCGCTTGTTTTAGAATAGTTTAAGTGAATATGTTAATTTTCTAATTTAGTCCTTTTCCCTCAATTTTGAGTTGTGTGTCATTGATTCCCTCAGAGATGTTGCTTTGTGTACTCTTTCTAAGGATACATAGGTCAGTATTTTCATAAAGTGTTATAGTTATTATTTTTTTGCGAACGACTAGATCTTTTAAAACGAAGTTTTTATTGTTTCTAGATTTTTTTTATAATTTCGCGCATAATGGGTTTTTTGCTTGATTTAATTTAATATTGCATATTGCTGTGAAAATTTTAATTTTCTGGTAACTATTAAATTCAATTCTTTGAATTTTTATTCAGCAATATTTTTGGGCAGGCATTCAGCAGCTTCAGTGAATTGAAGTTTTAAAATTAATTATTTTAATTTCATGGCATTCGTATTTGAATCAGCCTCTTTGCTGGTTTTTATCAACGACAAACAAGACACTGTCTGGAATTTTAATTAAATAAGATTTGCACTTTGGCCGTCTTTTTAACCAGTCAATTTTCTCAAAGTGATTATGGAGGTTCACAATATCACTGCAAAGGCTTTCCTTTCCAATCAACGGGAGCCAGAACTTTAGAACTTTAAAAAGCCTCACGTGTTCCCCCGTGTTATATCTTCTGACAATATTTTGTAAACCGAGAACAAAAATGCGGAAATTTAAACCTAGAATATTTGATACAGCTTTTTTACGGTTCCGCAGTAGGCTTTGAGATTTGTCTAATTTAACGTATCCATTTCTTTAAACTTCGTATTATTCGGAATAGAACTTTTTTATGTTCGTTGACCGTTTTAATAATTTAGGGATATTGTACATTTTGGCATATGGTGAAAACTATTCAGTTCTATCAAAAAATTAATTTATGAAAATATAAATATTTTTTAAAAACTAAATGTTGGCGTAAAGCCGAAATTCTGTGTGCTTAGATGGGCTACAACTATACCCAATTTCCAAACCACCTCAAACATGATACCCAAAATGAAGCTGGCATGCAAGTCAGTCAATTTATGCCAGTTGTGAACTTGGGCTGCTCTGACAAATTGCAAGGATTCCTCTGTTCACTTTATGTTCCACCGTGTCTTCCTGAAATGTACGGAACACTAAAACTCTGCCGAGAACTGTGTGACCAAGCTCAGGCAGGGTGTGAGCAAGTTCTTATGGAGTTAGGCTTCGATTGGCCAGAAGTGTTCAAATGCGAACAATTTAGCAGTTGTTCCTAGCGTAGAGCTACGGACTTCGAAATAAAAAATTTGTACTTTCTGTTGAATAAAAGTTTTGATAAGGTTTTGATGCACAATGGACGATGATAGTTGTATAGTTTTGAGGACCATAAAGGAATTCAGTTGTTCATTCATAATTCTTCATTGCGCTTAGTCAAAGCAAACCAACTTTTTTCAACAAAACGAAAAATATATATATTCAGATAAATTCAGATAAATTCTGCTCAGTGAAATTTGAAATTTTGATCTTCAAATGCTTAAAACGGGCTTTTCAAAGTTGTTTTTAAAACAGAATGCACATATACACTTTGTGAATGTTAAAAACGCGAGAGCGAGGTGAAAAAAATAAACATTTGCAGAGAACATTTGCAGAGAACATTTGTGAAATTACAATTAAACGTATAAGACCAGAGACAAGCTGAAGGATCAAATTTCTCAAGAAAGACAATGAAATTGCTTGAAAAAAATGGTTTCAATTGATGCCGACATTCATTTATGACGTGTACTTCACATGTGCAAACTGCTTTAGTCAAAAGTGAACCAAAATGTAATGGCAACGTTTTGGCTCATTTCTCAAGAAGCAGTTTGAGAATTCTAGCCTAAAAAGCGTCCACTAAAAAGCGTCAACTAAGCCATTTCAAGTACATAGAGGACTTCTGCTGGCTGAAGATGACGTATACAAATGATAATGGCTCAGTTCCTTGGCTAGCCTCTAGGAAATTGTGTGAATGGCGTGAGAAAATTGGGTGAGGCTCGAACCCACTCGTGTTGATGTTTTGGTTTTTCTAGGTGATAGTTCACTAAGTTCACTAAGTTTTACTAAGTTAGTGCACTAAGTTGACTTATGTACCTGCAGGTTTTTCGTTTCAATGCTTCCTTCGTTCAATATTCAAGTCGTCGCGAATTTAAAATCGATATCGACAAACTGATTTGAATGGTTTCGAACCAAAGCGCCCAGATCTGATGTTGTATCAGCAGATTGCGCTAAGTGCCATGTACAATGCTACAAAAACCAAGCTTTTCATTCGAATATATTAACTCTCCGTTTGATGCAATTATGGCAGGGACTTAGATCGCTCGCCATGCTTTGGAATGATCCTGCTTCGATGTTGAAATCAGATTGACAAAAAAAGAACGTTTAAGATTAATAAAGAAAGGGATAAAAATAAAAAAGAAAAGCGTTGTTTTTGACTTGAAAAAGCCTTAAAATAAAGTGACAAAGTTAAGAGATTGTTAAACAAAAGTGCCACGCTAAGCTAAACCAAAAAACCACTGAAACCAAACCACGTGCAGCACAATATTTAATGTATTTGTTTGTTTGCACTCTGACCGTCGTTTGTTTAAATAAGAGGAGTGTTGTTGAAAACAGCATAATATTCATAAATAAAGTAGAAAAGAAAAGCAACGAAAGAAAGCGAAACTGTTGGTCATTAAATACGCAGAAAAATGTTGATGACAGCTGTGATCTGTTCAGCCCCGAATTGACTAGACAAGCGGCTGGCTGAACAGATGAAAACAATGGAATGAGATGGACAGAGAATGACAAAGACTGAGTTGTATTTGGCGCCGCATTGACTATGCAAACGGCTGGCCAAATATTGTATTTCTTCTAGTACGGCAGAAAAAAACTAGAAGGAAAGTTGTAGCTAACTGAGCTAGACTCGAACCGCAGTCGGAGAAAGAAGAAAAAAATGATCGTTCGTTCGTTTATTCTGCCACGCTTTGTTGACCACTGCGCCATTTTCCTCCTCTTCAGGATGTTCGATTCTTTTTCAATTAAATGGATAGAAGAAAGGCCTCAATGAGTTAAATACAATGTTGCTGGAGTTGGACTCGAACCGTAATTGTGTGTACTTCAATCAACCGTTTTTGTGCTCTTCGCAGCTGTGCCAATTGATAACAACTTGTTTTGATCCGAACGCCAGTGTTTCATTTGCGCTGTTTGTCTCTCTCAGTTTTTCAGTTTGTTGCTTTATTTCGTTTTTTCCCTGTTTCCTTAGTTTTCTTTTAGTGCTCTCAGTTTTTGCTTTTCTTCTGTCGTTGATCCATTTCTGTTGCTCGAATGACTTTGATCTTTGATATAGAATTTCCGGGATTGAACTGGGATTGGTCCGCATTTTTTTTGGTTGATCACTATTTGAGCAGTCATTTTAGCCACTAGTCTATGGTGTGTGCGGCTAAAAGTTTTATTAATGGAGATGGTCGAGAGTGCTTTTGCAAGAGTTGAGCAGGCACTGTCGTTTCTTATATATCAACTCCTTTAGAGACAGAATGTTGTGTTTTATTGCCCTTAGAATATACCCGTTGGCCAATTTAATCTGCATGCCCCTGACTGACTTCATGTTTGCCTCTTCGTGGAGTTTTTAAACTTGGTACCGTCTTTGTTTTCGAAATTAAATAGTAGAGCTTGGTTTTGCGAGTTTTGTACTTTATTGACAAGGGTATGTGATTGATCCAGCCAGCAAGCATTTGAGTACAGAAATAGGGGTCGGATCCATGGTTTCTAAACCAAACTTAGACTTTCTTAAACTTAGACTTCGTTAACATTTAGGTTACTAAGCTTTCAGAGTTGAAACAGCCTGGTGTTCGCTCTTCGTACTAAATCTTTGAAATGTTCATGCCATTTGAGGTGTGGAGTGGAAATGATACCTAAGAATTTTATCGATTGTGGCTTGTGTATATATTATTCCTGAACACATTCAGCATGTGTAACAGATAAACATAAACCTTTACCTTTATTTAAAGATACAATTTCCATACTCTCCAAACACAAACCACAGTGCTTTGATTGAGAAATTTGGGCAAACCGCATATTGAAACTACAAAATGACTATTTTCTTTTCATTATTGGTGGTTTATAGGTTTGCAATGCTGTGATTTCAAAATTAATTGTTTACTTCCTGAATGATTTATAGCCATTAAAATCGTTCGAGTCAGTAAAAACTAAATAAAGCGGTTTATTAACTTAAAGTTTAACGCTAATCCGATTAAGTTTTCTTGTAAAGTTATACTCATATCTAGACAACGCATCCACAGCCACCCTGATTTCCTGATTTAAATTAACGCAAACTTCTGCTAGTAATTACCGTTTGATTAACATTCAGGAGAAAAATCCGATTAATTTTCCTATTAGATTGTTTAACGAAAACCATTTGTCAGTAAATTAGTTTTTCAGATAGGTTGAACATAAAATCTATTACATTTGTTAAATTTTTTCACAAAAGTCTACTTCTGGAAAAAGAAAAAAAGAAAATTATAGAGGTTCGAGGGTATTTTGCGAACGTAGTGTTAGTTTTAACGTCCCTCTAGCAGAATTTATGCGGGACCATTTGCGTGTTTATTCTAATCTTCGAACCCCTTGCCAAAAATGTTTGCAGTCAACTAATCATTACGTGCCCTACTTCCGAAAAAAATGAGTATACATAATCGATTCTGTCAATCACGTTCTTTTTTACGACCTTAATCAAGAAAAAAGTCTTTTGCAATATTGTAACATTTATGATAAAGTGCAAAATTAAACGTAGGAGTTCATCTAGGTTGTGTGAAGTACAAAGCAGTCTTCTTAAGGCATTCCTTTGGAAATTGTTCATTACACAGCTCTCCTGCAAAGCAAATTTAAATGCTTCCGGTTCTATTGCATTGCAGAAACGCTCAACCGCAAGCTTAAAACAATTTTAGCTACTTGAAAAATCACGCAAGATCATGCCAAGATCTTTCCAAGATCTTAGAAATCATGTTGTGTTTCTCCGAAGATACTTTTTGATAAGCAGCTTTGCTTGAAAACTATTTCAAAATGGTCTTTTTAAATTGTTTTTGCTTCCTCTGAGTGATAAAACGTAAACGAGGGGAAAAATTGTACTTGGAAAATCACGTTAGATTTTGTCAAGATCTTGGCAAACGTGATCTGGTTCTTGGGAAATCCAAGATCTGGCGTGGCCTTGGCGTGGATGTTGTGTGTCTGTGCACTGGGAAGCTATGAATAGCTTCAGATTCATGAAGAATTTCACAGCTGCTCAGAGAATGAGCTTAGCTCAGCCTCTGCTTGGCTGTTGTCTGCTCCAATGTTTGTTTCATATTACAAACAAATATTTCTTAAAAAAATTTAGTTTTTAATATTGAAATTTCTGTTCTATCTAATTGAGTTCTATGGGTTTTATCTGATTGCTAGATACTTTGTCAAAAATAATTTGCTCAAAGCCAACATTATAGTTAAAAAACAACGGTTATGTTTGCAGCAAAAACACTTTTGTAAATTCGAAACAAACTGTCACACATGCTCACGTGAATTTTCGAAGAACCAGTAATATTCAAAGAAACAAAATAGCAGTTTCATTTGCTTAAGATATTTTACTAAAAGTAACAAAAAATTTACCGTCTTGAACAATTACGTCATATTTATTTTTTTCAAAGCCCTCAACGCCTACCTATGATTGATTCAGATACATCACTGAAACATTATAGTTGCGAAAGATCTTGTTTTTAAATTAACTCAATTGCGCTTGATTTAACACAATTGCAATTGAAGTTAAAATTGTTATTGAAGTTAAGACGATTGCGCTCGACAGTAAACTAATTAACATTATTATAACCAACTAACAAAAAATTTGGAGAATAATTGAACTTTAGAAAAAACCGTACTGTTATGGCTGCTACGGCCTTTCAATGCTGCTATGCTAAGTGAACCAAGTTTATGCTACGTTTAAGCTTATCGTTATCAACATCAAATGCATCAAAACGCTCCAAAATAATAACTTCTATACACTGGTTACAATAAAGGATATGGAGCGAATCTTAACAGATTCTTTCCAGTTTACACAACCGGAAAACCTTCTTCTCAATATACTCGCATCAACCAAAATGTATCTTTTACAAGTCAGTTGTAAGAGTAAAAGATATTTGTCAACTTTGCTTTTTTGTCTATACAAGGGAGAGCGATGATGATAAGCTGAGAGTAGAAGTTCGGGAGACTGATTTATGTAGAAGTTAGTGCATTCAAGCTTTTCCAAAATATATGTTTGTAAAAACCTTGCACACCTTCTGATGGAACAGTTTCACGATGTGTGTCTGTTGTAATAATCAATTAAAAAAGTTAAAATACAGCTGTACAGTCTTCATATTCTCAAATGTTTTCTGTTTATCATGTTCCTTTTGACGAAAATCAAACCACTCAAGTGAACACAATAACTGTGTAAGAAAATGGCAAATTGGCCCGACAACAATGTCCCACGCAAAAAACATTAACATTAATTGCTTCAAACTTTAAAGCACACCTAACTGCAGATACTCCTGACTCCAAAAATACTGAAACAATTGATTCGCCCGAATTTTGCAAATTTCTTTAGTTTTTTCTCCAGCAAACAATTATTGTTCAGTCTACTTTCTTGAAGGTAATGTTCAGTGCATTGTTCGAGTATTGGTTACACAATTTTGGTGCTAGAAATCGCAAAATAGTAAACGCGATATATCATTTCCGAATATCATCTAATGGGTAACAGATGTCAGATATGGTTGCTATATAACAGATATGGTAGTTCGGCAGTTGAAAAAGATTTTTACCGGTGCTTTTCATAAATTGTCCTACAGAAAAAACCGCGAGCAAACCAGCTGCCCCGTTGCATACGAAGGTGCTTTTTTGGAATTTTCTCTTGTCGCTGCAGTTGCTGCAATCGCAGAATACTTGATAGGCTCAGCTGTCGTTTTCTGAAAACACGTGTCTTATTTATGTGCCTTTCCAAGCAGATCATTTTCGGCGAAATTTTCTAAATCTACTAACTATTTTGCTTGAAATTTCAGTTAGGTTCTCCCTAGCCTTTCGGGAAAAGGCTAGTTTCAGAACCAAATTTTGCCCGCTCTCTAGTGAACTTTATCTAAATGGCCTTTTAGATAATGGCATTTGTATAAGGCCACCAATATTGGGCCAAATTGACAGAAATACAGCCGACGAACGTCGGGCGAAGTGCTCTCTGAAACTACCTCTCTGAGTTGTTGGATTCAGTAGTAGCCAGCTGGGCTAAGGAATGCTAGAATCAGGGGAGAAAGAGGTCAAGCGTTGGGGGTTGGTGAGGGAGGGTGTCAAGCGATGGGGGGGGGGGGGGGTGGTGTAGCGAGGACTGGACGAGGGGTCCAAAATGCCAACTAGAGGAGGATTGACGTTAGGAGAGTTGCGGGGGGGATGGAGGGGTGACTGAGCAGTAAGAGGTCAATATCCGAAAATTCAATTTGCAATGTTTGCTTTTTGTGCAACCAAGTCGCCAGTTTTTACGATTCATGTACCACTTCCGACTATGTATTTTCCGTAATTTAAAACGTGGAAGTGAGTTACTTATATTGTGGAAAGGGTTTACAATTTATCACCAGTATTCATGGATAAACGTAGCTCATTTCCACACCTTTGAATGTGTGACTAACCTAAAACATCCGAATTTTATTTTTAATTATTTGAGGCTCAATTCAAGGCCTTGATTGCTGTTGTAAACAATGTGTAATCTCAAACTGCTAATTGTTCTCTTAATCAGCAATTAGTATCGACAGGAAAATTTGTGAAAATCACCAACTGCGCTTTCTTTCCTTCCGTTCCATTTGACACTATCTTAGTTATTTGGAAAGAGTTACTCATAGTGTGGAAAATAGAGACTTTTGACGCAATAATGAGTTACAAAATAATGTCCCAAAGTTCACGCTAGCCCCAAAAACGTGGTTGGTGAAAAGCGAGCACATACTCAAATTTATAAAAATTAGTATTAGCCTAGTCACTGGTTTCCAAACACGCTTAACGACGAAATTGAGTATGTACAATGAGCATAGATATGAGCGTGGGTGGGGATGACTGAACAGGGGTCCAATCTTTTAAGAATTAGAACCAAAAACTGTCTCCTCAAAACAGCTTCGGTGAATCGCATACTTGCTCACTAGTAAGGCGTAAGGCTCTACGAGAACTGCTCAGCCACTTAATGCTCTTCCGGGCTTTACCTTTTTATCTTGTTTTAGAGTACCAAAAGTTAAAACAGTCAGACGAAAAATCGTTCAAACAAAAAAGTCGCTCAAAAACAGGACTAATATATTTGCTACAAATTTTGAGAACAATTAAACCGAAAAACGGCAGAGAATCATTCTTCCTCGATACCTTACAAGAGTACGTAACAAAAAATAGTACACTGGAAGCTATATGATTACAAATGAAATTTGTGGAAACCATGGTTTCTTGATTCCTTTCGACATCGTGACACTCTTGTTGATGGACTAAGTATTAATCTGTTGTTGACTTTATGGAGATGAACAAAAAGGAGTACAAACAGAAAGTTGAATTCAGCTAGATTGATCAACGCTTTTACGACACATGGATAATTTGTAAATAGGATAATAGAAACATTCTGTCAAATCTGATTACATTTCAATACGATCAAATTATATTTATTCCTTTGTGATTATAACTCAGGTGGTATTTCGATTTCAAATCCAGCACCAACTACGAGTCTTCTCGTCATATTGCCTTCAGAGTTATTTTAAACTGAGACGGATATTATTCATTCATAACATTCAACAACTCACATAAGCACCATGACTAAAATTAATAGAGAAAAAAAGTCTTTTGGGTTTCCACTGTTTGCTTATCATTTGGGACTGATCAGTAAACACTCTAACAAAAATAATTTAAATGTTTGTTTAACTAACATCGAGTTTATTCGTAATAGAACCACATATGTAGGGATATTACTATCTTCTCCGTGTTTTTCCTTGAAAGGATTTTTCTCAAGATCTTCCTTCGTAAATGCAGCTTACATAAACACATTTCAGTTTTGTCTCAATACTTGGTAAATTTTCAATGCTCGTTTTAAATGCAGCTCGGACGTTATTTTCATCTCTCATTGTCAGTCATCTTGTTTTTGGGATGTTATCTTTCGTCCACCCTGCTCTCGTATCGTGTTGTAATGGGCTAACATGATGGGCAAGTTGCGCATTATGTGTTTAAGTCTCTGGTCCATTCTAGTGGCAGCCTTGTACGCCTTGTGGTTCTCATCGAATACCGAGTGGGCGTTGTTGACAATTGTAGCCATGTCAGCTATGAACTCTTCCCAGATGTAGCCCTTAATGGTCATCTGTCGCTCTATTGAACTGAAGTCCGCTTTTCTTGACACTTGTGAGTAAGCGGGCACCTACACATACCAAAGTAAAGCCGCATAAAAAGTGGGTGAACATTTTTCTGAGCGAAAGTCAACGCTATTCTTAACTATCGGCTATTTTTAACTAGACAGCTTCGGAGAACGTCATTTACAATTTTATCTTTATACTGAACAAACTCATCTGATATACAAAAATTTTGATCTAAATACTTTTGCCTTATATAAAAGTTTCCATGCTCAACTGAAATCACCCCAGGAATGAAACCACCGAATCTGAAATAGTCAGAAGCTCCAAAAACATGAATGCAAAAAGTTAATATTTTTTGAGAAATTTAAACTTACAACAATATACACTTTTTGTTCCGACCCTCTTGAGGGGGGAGGAACTATATACTCAAATGGGTTTTTTTTGTTCCGTGAATTTTCGCCGCTCGATATATTCATCGTAGAGAGTTGAGACTGGTATCATTAGAAAGCTCGTCCAGCGTAGAATATGGAATTAAAAAGATTTTTTTAATTTTCGTTTTCTACAGGGAGTTATCGAGGTTTAAACTTCTGAGAAAAGAAGAGTGGATTCACGTTGTTTTTATTCACATTTTCCGGAATTTTTGCCTAAATTTTCGTCAATTTTGCTAACATTTGTTATAATTTCTTAGAATAGTGTCGTTGATTTTATTTTTGAAGACGAACAAGCATTGTTGATTGTTTTGATTTAATTTTTTTGGTCAAAAAATCTAGATAAACATTTAAAAATTTAGCCTTTTTCATCAAAAACAGCACGAAATAAGCTACTTTAGTCCACTTTGATTAAATTTGCCGACAGTACAACCCCAAACAACACTCATACAATCTTTGTAGACTCAGAGGGGGGCTATTTCTACTTCAGAGTCCGCTGAGAGTGCACTGTAGTTAAAACTTTGCCGTTTTTTGCTAACTTTACTCGTTGATTATCAAAAATGCAGAATTTATTTTGAGTTTTCAACTAACAAATTATCTATATCTACAACATTCGAAAAATCAATTATTCCTAACGGACAATAAGTATTAGCAGGGCTAGTTTTGGGCCATTCTTGGACTGTTACAATCCAGAAAAAATTGGGTTGTAATCAGTCGGTCTTTTTTTTTAAAAAAAAAAGACTTTTTTTAATAATAAAGAACAGAACATATCAAATCAAAGCTCAGGAGTGATAGGTCCAACCAATTCGCTTGCTAAGCAGCTCCAAGCTAATGCATTTAGTTTTTTAATTGAAAGTTTATGGTCGTTTCTTTTTTTAAAAATAATTGACTTTTCAAAAATAATGGCTTAATTAACTTTTCCTCTATTTTTTTCTTAATTTGTTCAACTTCTAGATTAGTGCCAGTCATGAAAGACTGCTTCTTCTTTCTACTGATTCAACATTTATTCTCGGTTGCAGTTTTAAGCCTGAAGTTATTGTTTTCTGGCTTTGACACTACAAGATTTCAGATTTTTGTTTGTTTTTATATTTGCCAGTTTTTCACGTTTTCTAATTTTGTCACATTATCACATTATTGACAGTTCTCATGTCACATTATTAGCATTCATAATAAAGCACAATTGAACATATTAAAATCCTGAAAGATATACATCATTTTAACGGCCTCGACGCCTCTTTCTTGAAGAAATGAATTGAATTTTTTAATTTTGTCTCTAACTGTCATTTATACTTTGTCGTTTCGATCGTATGAAATTTCCTGTATAGTGATAGCTTTCATTGGCTTTTCATGGAAGAATAGAAGAACCGATATTCTGATATTAGTAGATAGCTGATGGCTTTCATGACTTTGAAAACAATCGTTTTCCAAAATTAAAAAAAAAACTTTAACTTCGCCATTTTGTTCTTTTTAAGTTTCTTTTTGTTACCTAATCTCGTTAGTTAATTACAGGTCAAATATGACATTATGGGTGTCAAGGGAATAAAAGGGATTGGTGTCCCAAAATCTTTTTTTAAAGAATTCGTTATGATCTTACTGGCTTCGACAACGGTTTTTCACAAAAAAAAGTAAATTAATTTGATTTTTGTCATATTTGACGTTCTTTTTGTAGATGCAAGAAATACTCTGGATCATTAAGGGTCTCGAGGGCTTCATTTTCATGAATAAACGACCCTATTTAAATAGCTCTTTTTGTAATTGATGCCTTTCATGACTGAATGTAATTTTGTTTCGAAAAAAAAATTAAAAGCATTACATACTATAGCACTTCGCTTTTTTGTCTACTTGTTACCTAGTCTTACTAATGAATGGCCACGTACTACAGTATAGCTGTTTGAAGAAGGCGCAATCAAATATATTTCGAGTGCCAAAATTTGGCTTGACGGTTTTGACAGCGTTTTCTGTCAAGTTTCAATTGAAATTTTGTTTGTTCTTTGTTGTTCTTTTTAGCCGCTTTAAAAAATGAATAAGGACAGGTCCTAATGCCCTTCTATAGAAGCAGTGGTAATCGTAAATTTGTGGTAATATTAATTGATTCCTAGTGGTACTTATTACTTTGAAGTTAACTGTTTCAAAAAAATAAGTTAATTTTTTTTACTTTACTGTTTTTGTTCTTTTTTGTATAATTGTTACCAAACCTTTTTATGGACTGGTCGCATATGTTTTCCGGTGATTTATAAGTTATTTTTGTTTAGTTTTAGGTTTATCTGACGGTATGTTGACTTTTTTATTAATTTTAGTTTTTAAGAGGGACATAAATTTTTTGATGTAATTAATGTTTGTTGTTGTTGTTTGATTTTGCTGTTCGTCTTGACTCGCTTTCTTAATATTGACATATTACAGCAATCTAATGCATCAATTTTTACTCCACTGAGTTATTTGCTTTGGAGGCTATCTTATCGTTCATACAGATTTTTTGAAAAAGACTTGGGCTTTTTTGGGATTCGCAAAAAATAATTTTTGGGTTTTTCTATCTGTTCCTCATTTAGTAGACAACTATGCCAAAATTGTGGATGAGCGGGGTCGGAACCTTATGTGCCATCGCACATTACCGAGCCGCCTTGTTTAAATTGGCTTTGAAACAATTTGAACTAGTAGAAACTACTAACGCATTCGACATTCTCGAAGACAATGAAAGACGTTTTGGTTCGTATGTCCAAGAAGATCTTCTCACAGATGTCCACCACTTCATCCACCTCCTCTTTAACAACAACCAGCCGAGTTGCCCCACCAGACTTCCCTGTTTTACTGGGGCTTCCTGGGGCCGAGGAGGAAGAGGAGGCTTCGGCCAATCCTGAACTGTCATGTGGTAATTCTTCAGAAGCAGTATTTGAGTTAGTTGTGCTACTTGACGGAGGTGTAGCCACATGAAGCGATGACTTTTTGGCAACAGGCGATGATGATTCGGACACACTAATTTTATTATCATTAGTTGAACCAGATTCTAACTTGTTTTTAGCTGACTCTTGATTTGATTCCTCGTTCCTATAGTTTTTGGAATGTGACGGGCTCACAGAACGTTTGTGGTCATCGCCAGTTTGGGTATGACTAGTTATTGCACTCACCTTTGTCGACACTGATTCCCGTTCAGGTGATGGGCTTTCTATTTTGCCAGTTGGTTCAGTATTTTCGCTTCCACTGCGAGCTTCTAACTTGGATACGCTTTTATCCTTGGGTGACTTAAGCTCCCGTTTCGGGCTAACAACATCGATCCTAGCCAGTTTCAGACTAATTTGTTTATCAAACTTTATATCACTCTTGTCGCCCATAACTTGAGCATTGCGATTTGGTGATGACGCATCTTTTAAACTGCCGCTTAAGGTCTCAGTTCGAGGACTAGCACGTTCTTCCTGTATCAACTTTAATTTCTTATTAGGCGATTTCTTGACCTTTTTGAACTCAGGAACATACATCGGTTTCAGGGAGGCGCCCTCTGCGTTATGTTGAGAATCCTGAGACTGGTCATCATCATTTCTCTCAGGTGTTAGCTCTTGAGACACTGTACTTGAATCTTGTTGATTTGGGGATTCAGATGTCTTGTGCTTGGATCTTGTCTTCTCATAGTGGCTTTTCATGATTGGAAGTCGTTGCATCAGATGAAGCATTCTTGCATCCAGTTTCAGCGCAGCTTTGTGAACTGTATGTGATTCCTAGGTAAAGAAGAAATTCTCTAAATAACTAATTACAACCGTATTCTGAATTTGTTTTGTGTTCAAACACCGCCAATATATGCACGTTGAAAACAGTTAGCACTAACAACACGATAGCCACCTATGACCTGTTTCTAGTTTTAACACGAAGTGTGACAATGGACCAAATTTAATTTACTGATTTAAACTTTTGAGGTTGTTGAGTCACAAATCGTCGCAAAAAATAAGCAGCACTCGTTATTTCCAAAACTCTGCGCCAATGACTATTTTTTTCCGAGAAATTTAAAATTATCCATAATAAAGTCTAAGATCAGACCAAATTAGGATCAAGTTAAATTAAATTGATCCATTTAGAAATTGATTGATTTTTATATAGACAATCAAATATTTCGCTCACTTCGAAGACGACAAGTGCGTTGTTCACAATAATGGCCATATCTCGAATAAACTTGGCCCAAATATAGCCACTTTCGCCCATTCGACCCTCAATTCCCATCAAGTCCACGCGCTTACTCACTGACAAGTAGTTGGGTACCTGTGAACACATGAATATTACCTATCATCAATGGCCAGCGCAAAAAATATCTCGGATGTACAAAAAAATACGGATCAAGTACGGATCACGCTCAAGAATTGTTTTACCAAAATTCTTGAAACTTCATAGCCAACTAGTAAATAGATGCAAGAGATGCTAGATTGTCAGCACTAAATTCTAAATTCAAAACTCACGTTATTCATTCACGTGCCTATCTGATTGTTGGGACCTACTCGTATTAAACTTGTCACCCAATAAGTGGGGGCGGCAATTAAAACTTGCTATCTTTGTCTCACCCAATGAGCAGGGCGTATAATGTCAAACTTATGTTCTCATCCATTTAAAAACATAGCCGGCAGAATGCCAGATTGAAAGAAAAAGAAAAGAAGAGATAAATTGAATAAATTTTTTCTGTTTTTTGTGTCGAAAAGTGTTCTAATTTGGCGTGCATTTTCAGTTGGAGTCTAAAACTATACTTAATTCAATTTCTAAACTGAAAGCTAATAAGCTTAATACCAATGACAGCTAGCGAATACTAATGAACTTTGATAACCTAATTCTCAGTGACTTAATTACCGGGTATTATCTGTTTATCCCGTCTCTTTTGATTTTGATCTTTTGACTTTGACAGTATTCACCACAATGCGTAATTGAATGTGTGAAAGAATCTAAAATCCATTCAGTTGAAAGAGTCAGTAAGTCAGAAGTCGAACGTGAAAATCGTGACTTATATAAAACGAAAACCGTGATCAAAAGGTGAAGCGAATTTAAAAACATAGCTGGCAGATTGCCAGAAAATAGCCGCAATAGATTCGTAGATCGGCAGTCTAAAAAACAGTAAAAAAGACAGACCAAAAAAATTCGTCTTTTCATTGAAGGCTGATCTGTTATATTTTGATTAAAAATCTGTATAAGTTATTGCTGCCTCTATTAGCTGATCTCAAATAACCTTCATTTAGAGTGATACATACCCATTTGACCTTATCTCTTTGAATTAAAGTGAATAAAAGTCAATTTCAAAGTGAGGAAGTCATTTTTGAGAGTGAGGTAAGTCAAGTGTTACCAAAAATTTAATCACGCGCATGAACACAAAAACTCGCTCCACTAAGAGCGAAAAATGACGTCACACATGCAATTCAGTTGAAATTGCATGAACGAATGAACAAAAAATGGCTGTGACGTCATATGGTCGTAACAAAAATCATGACGACGAAATAAAAAAAACCAAGAGAAGGCCAATAATAGCCTCAGCTATCGCTGTGCGGCTATTAAAAAGAAGAGCGCCTAAATAATGGCCGTTGAGAGGCTGACGGCGGCCATAAAAACATAAACCAACTAATAACGGAAGAATTGCTCTCGAACGACAGGCGGTTCGAAAAACATTTGACCCCGCCAGGATTCAAACCATTGACATCCCGATCCATAATCAGATGCACTGCCCACTCGTCTATCAGGCCCTTCTTGTTGCTGTGCTTTACTTCGGAGTGAGAGCAATAGAGATCACTCAAAAATGCAGAACGAAAGCGTGAAAAAGTCACTTGAGAAATCAAAGAATGTTCTAGAAGAAAAGCGCAAAAACAGTCAAGCAAAAAATTTGCATAAAAAAGACCAACACGCCCACAATAATTGATATGAACTTCGTCCAAGAGCAATTAAAAATGGAAAACTAACTGGCAAAAATAAGGGAGGAGCTATAAAAGACAGCAAAAACTTTTAATCAAGAATGCAGATCAATCTGATAAACTTGAACTTTAGAAAGGCAAATTCAATTATTGTTAGCAATTAATGGCTTAGAAGGATAATATTGCTGGGTGTTTCAAACTGTCATAAGAGATGTACACCAGAAAAAGTAAATCAAAATAAACAGATTTTGGCGCCGGAACTAACTTCAGTGCACTTTTCATTTGACTTTCAGTAGTAAACTGTCACCAATTGAATTCAGATGTTTAAAACTGTGAATCAGAGAGCAATATATCACACACTCAGCAGATTGCCGGAAAATAGCCGCAATAACATTGATTGTGATTGAAAGAGAAAATTTTTCTCTTTAAATTTTGGTTGTTGTACAAAAAGCGCTTTAAAGAGGCGCGCTCTATTTTGATCAGATTTTGTAGTTTGACAAACTCATGTTTCTCAACAGATGATACGGAGATTAGTACCAATATCAAAGAACACTAGTCATGTTAAGAAAGACTAATTAGAACAAAGTTTAAATAATAGGCATCAAAAACTTTCTTTATGAGTTAAACCGGCTTCTATTTTTGATTTCGTTGTTTGGTACTAACTCTGTTTATTTCAGACTTCGGTACTGAGCAACTGCAGTTTAAAAGCTCTTTGAGTAGAAATAGAGAACAATAAAACTATCCCAGAGAAGTCCAAACGATTTCAGGCAAAATGTTGAACAAGCTCAAGGTAAACGAACCGAACAAATTGAAGAAAAAAGAGGAGCGCATAAATAATAGCCGTTGAGAGGCTGGCAGCGGCTATTAAACAAAAACAGTCCATTACGTTGGACTAAATGCTCCCGACAGGCAAGGCAATAAAATTCAGAGAGGGTGTGAAGCCTGGGGAGGAGTCCTTGGCAACTCAGCTACTCCGGCTTTTCTATCGGAATTCCAAGCGCGCAACAGTATTAATATCGGAATAAGAGCAATTCAGATCACGTAAAAATAATGAACTCAAGCGTGAAAAAGTCACTAGAGAGCGAAAGAATGATCTAGAACAGATCTAGAACAGGAGCGTAAAACGGTAAAGCAACAATTTTGCATATAGAAAGCCACACACGTTTACAATACTTATTTCAAAATTCGTTCTATGGCAATTAATAAAGCAAAAATCTCTGAAATTGAAAGACGTAGAAGCCAATAGAAAAAATCCATAGTCAAGCAAAAATTTTGCAAAACAAACAAGAAAGTCATGCCTACAATAATTGCTTCAAACTTCGTTCGAGACCAAATCATCAACTTATCACAAAGACTAGAGATCGGCTATCATGTTGACTATTAAGTTAAAACATACCCGGCAGATTGCCGGAAAACAGCCGCCGTTGATTCCAATAAGCATGATTGGGATTGAAAACATGATTGGGATTGAAAATTTTAAGTCCGATTTATTTTGATTGCATTTCGTAGTTGAACATATTTCTAATTCTTAGAGAGAGGATACATGGGCTACTATCAATACCAATAAGCATTAGAGATGGTAACTAAGACTTATAGGAACGGCGTTCAAATAGCGGGCATCTAAAATTGGGCTTTAAGGGTTTATCCCGTTTCCATTTCTGACTTCAATTTTTTATACTGACTCTGTTCATTTTGAATTGCTTTGCTGAGCAACTGATGCTCAAAATCACTTTTAGCAGAATGAGAGAAGAGAGAAACTAGCCTAGAGAAGTCAAAAAGGTTTTTTTGTTCGACGAATTAAAAAACATAGCCGGAAGAATTCCGGAAACGACTCGGAGAAAACTGCCCATACTTATGATTGAACAATTAGAACAACTATTGTGAACCCTGAACCTCCACAAAAGCCATGAAAAATTATGGAAGAAAAGAAACGGCATTCAAAAACAACTTGAACAAAAAAACTAGAAAAACTTAGTTTTTTTAATAGTACAGGGAAACATAAAGCCGAGTAAAGTTCCTTTGCAATTAGAGCCATAAAAAGCTCGCAAAACAATGGGCAATTCATAATAGGCTAAGAAACTTGTCTAAGATTTAAAAAAAAGAAAAACTGCAAAAAAAATAAGGAAAATTGTTTAAAATTTCAATTTTTCTGTCAATTTTCCTAAGAAAAAAATGATTGATACCAAAAAAACTTTAATCAATTGTCATCTGAATACTCCTTAAGTAACAAGCTTCTATTCAAATCCCACTTAGAGCATTAAAACAAAAAACAGGCAAAAAATCATTAAATTTCGTCTAAAAATCAGCAAAACTGATCAAAAACCTCCAAATTAGCATTAAACTCAAATTAACTATTTGAAACCTTCAATTCCTATCAAAACAAGCCTAAAACTAATACAATATCATAATCAACCCTCATAACCAGCAAAAGTTGCAAAAAACAGCTTTTAAAAGCCGCACGTGAACAAAAAAATTTCGCTCGCTTAGAGAAAATTTTTTCACATCAATTTCTCGCTCTCTGAAAAACAGCGGTATGAACAAAAACCACTCTCTTTTCGCTCCACTCTTCACTTTTGTTCAGCGCCAAAATCACTCCAAATTGTTTTACGCGTTTAATTTCTCGCTTCAAAAATCACTCCAATAAAATTGATTAAGAAAAGGACTTCTCCGATACTCCTCTTCGAGTCGCAAAAAAAATTATGAGCCCTATAATAGCCGGCTGAGAAGATGAGGGCGGCTATTAATGATGAGCGTCTTGAATACTCGCCGCATGTATTTATATCCTAAAGACTTACCTCAGAAACATTCTGGAATACTTGAAACGTGTACTTGGATTTGATGTCCTGTAGAATTTTATTGCATATGTCCACCTCCTCGTTAACTTCCACCTTTTGAACTTTAGTGGTCAATGCTTTCAAAGAGCCAGCATTTGGCGTCCTTTCTGGACTCTTACTGGTCGATCTTTCCGGAGTTACCGCAGCATCCGAAACTTGATCATTAATTCCTTTGGTTTCAGCTTGTTTATCAGTTCCTTTGGAAATACTTTGGTCAAAAAATCCGGAATCATTTCTGTTATCTTTTTTAACTTTGGTTCGAGCGTCTGGACTTGAAGCCATCTTGGCACGTTTCGATGACTCCGGACTTCGATTCGATTTCGAATCCTGCTTAATGGGCTTTTCTTTCCTTTGCGGTGATGAAGTATCAGCTTTTTGAGAACGTACTTGTCTGTACTCCTCGCGTAACCGCGGAACCTGATATAACAACGAAAGTAGTCGGACATCTAACCGCATGGCTGCACTAAAAATTTCAGGCTCTACGTTTCTGAACTGCTTCATTGCACGGTTGACTAAAGTTGCCAAATCCTGCGCAAAATTCGATGCTTTGTAGTCGGAGCTTTGAAGGTCGGCAGCAATTGACTCGAAATCGGTCATTTCTTCTAAGTACTCCTGAAAAAAACGATTTCAAGATGCATACCAGAATAATTCATTTCATAGGGAGGAATAAGAAGCGACAAAATGCTGACTATTTTCTTTTTTCATATTTTCCGACCAGGACGAAATCTTACCTTCGATATTTTCTCGAAGCACGCAAACTGTTCCGTTTGTCTGAGTGAATCCAAAATTGACCTACAGATAGCTTTCTCTTCATCAAATACAATCTCCTCCTCCAGCTCCAATGCTGCCCCGTTTCTTATTCTCTCTTCTTTCAATTTGGAGGATTCTATTGGCGATTTTGTAGTGTCATTTTTCTCCAGCGTTGATGAACTTTGGAAGGCATCAGCGTCGGTTTTTAACTTCTTCGCAGCTGATGCAGACAGTTGCCCAGCACTTTTCGAATTCTCGGCATTCGGGTGTTTGGTTTCCCTCTCGGGTAATTTCTGAATCACAGCGAGTTCTTTTTACCAACTTGATCGATTTAGCAGCCCAGTTAGATAACATTCTGATTCGGATAACATCACCGAATTTAACAATCAGGATGTCTAGGGCAAAATTGATATTCGCATATTGCCAGATACCAACAGATTTGTTTAAAAGGGAATTCAAAAACACCCTCCTACACTAAATTGTCATCATGGCTTTGTCTATAGCTAGGTACGACTAGGGAGGCTAGCTTAAACTTAATTGGGGGGAGACCATTTTTACGGGTGGAATGAGGTTGCGAGAGTGGAAGGCGGTGGACGAGGAAAGAGGGGGGGGGGATTGGACGGGGTGACAAACACTTAAGAACCGACCTTCATACCATAAATTTATATCTCAACAACCGTTTCTGTGAATCACAGACTTAGATACTTAGAGACTAGCTAGTGAGCCGTAAGGCTCTAACAGAACTTAATGCCCTCCAGGCTTTACCAGTTTTTCCTTTTTTTGAAGACGAAAAGTCAATTGAACAGTCCTCAAAACGAAGACGAACAGTCCTCATCTAGTGAAGACGAAAAATCCTCAAAAACGGGATAAATTGGTAGAGCCCGGAGGGCATTAAGTTCGCTTAGACTCTTTCGGTTCACTCGATTCCAAGTATGCGATTCTGCGAAACTTTCGCAGACATAAATTTATGTTGTGAAGGGCGGTTCTTAACCTTAAAAATTTGAACCCCGTCACCCCCGACACTCCCCAGTCCACCTTCTCCACCTGGCGATTGGGACAAAATAGCAATTTCGAAGAAACGCACGTGTCAGAATAGTCTAAATGCCTAAATTCAGTTTGAACGAATTTATAAAGCACAATTTACAATTTTAGATTTAAGATTTCATTGTTGCGACCCCGCTTGTGGGGGGAGGAACTATATATTCAAATGGGTTTTTTTGTTCTGACAATTTTGGCCGATAGATATATTCATCGTAGAGAAATGTGAGTGGTATCATCAAAAAGCTCGTCCAGCGTAACATTCGAAACAAAAAAGATTTTTTTGAATTTCGATTTTTTTCGTGGAGTAATCGAGGTTTAAAGTTTTGTGTGAACACGTGGTATTTAGCATGATTTTGTTCACTTTTGGGGGAATTTTCGTTAAAATTAAAGATTCGTTCTATAAAAATAGTAACTTAAAATTATATTTCACGCAACAAATGAATCAATTTTGTGTTCCTAATAGACGAAAGGCGATAAAAAGACTAGTTTACTATCAAGAAAATTCGAAATTGTGAGCTCCTTTTTTTAGAAAACGTTTCATATTTTTGGTTTTTTCAAGTCAGCTAGATGCTATTCACTTTTCATATCCAGGTTCCGTTAATGACAAACCTCATTAAAGTCAAATGAAGCCCAATGAACAAACAAAATCGTTTTCAAGAAATCGTTCGTGTTTTTTGGCTTCGAGTTTTCGTAAATTTAATCGAAAGTTTGATTCTTTTTTTGATTTTAAAAAATTTTCGGAGTCCTATGGCATAGACTCGTTGACTAAAAGTGCAATAGGTTTTTTAAGTGAACCTATCTAGTGCTTTAAATGGACAGCTAATGGCTTTTAAGGCTTTGAAAATAAATTTTCGGATATTTTTTTCAACATTAACCGATCATAAATTCATTTTTCTGAACTGTAGGTTAGTCTCAGTAACTACAGGACGCCTGTCCTTCCTACTGGAACCAAAATTAATCCGGTTAGCAGTTTAATCTAACTATAGGTCATTTGACTTCAATGCAACAAGATTTCAAAAAAATTTTCAAAATTTTTTTGAATATTTTTTTATTATTGGTTCCTTTTGAAATCTTATAACAATATATTAAAATTGATAGCTCCCATTGGTTTGGAGAAAGCGTTCAAAGGATCATAGATAACGTTTTCAGAGAAAAACGTATGGTTTAAATGGCTCCGAGACTTTCTTCTCGAGCACTTTACTGAATTTTTGGTTTTTGCCTACATTAATTGTTGTTTTCATAGTCAAAAGACTTATTGTGATGTCTTATTGATTACCTATGCTTGAAAAACATCCTTGTCCCCATCGAGGCATAACTGAGCGTAATTATTGACATCCGTTTAAAGCTATTGAATTTAATGTCTGTCAAGACTTTAAAAAAAATCTTGAACTTTTTTTTGAAAATTAACCGATCGTTAACTTATTTTCGTGAACTGTAAGTCAGTCTCAGTTCCTTTTATTTTTCTACTCCAACCAATGTTCATCTAGTTAGCGGTTTTATCTTCTAACAATTGGTTTTATGACTTCGATGCATGAGTTTTCATAATTTTTTTTTAATTTTTGGATTCTTTCCGTAATTTTGGTTCCTTTGGAAATCCTATCACATTATCTTTATATTGATGGCTCCCATTGGCTCAGAGGAGACCTTCAATGGAACTTAGATACTGTTTTCAGAGAAAAGCTTGTGGTTTAAAATGGCCGACACTTCTCGCATTTTTGGATTTTGCCTGTATTTGTTGCTGTTTTCATAGTCAGTGACTTGATGTAATGTCTTATCGATGAATTGTGAATGCAAAACATTGTTGTCGTCCCATCGAGGCATAATTTAGCGTATTCGTTGACTTTCGTTGAAATCTATTGAATTTAATGGCGTTGATACTAAGGGCTTTCTCAAAAATTGCGTTGTTTAAATGTTTTTGCTCATATTTGTTGATTTTTGAAGTCATTTTGTTAAAAAAGAAGAATCTCATTGCTGTTAAAAGAATTACTTGAAAATAGAAAATTTTTTTACTGAAAATTTCATTTCTTTGATGGCTTTTCGCTTGACACTTTTCTCGCTCAATTTCTTTTTGAGTTTGCTGTTTTTGACTGTTTCTTTTATTCTTTATGTAAAACGCTGACCTGTCTCTAGCTTCTAATTAAGTATTAAATTAAAAATTTTACCCCAAGAACTCAGTTTATAGCGAATAGTCAAAGTTTATGATATTAGACATTTGCAAAAATTTTTCAAACTTTTCAGTTTTTGTTTTTCTTTTTGTCAAATTATAACTTTTTCTCATCATTGAGAGGTCCCATCCATTTTCTTGTATTTCAAAAATTAACGTGTCTACGGATATTATGCCAAACTGATGTTTTGTTTGTTGGACAGCATGCGTTTTCACAAAACTTTTGTGAGTGGTATATTTGTTTCTTTTTCTCTTCTTTTAGCACAGTCGGGTAATGACAGATACCAATGATTCTCAAAGGTGGCCCAAGTGAACTTATTTTTTTTCAGCATAACTTTAGCTGAATTAGTCTAAATAAAAACTGAAATAGAAATACTTATGATTCAGATAATAGCTAATGATTTTAATGGCTTCAATAATGTGTTTTCTCAAATTGTTTCTATTTTTTTGATTTTTTCTGCATCTTTAGTCCGTTCCTATGGCTTAGATTAACCAAATGCAGGCCCCATTGGTTTCAATGACGTTGGTTTCAATGACGTTTTGCCCATTGGTTTCAATGACGTTTTATTAAATTTATCAAGACATATTTCATCATAAGCTAATGATTTTTAAGACTTTTGAAATTATTTGTTTTAAAATATTGTTGATTGATTTTTGAATTTCACCTCATTTTTTCTCTCTTTGTCGACTTGCTACCTAGTCTCATTAAGGAAAACTTCCATCTGCTGTATAGTTAGGAAAAAGTAAGTTTTGTAGTTAAGGTTTTATCTGATTGCATTTGACGTTGTTACTAGGTGCTTTAAATTTAGATATTATGTTTTTGCCTTGAGATTTTAGTTTTTGCTTATTTTGTTGTTTGTTTGTTTTTCTCGTAGTCTTTTTAATGGCAGATCTCGTGCGTGTTGTAATGAGGCATGGCATTATGTATTTCAATTAGTAGTTAGGTTTTGTAAAGAGTTTTTTTAAACTCAAATATCTATTTTTGTTATCTCTTCATGTGGTTGACAATGAAGTCAAAAATGTAGGAGCTCGGGTCGGAACATCATGTGCGCACGCACATTAACGAGCCTCCTTGTTTTTTCTCAAATTAATAGGAAAATAATGAGAAACCAAAAGCAATTATCAGTATCAATTCATTAAAAAACCGATCCTTAGTTTATTCTGAACATACTGCAAAAAAACCTTAGAATACCATTATTCAGTACTGATTTAACCTTTTACTATTAGAACACCACGAATCAGTATTGATATACTATGACACTCGGGTCCGGGAAATGGTCAGACGAAAAAAGCGATCAGACGAGAAGTTGGTAGTACAAAAGACTGCAAAAAGACCAACAGGACTAATAGAACTGATACAAACTTCATTTCAGAGCGAAACAATTCAGTCAATTTCACTGTAGAAAATCGGCCTACCAAGTTGTCTCAAATTTACAAAAAAAGTTATTTTGTCACAGATATTGTATCAACAATCAAAAATTTTCAACTCTGGTGCCACTGCCTCTCTCTATCTAGAGACTATCTAGTTCCTCTATCTCACTGTTCAAAAACATCAACATTACGTTCCAACTAAATGTTACTGTCGAAAGACGTCACTCTTTGCTTGTTGATTCCTTCGGTCAGAATCAACGGAGTCATGAAAAATCTGCATAACATATAAGACGCCAGTGTTGATCTAATTTTGCAGAGTTGGACTGATTTAAGACGTTTCCACTTTTTGTTGTTACAGCTTTTATTTCTCATGTGGTAGGAGAGTTGCTTTCCTATTCACTCTGAGGTTTCGTTACAAATTTAAGATTTGAGATATGTTTTTGAAAAATAAACCCAAAAATTTGTAATAGCATTTATGCAGTTAGTGTCTTGTCTTTGCCATTGGTCCTCTTTCAAGGCTACATGCTAGGTTCCCTAAAGCTGTTGTTTTCTTCTCTTGTCTTATTTTTATTGTGCAAAATTTAGCAAGATTCCCCACAGTTTAGCAAGTTGCGGACAAATTTCCATTTCTTCTTGTAAGTTTGCATCTCCTTCTAGAGAGTATCTTTTCATATCTCATGATTGATATTTTGACAGACTAGTTTTTAAACATTTTAGGCTTTAAATTTATTCGATTGAGTTTCAGGAGATATGTGTCCGGATATGCTTGCTTGATTGAGTGTCCTGCTTTGCTCAAAAAACATCAAGTCATGGTTTTTATTATAAGCCGCCGTCATATAATTAGCCGCCGCCTTTTTAAGGCATTATTCGCAGTGTATTTCGCATAATTCAAGAATTTGGTTATCCTCAAGGCACGATAATTGATTTCGACATATGTCACTCAGTATTTCAACTGAATAGGGTTCGAACAATTTCCGTCAATACAGTCAAGGTCAGAGTTGCAGAAAAGTTGCACCAGGAAATATGGCTTGAAAAATAAATATCAAAGAACAATAAAAATACACAAATTATTAGTAGAAAAACACGTTTTAGTATAACTTTTGGCCCTAACTTCTGCACGCTTTTGACGTTCTGTTCATCGTGTTATTTATTTTGCTCCACGTCAAAAAAACCAAGAAATATTTATTTTTAAGGAAAATCTGGATTTCATCTCATAACTTAATGCATTTTCAGCAATAAAAATTTCAAAAGCTCTTTGCTGGAACAGCCAACGAAGGTTGAGCGAATTCCGCTCATACGACCAGCGAGCGGTTGACTTCAGTAGTAGTTAGGGCTTGGTGATGCTAGCATTAGGCCGTGCATTAGTGGGGGTAAGCGGAGAGGGGGGTGGACGAGGGTGCGAATCCAAATTGCAAGGTCGAGCAAGGTGTACGGGGGTAGTAGTGAGGCGGGAGGGTGAGCGGGGGTGGGGTTTATGCACATCCACTTAAATGCCCTCCAGGCTTTGCCTGTTTATCCCGAAGTTAGAAAGCGTCAGACGAAAAATCTGTCAAGCAAAAAATCGCACAAAAAGACCACAGGACTAATAACATAGCCGGTAGTTTGCCGGAAAAAAGCCGCAATAGACGCTCGTGCCCTTCCATGAACTGAAACAACTAAAGAAATAAGATCGACAGATCGCCCACCAGTCCCTTAATAGACCACTAGACTTTTTGGGATAGATTCGGACTGTCAATTTCATGACACATAAGCTCTATAAGGAGAAAGCCCTAATACAGCTTTTCAAAAATAATAATCGAAATAAAAACTCAAGACTCTAATACTCAAGAATTAGGGCATATAAGTTTGGCACCACTTAGATGCACACTATTGATCTTAACTAGTAAATGTTCATAAAATTTAAAGTTCCAGTGAGTTCAGAAGTCATTTATTAGTAGGTAGGTGTTGGGAGGGGGGGTGAGGGGGGGGGTGGGGTAAGGGGGGGGGGGTAGATAGGTGGTGAGGGGTTGTGCAGTGTAGTTTAGATAATTAGGGGTGACTTATATAGGAACAAAAAATCTCAAAATGACCTCTTCACCTTGAACATTACCAGCAGTTTCCAATTACTATACATTACAAACGAAGCTACTGTCAAAGTCCAATGTTCGAAAACAGAAGCCAACAATCAAACATAGCTGGCAGATTGCCAGAAAATAGCCGCAATAGATTCGTAGATCGGCAGTCTAAAAAAACAGTAAAAAAGACAGACCAAAAAATTCGTCTTTTCATTGAAGGCTCATCTGTTATATCTGGATTAAAAATCTGTATAAGTTATTGCTGCCTCTATTAGCTGATCTCAAATAACCTTCATTTAGAGTGACACACACCCATTTGACCTTATCTCTTTGAAATAAAGTAAATAAAAGTCAATTTCAAAGTGAGGAAGTCATTTTTGAGAGTGAGGTAAGTCAAGTGTGACCAAAATTTAATCACGCGCATGAACAAAAAACTCGCTCCACTATGGGCGAAAAATGACGACACACATGCTATTTAGTTGAAATTGCATGAACGAATGAACAAAAAGTGACTGTGACGTCATATGGTCGTAACAAAAATCATGACGAAATAAAAAAAAACCAGGAGGAGGCCAAAAACGGAGGTAAATGCTCGAAAAGAAAGAAGTCAATATTCAAGTTATGAACAAACTTTTTCTCAGCTAAAAAACCTAGAGAATCTCAATACTCCTCTTCGAGTCGTAAAAAAACCACGATGTCCTCGAAAACCTCGAAAAGAAAGAAGTCAAAATTCAAGTTATGAACAAATTTGCTTGCTGCCAAAATACCTGTAGAATCTCAATACTCCTCTTCGAGTCGTAAAAAAAACCACGATGTCCCCAATAATAGCCGCTATCGCTTCGCGGCTATTAATAATTGCTTCAAAATTGTTTGACAGCAATTAAAAATCCTGCTCTGTGTGAGCTTGCAAATGATACCACTTGTGTCGTTCTTCCATCAATATTTCAGGGTGTCAAAAATAGCAAAAATCCAGGCTAGCTAGTGCTCCTCCCTATATGGCAGCACGAGGTCGTAACAATTACAAAGAAAGATGTATGAAAAAATTGTACGCCCGCTCTGTACCAATTGTGTACCTATACTCAATTTAAGACTGTTTGATTTAAACATACCCGGCAGATTGCCGGAAAATAGCCGCCGTTAATTCCCATAACTCTATTGGGATTGAAAGAAAATAAAATATCAACAAAAATTGATTTTTGTATAAAAAACATTTTTAAGTGCGATTTATTTTGATGTCATTTCGTAATTGAACATACTCCTGTCTCTCAGTGAGAGACTACAGGGTCTAGTATCAATAGCAATAGCGATAGTAGAGAAGTCAAAAAGATTTCACGCAAAATGTCGAAAAAGCGGCAAAATGGGTAAAGCGAAAAAAAGTTCGACGAAGTAAAAGAATAGGAGCGCAATAATAGCCGCCAGAGAAGATGAGAAAATAAATGAATCTTAACTGAAAAAATGGCTGCAGCGATGAGCTTTAATTTATGCCAAGACTTAACTTACCGACTGTTTAGCACTTGAAACTGTTAGATTTGTTGCATCATCTGTGATATCATCTTCTTTATCCTCGAAATCGTTAGTATTAATGGCGGTAGAAGTAGCAGTGTTGGTGGAGATGGTAGCGTCTGACAAGGCAGATGAATCCTTGGTTGCAGTTGAACCTGAATCTAAAGGGTCGTCTCTGCTGCGAGTAAATTTACCAAGCATGACTGGAAACTTCTTCAGACTGGTCTCCATCTTCCAGTTGAGTGACAAGCCAGCTTGATACACTCCAGACTCCTGAAAAATCATGAGCAACGCCAATAAACCTATAGAATAGCAGCTCATCATGTGCGCAAAGCAGGAATTGGTATTGTTCGATGTGAGAGCTTCGCCGATATATCCATTTCATTGATATTTCTTAGGGATCCCTCGCAATAAAAACCCTCATTACTACAAGGGACCTCTAAGAAGTTAATTATCATTCGACTCAATTACTTTACTCCGTCATTTTTAAACGACGAAGATTTCTATAATGCTGTTAATAATCCTTAGCTATAAACGAAAAGAAGTTTTCGAACTATTCAATTTTCACAACAGAGATCTATGTAAAACGTAAATTCTCCTTATATGAGACATTGTTAGCATCTATTAGTGACGCTATTTTGCAAAACATTTGAATTGCATTCCTTGAAAACAATACATAAACATAAACCGACAAATGTCGGAAGAATTGCTCTTGAACGACAGGCGAGGCAATTTAATTCATCAGGGACTCTAGCCTAGATCAATTTTTCTTTATGGGTGCAAAAAACTTTTACCCCAACGGGATTCGAACAACTGACCTCTCGATCCATCGCCACCCTCACTTACCACTGCGCTACAACTGTTAATTCTGCTACGCCGCAATCGATTTTATATTAGCAACTTCAGAGCACTAGAGATCACTCAAAAATGATGAACGAAAGCGTGAAAAAGTCACTTGAGAAGTCAAAGAATGTTCTAGAAGAAAAGCGCAAAATTGTCAAGCAAAAGATTTGCATAAAAAATGACACACACGTTTACAATAATTGCTAAAGGAAAGCGTGAAAAAGTCACTTGAGAAGTCGAAAAATGTCCTAGAAGAAAAGCGCAAAATTGTCAAGCGAAAGATTTGCATAAAAAAGACACACACGCGTTTACAATAATTGCTATGAACTGCGTTTAAGAGCAACTAATTAAGAACTATAAACGGTATCAAGAGGTACATCAGATAAGCTTTACAGCTTGTTTTAGGTGGCGTCCCTTTGAAAATCCCATCAATTAAAATTTATTTTCCAAAAATTTATGATGAACTATGAAGTGTGTACCTCAGCCACTAATCCACCAAAAATTAAATCAAAAAAAGATTTACTGTCAAAAATGTAGTTTTTGAATTCTTGCTCTACTAAAATTTTGAGCTGCTATGATTTTATTTTCTCAAGATCTGAAGGAAAAAGGAAATTAGATTTTCAAAAATTATAAGTTTTATTCACTCTCAACTGGAGTGAATTTCCAAGTACTGCAAGATCAATGAATGAGCAAGGTGATCTCTTTTCAGCGTCATCGACAGTTTCCTTCAGAAGTTAGAGACAACATAGGACAAAACGGTGAGTATACTGTGTTTTTATAGAAAAGTTGAAGGCTATCAGTCCGTTTGCGATGAATGAGTGCTCTCAAAATTTTCCATCAATTTTTGTTAGTCTTTTTGTTTGTTCAGCCATAAATCAGTAGTCCATATAAAATCATGCATTTAGAAACATAGCCGGCAGATTGCCGGAATAGCTGCGAAATAGACTTGCGTGCCGTAAAATACAGATGGAAAAAGATACAGAAGTGAGTTGATAATAGTTATCGCCGCCGCCTATAAAACTTACAAGTTTATTTCAAAGGTTGTTTTTGGGTGCAAAAAAAATTTCCCTGCCGCGTCTCGAACCGGCGATCTACGGAATAACAGCCAGACGCCTTAACCACTCGGCTGTCGGACCATACAATCTGTTTTCTTACAATCAACTTTGTTTTAGGAACAGATTCTGTTTCTGAATAACCGCAATTTAGGTCACGCAGAAAGCGTGAAATCAAGCGCGAAAAAGCCATTTAAGCAAGGACGAGACAGAATGTTCTAGAACAAATGTAAAACGAAAATGAAGCGTCAGACGACGAAACAAAAAAAACCAAGAGCACCGCAATATAGCTACGCTCAGCTTACAGCTTCGCAGCTATAAAAAACATTATAGAACTATCATTTTTAGTTGAGGACGATAGTTGCAAATTCTGTAAAAAAAAACTCCCGCAAATTTCCGCTGCTAGTACTAAGAAGTTGCTAAAATGGTAAAAAATTTTACCTTTGGATAGAGATTCATCGCAATATAAGTCACAGCGGCCAAGTCCTTCACGAATTTGCCCCAGATGTACCCCGGTCGAGAAAGCTTTTTCTCGATTTTGGCAAAGTCAGTCTTCTTAGCAAAGTTCTGGCACGCCGAATCCTGAAAGGAACAGACACTTGATAGCATCTAAGAACATTCAACTTTCCGTTTTTTTTATTTCCTGAGAGATGCAGCAGGTACCACGCAAAAATTCTTGATTTCTATTCTTGCACACTGATCGTTCAATAGTTAGTTATGAATGTTATGTGCCTACAATATATATGTTAGTTTATAAACGCAAAATCATGAGTCATACTTGCAATACTTCGGCTATTGAGGTTGAAATCTTTCAATAATTTACCGCCATCTAAATTACAAAACCATGTAGCAAAAGGCACTACATAACCAGATATCCAGCAACGTGACCACAAAAAAATTTCTTGCCTTTTGGAGAACTAATTACAATGGTACTAACTACATCCTCAATACTAAGGAATTCTAAAATTTATCCCAACCTTTGTGAGGTATTTCAGACAGACAAGATTCTCATCGGCTTTTAATTCCATGAACAGATTGATACAGAGCTTCTGAATTTCATTCTTGTCTAGTGTTCGCGCTGTTAGAAGTTTACTCTCAGTGTTCAGCGACTCAAACTCCTTGCTTTCTTTCGCCTCGTCACCTGACTTCTCAGATTCCGTCACCGATTTCAAAGTCGATTCCACAGTTTCATTGAACAAGGTTGCCGATTCGATTCCAGGACTTGCAATAGTAGTAGGCGGTAATTTGTCACTGGACTGCTCAGTAGCATCGTCTTTTGATGGTGCATCTTTGATTGCTGTTCGAAGTAATGGAGTGATTTTGCGAAGTTGTTCATATGAGCGCTTCATACTGCTAACACTGCGTAGATACAAAACCATCTTGGAATCTAATTTCGCTGCAGCTTTGTAAACAGACGATTCAGGCTGAAAACAAACAAAAAATTAATTCTTCATCATTATTGCAACAATTTTGTCAGCAAAAGTTATTTTTTAGAAGTTGATAAATGGCATCAATAGCACCACACATGGTGTAGAAATCAAAGCTATTGAAAACTTAAACAGGAGACAATCTTAAAAACTCCAAAGTTGCAACCATACCTGAATGACAGAAAAAAAACAATAACAGAAAATACATTGACAAGTGAAATTCCGATAATTTATCAAACAAAAACCTTTATGCTCCAACATGCAAGTGTTGCGATTACCCTTCGAACTTTGCCAGAGGTTCATGCATAAATTATAAATCACATCCATGATGACTCATCTTCCTGTACGCAATTTTTGTTGTAAAAGAGAAGCATACTACCACTAGCCGACTTCAACAGCAGATTTCAACTCCGCATAACAGTTATCAAAAAATTTTTCATGAAAACTAAGTCTGTTTAAATTGCGTTCAAGTCAAAATTATTTTGAGGGAATCAATTTCCTTTACTTGGTTATTTCTGCTAATTAAATCAAATGAAAATATGTGAAACAAAACGAAAACATGAGATACCTTGAATAGGAAGAGAGAGTTGTTGATGATGCAAGCGATGTCAGCCAGGAAATCATTCCACGTGTAATCGTTGGATTGTATTTTACTCTCAATCTCATCAAAGTTTGTTGTCTTCTCCACAGTTTTAAACTTCTCCGACTAGAACAAAAATTAAACTGAGGAAATGGAAAACTCGTTCTACTTTTCTGTTATGTTACATCAACTGTACTCTTTGAGTTGCGCGTTTTAATTCTTTAATCTGATGAAAGAATATTTCAAGCTGCGCAACGCTACAGTAGTAATAGTGCTTCCTTCGCATAAAACGATCAATTTTCCTATATCTACATTTTTAAATTTTGTGCGATTAATTAAACTTTGCCTTCGGTTAATTCCCTTTTTAAACATCAACTCGATCGGTTAACAAATAAACCATCAAAATAATTCTTAAAATTGGTTTCATTTATTAAGTCTGTTCAGGTCGCACGAAAAAACATAACCGACTAAACATCGGAAGAATTGCTCTCGAAAGACTAGTGGGAGCTCTAATCAATTGCAACCCGCTTCAATCGGGGGGGGGGGGCTAAATGGGACTAAGAAGTTCAATAGTGGGCATCACAATCCAATATTTAATTGGAGTTACAAAAAAGTAATTTGGATGAGAAATTGGGCTTGAACATTTGAAAACATGATACGGGGATAGCACATGAGCGTGTAGCAACCAAAAAACAGTTGGTAAACATTTGTAAAAAAGATGGGCAGAATGCTCACGAACTGTGCACGCTCTCGAAAACAATTATTTGAATGGATTCATGTGTAGATGAAAATTTTTGCAATTAAATATTGACTTAATTACTTTAAATACTAATTCTAAACACTGAGCACACGATCACAAAATTATACAGACAAACGAGGAAAATTACTGATTTCTATTTGGTATCTATGAGAACAATTGCATTTCTAGAAAAATACTAGAGTTATTATGGCAAATCAAAAAACTTTTTTTATATATAAAATGATTTTGCCAAGTTTTTTTTGCTCGAGTGCATTTTTGCTGATTTTGCATACTTATAAAGCCACATTCTACCCAAAATTTTGGAACTCTAAAATTTTGGAGCCTGCTTCAATTCATAAAAAAGACACACGCGTTCACAATATTTGCTTCAAACGTCGCTCGAAAGCAATTACAAAACACCGAACTATACCTCATTCACTCAATTGAACGGGAGACAATCTTATAAAATCCAAGCACGTTGAAATTGCTGTTAACTTCTTATTTATTAGAGTGGAGAGAAACAAATCAAATCGCTGTCTTTCCTTCCAATTGAAACCGATGTTACAAGATTTCCTGCAGCTACTTTTTTAAAAACAACTTTGCAGAACAAAAATCTTATAACAATAAAATTCTATAAAAATCACAAAAAGTTACCTAAAAGGTGATATCAAAGCAAAAAAACATATGCACGAAAAAAAAACAAAGCAAAAAATTGATCTATTTGCGCTGAGAATCTGTTTGATATTGGCAACAAAAGTTTCTTCCACAATGAGAGTAACTTGGATCACTCAAAAATGAAAAAAAAGAGCGTGATAACATATTTCAAAAAAAAATCACAAAAAGTTACCCAAAAGGTGATATAAAAGCAAATAACACATGCAAGAAGAGAAGAACAACAAAGTAAAAAAAATTGTTGATGATACAGGCAATTTTTGCGAGGAAAACAATCCACGCGCCACGAAATGAGCCCGAAAAACCACATTCAGTCACAATCAACCATTTACATTCAAATATTTAAAATGAGGACGACTATAATTTGGATTGTTTATTTGTCCCCATTCGAGCCTCAAAGAAAAAATATACCCGACAGATTGCCGGCAAATAAACGCCATAACCAAGATAGGGATTGAAAGAAAAGAAAAAACTAATGAAAAAATGATTTTTGAACAAACAATTTTAAAACTCAAACTATTTTGATGTCATTTTGGAGCTGAACATACTTCTTTTTCGTAGTGAGACAACACAGGGGCTGGTAGCAAATTCAATAAGCATTAGAGATGGAAACTAACAACAACGTTGAGTACTGGCTTCTATAATTCGGCTTTATGGGTTTATCCCGTTTCTATTTCAGATTTCGTTTTCAGATACTGACTCTGTTCATTTGGAATTGCTTTGCTGAGCATCTACTCTCTAAAAACTTTAGCAGTATCGGAGAAGAGTAAAACAAGCCCAGAGAAGTCCAAAAGATTTCACACAAAAGGTTGAACAAGCTGTGAATTAAGGTAAAGCAAAAAAAGATATTCGACGGAGTTAAAAAAAATAGGAGCGCTATAATAGCCAGCTGAGAAGCTGAGGCGGCTATTCATAAATAAAACAAAAGCCTCATATAAAAATCAAAAAACAATATTGGCTCTCATGCAAGTATACTGAAATTTTCTTCTAGATTCAACGGCTGTTACGTTTATTTCTTATGCTGCCTAGCAGATCCTTAAAATTGTTGACCTAATGCACTAATTGAATTAACAGGCGTTACAGAATTCAATACAATAAAAAAAATCTGACTACCAGCCAAAAAAGATAAACATCTTGGAGAGTTAACAGAGCAAATGACATCAGAGAGACTACGACTTAGAAAACAGCAGAGCAAAAAATTAACGCATCCATTAAAAAAGAACTCGTAGTGGAACAGTCATAAAAAAAATCGTAAGTAATTGCCAACTCTAAGCGTACATAGAAATATACAACAACTTCACTGAAGTCGTTGCATACTTCTAATGCTAACTAAAACAATTCTAACTGAAGTAGCACAGGTCCGGTAGATAGACAGAAGATAGCTCCAATAGCTTTGTAGATCTGCAGTTTCAAAAAGAACAAACATCAGACAGAAAAGAAACTCCTCTTCATTCATCAACTGCTCAGAAGTTACAATTTGATTAAGAATCCTTTAACCTATCCCTGCTTCTATTAACTAGCCTCAAATATCCTACAATACTACAATCAGAGTGGGACACTCAGATGACCTTGTGTTGAATTAGACATTTTCACAGTAAAGAAAGTCATTTTTGAGAATCAGGTAGGTCAATTGTGACAAAAACTTTATAACGCAACAGCACAGTAAAACCCCTCCACTAAGTGTACAAAATTACGTTATGCACGCATTCCACAAGAACTTGCACGAGCGATAAACGAAAAAACATACTTGACGTGATCTTGGCGTCAAAAGGTCGTAACAAAACTCATGACGACACAATAAAAAGCCAAGAGCTGGCCAAAAATAGCCCCAGCTGTCCCATTGCAGCAGTAGAAAAGAAGAATACAATAGGCGAGGATCGAAATTTCAATTACAATTTTGAAAAACAGTGGTTTCAATAACTTTTGGTATTCCTATAAAAATCCAAAATCTCACATAGAAAAGCTTCCGCAGACCAAAATACGAAACAGTAAACAAATTAAGCCAAACGAATTGCTCTCCAACAACAGGCTGCGCAATTTAATTTACAGGGGGGTGTTAAATGTTATAGAGAAAAGTTTCTGTTCATCAGACATCCTACCAGGTTACAAAGTAACAGAAAATCAGGCAAAACTTAACAAATCACTAACTGTTTGTTAAAAAAAACAGATAAAATTCAAAAGTCCCAAAACAAACCGAAAAACGACGGATGAATTGCTCTCAAACGACAGGCGGACAAACTTAATTTCTAAGGTGCATAGCTTAGCTGTTCTATGGCTGCAAACAACAAACCCACAGGTGTTCGAACCCCCGACCTCGAGCATATCAGATGGACATCTTACACACTAAGCTACATGACTTTTATTCTCTTGCGCTGAGAATCCGTTTCATATTAGCAAAAAAAATTATTTCACAATGAGAGCAATTTAGATCACTCAAAAAGGAAAAACTTGAGCGTGAAAGAGAAACAAGTGCAAGATTTCAGGACGAAAGCGCAAAAACGGTCGAGCAAAAATTTTGCATAAAAAAGACACGTTTACAATACTTGCTTCAAACGTCATTTGAGAGCAATTAAAAAGCTGTGAAAACACCCAAATACACCCCATTCACTCAACTTAAACCTGAGACAATCTTATCAACTGTAAGCACGTTGAAAATGCTGTTAACTTACTATTTATTAGCGTGGAGAGAAACAACTTGAAACTTTCTTTTCCTCCCCTTGAAACCGATTGTACAAGGAACATTTCAGCGACTACATTTTTAAAACCATTTTGCAGAACAAATTTCTGATAACAATATTTCAACAAAATCACAAAAAGTTACCCAAAAGGTGATATAAAAGCAAAAAACACATGCAACAAAGCAAAAACAATTGTTGATGGTACAAGCAATTTCTGCGAGGAAAACAATCCACGCGCCACGAAATGAGCCCGAAAAATCACATTCAGTCACAATAAATCATTTACATTCAAATATTTAAAATGAGGACTACAATTTGGATTGTATATTTGCCCCCATTTGCGCCTCAAAGAAAAAACATACCCGATAGATTGCAGGCAAATAAACGCCATAACCAAGATAGGGATTGAAAGAAGAGAAAAAACTAATGAAAAAATGATTTTTGAACAAACAATTTTTAAACTCAAACTATTTTGATGTCATTTTGGACCTGAACATACTTCTTTTTCGTAGTGAGACAACACAGGGGCTGGTAGCAAATTCAATAAGCATTAGAGATGGAAACTAAGAAAAACGTTGAGTACTGGCTTCTATAATTCGGCTTTATGGGTTTATCCCGTTTCTTTCAGATTTCGTTTTCAGATACTGACTCTGTTCATTTGGAATTGCTTTGCTGAGCATCTACTGTCTAAAAACTTTAGCAGTATCTGAGAAGAAAAAAACAAGCCTAGAGAAGTCAAAAAGATTTCACGCAAAAGGTTGAACAAGCTGTGAATTAAGAAAAAGCAAAAAAGATATTCGACGGAGTTAAAAAAAAATAGGAGCGCTATAATAGCCAAGCTGAGGCGGCTTAATAAATAAAAAGCCTCATAAAAATAAAAAAACAATATCGGCTCTCAAGCATGTATACTGAAATTCGCTTTTTTATTCAACGACTGTTACGCTTATTTCTTATGCTACCTAGCAGATCCTTAAAACTCTTAACCTAATTCACTGATTGAATAACCAGGCGTTACAGAACTGAATACCATGAAAAACTGACTATCAGCCTTATAACATGAACATCTTTGAGTGTTAACAGATCAAATGAAAGCATATGGACTACGACTACGGAAAACAACAGCAAAAACAAGTTTAAACGAAGAACTGTTGCATCCTTCAATAAAGAACGCGTATTGGAATACAGTCAAAAGACAATCTTAAGCAACCGCCAAACTTAAGCGTACAAAGAAATAAACGACCACACTGCAAAACCAATGCTACTTGAAGTAATACACGGTTGGCTGATCAACAGCCGCGATAGCTTTGCAGCTCTAGCTAGTTTCAAAAGATAACAAAAACAGAATAAGAGAATTCCGCTTCATTAACCGTTGAGAAATTACATTTGATTAAGAATCCGTTAACTTTTCGCTGCTTCTATTAACTAATCTCAAATTTACAATACAGTGGGACACTCAGTTGACATTGTTTGGAACTGAAGACATTTTCAGAGTGCAGAAAGTTATTTCTGATAGTCAGCAAGGTCACAATTGACCAAAAGAAGAAAGGCGCTCCATTATGAGAAAAAAATGGTGTCACGCACGCATTTAAGCCGAACTTCCATCAAAGATATACAAAAACAGATTTGAAGCGATCGTGACGTCTTATAATCGTAACCGAACTCACAAAATTGGAAACCAAGAAGTTGCCAATAGTAGCCCCAGCGGACGATTTGCGGTAGTTAAAAAGAAAGAACACAATCGGAAGCACACAGAAATCAAAAGTTTACCTACTGTTTTGAGAAAGAGTGGTTTCAAACCCCTTTTCTTGATATCTCAATAAAAATCCGGAATATCTCAAATACAGTCCTTCCACAGACAAAAACGCAACAAAACACTTAATCAGAATGAGCTGCACTCAATATTAGCAACAAAAGATTACTTCATAATGAGCGCAGCTTTGATCACTCAAAAACGATCTCAAGCGTGAAAAAGACACAAGAAGTCAAAGAGACAAGAACAAGTGCAAAAACGGTCAAGCAAAAACTATGCATAAAAATAGACACGTTTGCAACAACTTCTACAAACCTCGTTCGACAACAATTAAAAAACCTTTGAAAACACCGAATTATACCTCATTGCAAAAACCGAAGAGACCGGTTATAGAAGACAACTCAAGCCAAAAACAAACACATAAAAAAAAATTCACAAACTACATTTGAAACGAAGTGCTGACAAAACTGTTAGAAGATTGGTAGAGTAAAACCAAAAGTATATTGTGCATAGGATAATGTCGACAAGAAGCTCTACATGTTCAACGTATACTTGCCTAGAGAAGAGAAGCCTAGAGAGAAATTTAGATCACGCAAAACAAAACAGTCAAGGGTGCAAAAGTCAAATCGGAAAAATCACATAAAAAAGAAACACACACGCGCACAATACTTGCTTCAAACGTCGTTCGAGAGCAATTAGAAAACACCGATTATACCTCATTATACTCAACTGGACGGGAGACAATCTTAAAATGTAAGCACGTTGAAAAGGCTGTTAACTTACTATTTATTAGCGTGGAGAGAAACAACTTGAAACTTTCTTTTCCTCCCGTTGAAACCGATTGTACAAGGAACATTTCAGGGACTGCTTTTTTAAAACCGTTTTGCAGAACGAATTTCTGATAACAATATTTCAAAAAAATCACAAAACGTTACCCAAAAGGTGATATAAAAGCAAAATACACGCAAGAAGAGAAGAACAACAAAGAAAAAAATTTGTTGATGGTACAAGCAATTTCTGCAAGGAAAACAATCCACGAGCAACGGAATGAGCCCAAAAAACACGTAGAGTCACAATCGATCCATTACATTCAAATATTTAAAACGAGGACTTCAATTCGGATTGTAACTTTGTCCCCATTTGCGCCTCAAACAAAACAAAAACTGAAATTCTCTTCTAGATTCAACGGCTGTTACGTTTATTTCTTATGCTGCCTAGCAGATCCTTAAAACTGTTAGCCTAATGCACTGATAGAATTAACCAGCGTTACAGAACTGAATAAAATAAAATCTGACTATCAGCCATCTAAGATAAACATCTTTGAGAGTTGACAGAGCAAAAGACAGCATATGGACTACGACTACGGAAAACAACAGCAAAAACAAATTTAAACGAAGAACTGTTGCATCCTTCAATAAAGAACGCGTATTGGAATACAGTCATCAGACAAACTTAAGCAACCGCCAAACTTAAGCGTACATAGAAATATACGACTACACTGCAAAACCAATGCTACTTAAAGTAATACACGGTTGGCTGATCAACAGCCGCGATAGCTTTGCAGCTCTAGCTAGTTTTAAAAGATAACAAAAACAGAATAAAAGAATTCCGCTTCATTAACCGTTGAGAAATTACATTTGATTAAGAATCCGTTAACTTTTCGCTGCTTCTATTAACTAATCTCAAATCTACAATACAGTGGGACACTCAGTTGACATTGTTTGGAACTGAAGACATTTTCAGAGTACAGAAAGTTATTTCTGATAGTCAGCAAGGTCACAATTGACCAAAAGAAGAAAGGCGCTCCATTATGAGAAAAAAATGGTGTCACGCACGCATTTAAGCCGAACTTCCATCAAAGATAAACAAAAACAGATTTGAAGCGATCGTGACGTCTTATAATCGTAACCGAACTCACAAAATTGGAAACCAAGAAGTTGCCAATAGTAGCCGCAGCGGTCGATTTGCGGTAGTTAAAAAGAAAGAACACAATCGGAAGCACACAGAAATCAAAAGTTTACCTACTGTTTTGAGAAAGAGTGGTTTCAAACCCCTTTTCTTGATATCTCAATAAAAATCCGGAATATCTCAAATACAGTCCTTCCACAGACAAAAACGCAACAAAACACTTAATCAGAATGAGCTGCACTCAATATTAGCAACAAAAGATTACTTCATAATGAGCGCAGCTTTGATCACTCAAAAACGATCTCAAGCGTGAAAAAGACACAAGAAGTCAAAGAGACAAGAACAAGTGCAAAAACGGTCAAGCAAAAACTATGCATAAAAATAGACACGTTTGCAACAACTTCTACAAACCTCGTTCGACAACAATTAAAAAACCTTTGAAAACACCGAATTATACCTCATTGCAAAAACCGAAGAGACCGGTTATAGTAGACAACTCAAGCCAAAAACAAACACAATCAATTCAAAATTCACAAACTACATTTGAAACGAAGCGTTGGCAAAACCGTTAGAAGATAGATAGAGAAGTAAATTTTGCATAGGATAACGTCGACAAGAAGCTCTACATGTTCAACGTATACTTGGCTAGAAAAGAAGCCTTGAGGAGCAAGGAAGAACCTGAGAACGGGTTATACGAGAAGCCCATGTTCGAGAGTTTAAAAGAAGTTGGTGTAGATGGATAGCACACTAGGCTTGTAAGAAAGAAATTGGTAGAAACCTGCGTGGATCGCCCCTGAACAGCTTATGGGCCCAGCACTTGAGCTCAACAGGAAAAGACAGACGAGAGAGTAAGAAACTGAGACACATGCGCAATTTAGGGGAATGTTAGAAAGTGGAGAGAGCAACTAATGGCAATTGTGCATAAGATAAGCCTAACAAGAAGCTCTACTTGTTCAACGTATACTTGGCAAGAGAAAAAAGCCTAGAGAGAGAAATTTAGATCACGCAAAACAAAACAGTCAAGAGTGCAAAATTCGAATCGGAAAAAGCACACATAAACAAGACACGCACGTTCACAATATTTGCTTCAAACCTCGTTCGAGAGCAATTAAAAAACACAGAATTATACCTCATTCATTCATTTGGACGGCAGACAATCTTATACTGTAAGCACGTTGAAATTGCTGCTAACTTACTATTTATAAGACTGAAAACAAATCCAATCTCTGTCTTTGCTACCCATTGAAACCGATTGTACAAGATAATTTCCAGCACTACTTTTTTTAAAAACAGCTTTGCAGAACAAATATCTTATAACAAAATAAAATAGAAAATACAAAAAGTTTCCCAAAAGGTGATATCAAAGCAAAAAAAACATATGAACGCAAAAGAAGAGAACCAACAAAGCCAAAAGGAGCTGCTGATCAGGATAAAAGCAATTTCAGTGAGGAAAACATTCCACAAGCCGAAAAATCGAAAACAAAATTCAGTCACAATCGATCCACTTCACTCAAAAATTTAAAACGAGGACTTCAATTTGGATTGTAAATCTGTCTCCACTTGCGTCTCGAAGAAAAAGAAAATTATACCCGGCAGATTGCCGGAAAATAAACACCGTTCATTACCATAACCAAGATTTGGAGTAAAAGAAGAGAAAAAACTAATGAAAAAAGGATTTTTGAACAAACAATTTTAAAACCAGAACTATTTTGATGTCATTTTGGAGCTGAACATAGTTCTTTTTCGTAGTGAGACAACACAGGGGCTGGTAGCATATTCAATAAGCATTAGAGATGGAAAATAAGAACAAAGTTGAGTACTGGCATCTATAATTCGGCTTTAGGGGTTTATCCTGTTTCTATTTCAGATTCCGTTTTCAGATAATGACTCAGTTCATTTGGAATTGCTTTGCTGAGCAACTACAGTCTAAAAACTTTAGCAGTATCTGAGAAGAGTGAAACTAGCCTAGAGAAGTCAAACAGATTTCACGCAAAACGTTGAACAAGCTGTGAACTAAGGTAAAACAAAAAAAAGATATTCGACGGAGTTAAAAAAAAGGAGCGCTATAATAGCCAGCTGAGAAGCTGAGGCGGCTATTAATAAAGAAAACAAAAGCCTCATATGAAAATCAAAAAAACAACATCGGCGCTCAAGCAAGTATACTGAAATTTTCTTCTAGATTCAACGGCTGTTACGTTTATTTCTTATGCTGCCTAGCAGATCCTTAAAATTGTTAACCTAATGCACTAATTGAATTAACAGGCGTTACAGAACTCAATACAATAAAAAAAATCTGACTACCAGCCATAAAAGATAAACATCTTGGAGAGTTAACAGAGCAAACGACATCAGAGAGACTACGACTTAGAAAAACAGCAAAAAAATTAACGCATCTATTAAAAAAGAACTCGTAGTGGAACACAGTCATCAAAAAATCGTAAGTAATTGCCAACTCTAAGCGTACATAGAAATATACAACAACTTCACTGAAGTCGTTGCATACTTCTAATGCTAACTAAAACAATTCTAACTGAAGTAGCACAGGTCCGGTAGATAGACAGAAGATAGCTCCAATAGCTTTGTAGATCTGCAGTTTCAAAAAGAACAAACATCAGACAGAAAAGAAACTCCTCTTCATTCATCAACTGCTCAGAAGTTACAATTTGATTAAGAATCCTTTAACCTATCCCTGCTTCTATTAACTAGCCTCAAATATCCTACAATACTACAATCAGAGTGGGACACTCAGATGACCTTGTGTTGAATTAGACACTTTCACAGTAAAGAAAGTCATTTTTGAGAATCAGGTAAGTCACTTGTGACAAAAACATTATAACACAACAGCACAGTAAAGCCGCTCGACTAAGTGTACAAAATGACGTGATGCACGCATCCCACGTGAACTTGCATGAGCGAGAAACGAAAAAAAAACAGATTTAACGTGATCATGGCGTCAAAAGGTCGTAACAAAACTCATAACGACACAATAAAAAGCCAAGAGCTGGCCAATAATAGCCCCAGCTGTTGCTTTGCAGCAGTAAAAAAGAAGAATACAATCGGCGAGGATCGAAATTTCACTTACTATTTTAAAAAACAGTGGTTTCAATAACTTTTGATATTCGTATAAAAGCTTAATATCTCACATAGAAAGGCTTCCACAGACCAAAATACGAAATAGTAAACAAATTAAGCCAAACAAAAAGAAGAATACAATCGGCGAGTATAGAAATTTCACCTATTTTGAAAAACAGTGGTTCTTCAATATAACAGGTTTTTCAAAACATCTCATATAGAAAACTTTCCAAAGACAAAAATACAAAACATTAAACAAACTAAGTCAAACAAATTGCTCTCCAACAACAAGCTGCGCAATTTAATTTATCTGGGGTGTTTAATGTTAAGGAGAGAATTTTGCATAAACAATACAGTTGTTTCAAACTTCGTTCGAGAGAAAATAATTATTAGAAAAAGCTAGAAAAACATCAGACATCCTACCAGGTTACAAAGTAACAGAAAATTCAGGCAAAACACAACAAATCACTAACTGTTTGGGTAAAAACTGAAATATAAAGTCAAAAATCAATAGTCCTAGAACAAACCGAAAAACGGCTGATGAATTGCAAGAAGAGAACATAGCAAAACGGAGCTGCTGATGAGGATAAAACCAATTTCAGTGAGGAAAACATTCCACGAGCAGACAAATTGAAAAAATTCAGTAACAATCGATCCACTTCATTCAAAAATTCAAAACGAGGACTTCAATTTGGATTGTAAATCTGTCTCCACTTGCGTCTCGAAGAAAAAGAAAAACATGCCCGGCAGATTGCCGGAAAATAAACACCGTTGATTATCATAACCAAGATTTGGATTGAAAGAAGAGAAAAAACTAATGAAAAAATGATTTTTGAACAATTTTAAAACCAAAACTATTTTGATGTCATTTTGGAGCTGAACATACTTCTTTTTCGTAGTGGGACCACACAGGGGCTGGTAGCAAATTCAATAAGCATTAGAGATGGAAACTAAGAACAACGTTGAGTACTGGCTTCTATAATTCGGCTTTATGGGTTTATCCCGCTTCTATTTCAGATTTCGTTTTCAGATACTGACACTGTTCATTTGGAATCGCTTTGCTGAGCAATTAGTCTGAAAACCTTAGCAGTGTCTGAGCAGAGTGAAACTAGCCTAACGAAGTCAAACAGATTTCACGCAAAACGTTGAACAAGCTGTGAACTAAGGTAAAGTAAAAAAAAGATATTTGACGGAGTTAAAAAAAAGGAGCGCTATAATAGCCAGCTGATAAGCTGAGTCGGCTATTAATAAAGAAAACAAAAGCCTCATATGAAAAACAATATCGGCGCTCAAGCAAGTATACTGCAATTTTCTTCTAGATTCAACGGCTGTTAAGTTTATTTCTTATACTGCCTAGCAGATCCTTAAAATTGTTAACCTAATGCACTAATTGAATTAACAGGCGTTACAGAACTCAATACAATAAAAATCTGACTACCAGCCATAAAAGATAAACATCTTGAAGACTTAACAGAGCAAATGACATCAGAGAGACTACGACTTAGAAAACAACAGCAAAAAATTAACGCATCTATTAAAAAAGAACTCGTAGTGGAACACGGTCATCAAAAAATCGTAAGTAATTGCCAACTCTAAGCGTACATAGAAATACACAACAACTTCACTGAAGTCGTTGCATACTTCTAATGCTAACTAAAACAATTCTAACTGAAGTAGCACAGGTCCGGTAGATCGACAGAAGATAGCTCCAATAGCTTTGTAGATCTGCAGTTTCAAAAAGAACAAACATCAGACAGAAAAGAAACTCCTCTTCATTCATCAACTGCTGAGAAGTTACAATTTGATTAAGAATCCTTTAACCTATCCCTGCTTCTATTAACTAGCCTCAAATATCCTACAATACTACAATCAGAGTGGGACAATCAGATGACCTTGTGTTGAATTAGACATTTTCACAGTAAAGAAAGTCATTTTTGAGAATCAAGTAAGTCACTTGTGACAAAAACATTATAACACAACAGCACAGTAAAGCCGCTCGACTAAGTGTACAAAATGACGTGATGCACGCATCCCACGTGAACTTGCTTGAGCGATAAACGAAAACAAAAACAGATTTAACGTGATCGTGGCGTCAAAAGGTCGTAACAAAACTCATGACGACACAACAAAAAGCCAAGAGCTGGCCAATAATAGCCCCAGCTGCTGCTTTGCAGCAGTAAAAAAGAATACAATCGGCGAGGATCGAAATTTCACTTACCACTTTAAAAACAGTGGTTTCAATAACTTTTGATATTCGTATAAAAATTTAATATCTCACATAGAAAGGCTTCCACAGACCAAAATACGAAATAGTAAACAAATTAAGCCAAACGAAATGCTCTCCAACAACAAGCTGCGCAATTTAATTTATCTGGGGTGTTTAATGTTAAGGAGAGAATTTTGCATAAACAATACAGTTGTTTCAAACTTCGTTCGAGAGAAAATAATTATTAGAAAAAGCTAGAAAAACATCAGACATCCTACCAGGTTACAAAGTAACAGAAAGTTCAGGCAAAACACAACAAATCACTAACTGTTTGGGTAAAAACTGAAAAATAAAGTCAAAAATCAATAGTCCTAAAACAAACCGAAAAACGGCTGATGAATTGCAAGAAGAGAACAACATAGCAAAAAAGTTGTTGACGGTACAAGCCATTTCAGAGAGGAAAACAATCCACGAGCAACGAAGTGAGCCCGAAAACCCACATTCAGTCACAATCGATAAATTTCATTCAAAACTTTAAAACGAGGACTTCAATTCGGTTGTAAACTTGTCCCCACTTGCGGCTCGTAGAAAAAGAATATATAAAAGAAATGCCTCATATAAAATTAAAAAAAAAAACAATATCGGCTCTCGAGCAAGTATACCGAAATTATCTTCTAGATTCAACGGCTGTTCCATTTATTTCCTATACTGCCTAGCCGATCCTTAAAACTGTTACCCTTATGCACTGATTGAATTAACCGGCGTTACAGAACTGAATACAATAAAAAAATCTGACTATCAGCCATATAAGATAAACATCTTTGACAGTTAACAGAGCTAAAGGACTACGACTACGGAAAACAAGTGCAAAAACAAATTTAAAAGAAGAAATATTTTGATCCTTCAAAGAACGCGTATTGGAATACAGTCATCAGACAATGTTAAGCAACCGCCAAACTTAAGCGTACATAGAAATATACGACTCCACTGCAAAGCTAATGCTAATTAAAGTAATACACGGTTGTCTGATAAACAGCCGCGATAGCTTTGCAGACCTAGCTAGTTTCAAAAAAATAACAAAAGACAAAGATAATTCCGCTTCAATAACCGTTGAGAAATTACATTTTGATTAGGAGTACGTTAACTTATCGCTGCTTCTATTAACTAATTTCAAATCTACAATACAGTGGGACACTCATTTGGTCTTGCTTGGAACTGAAGACATTTTCACAGTGCAGAAAGTTATTTGTGATAGTCAAAAAGGTCACGTTTGACGAAAACTAGAAAGGCGCTCCATTAACAGTAAAAAATGATGTCACACACGCATTTCAGCCACGCTTCCATCAAAGATAAACAAAAACAGATTTGAAGTGATCGTGACGTCTTATAATTGTAACCAAACTCACAAAATTAGAAACAAAGGGGTAGTTAAAAAGAAAGAACACAATAGGAAGCACAGAAATAAAAAATTTACCTATTGTTTTGATAAAAAGTGGTTTCAAACCCTTTTCTTGATATTTCCTTAAAAATCCAGAATATTTCACACAGAGTCTTTCCACACACAAAAAAAAGGAACAATAATCAACTTCATCAGAATGAGCTGCTCTCAATATTAGCAACAAAAGATTAATTCAGAATGAGAGCAATTTCGATCACTCAAAAACGAACTGAAGCGTGAAAAAGACAAGAACTCAATGAGTAAAGAACAGAAGCGCAAAAACGGTCAAACAAAAACTATGCATAAAAATAGACACGTTTACAATAACTTCTGCAAACCTCGTTCAACAAAATCAAAAAAAAAAACCTTTGAAAACACCTAATTATACCTCATTGCAAAAACCGAAGAGACCTGTTAGAAAAGACAACTCAAGCCACACACAAATACAATAAAAAAATTCACAAACATTTGAAACGAAGTGCTGACAAAACTGTTAGAAGATTGAGAGACAACAACCTAATGTAAATTGTGCATAGGATAACGTCATTGCAAAAACCGAAGAGACCGGTTATAGTAGACAACTCAAGCCAAAAACAAACACAATCAATTCAAAATTCACAAACTACATTTGAAACGAAGCGTTGGCAAAACCGTTAGAAGATAGATAGAGAAGTAAATTTTGCATAGGATAACGTCGACAAGAAGCTCTACATGTTCAACGTATACTTGGCTAGAAAAGAAGCCTTGAGGAGCAAGAAGAACCTGAATACGGGGTACAAGAAATGTCCAAGTTCGAGAAGTTAAAACCAGTTGGTGTAGATGGGTAGAACACCAGGCTTGTAAGTAAATGCTGGTTCGGATCCAGTACTGGTCCATATTCACAGTAGTTGCGCCTGCGTAGATCGCCCCGAACAGCTTATGGGCCCAGCACTTGAGCTCAACAGCAAAAGACAGACGAGAGAGTTAGAAACCGAAAGACATATGCTCAATTTAGGGGGGAGTGTTAGAAAGTTGAGAGAGCCTCTAATGGCAATTGTGCATAAGATAAGCCTGACAAGAAGCTCGTTTTTCCAACGTATACTTGGTTGGCTAGAGAAAAGGAGCCCAGAGAGAGAAATTTAGATCACGCAAAACAAAACAGTGAAGGGTGTAAAAATCAAATCGGAAAAGGCACACATAAAAAACACACGCACATTCACAATATTTGCCTCAAACCTCTTTCGAGAGCAATTAAAAAAACACGGAATTATACCTCATTCACTCAACTGGACGGCAGACAGTCTTATACTGTAAGCAGGTTGAAATTGCTCTTAACTTACTATTCATTAGAGTGGAAACAAATCTAATCTCTGTCTTGGCTACCCATTGAAACCGATTGTACAAGATAAGTTCCAGCACAACTTTTTCTAAAACAACTTTGCAGAACAAATAGAAAAAATACAAAAAGTTACCCAAAAGGTGATATCAAAGCAAGAAAAAACATATCCACGAAGAAAAAGAGACCCCACAAAGCAAAAAAAGAGTTGCTGATGAGGATAAAAGCAATTTCAGTGAGGAAAACACTCCACAAGCATCCAAAACAAAATTCAGTTAAAATCGATCCAATTCATTTAAAAAATTAAAACGAGGACTTCAATTTGGATTGTAAATCTGTCTCCACTTTCGTCTCAAAGAGAAAGAAAAACATACCCGGCAGATTGCCGGAAAATAACCACCGTTGGTTACCATAAAGAAGATTTGGATTGAAATAGCAGAAAACACTAATGAAAAAATTGATTTTTGAACAAAGAATTTCAAAACCAAAACTACTTTGATGTCATTTTGGAGCTGAACATACTCTTTTCGTAGTGAGACAACACAGGGACTAATATCAAAACCAATAAACATTTATCCATCCCCTTTCTATTTTTAATTTTGTTTTTGATTTCGGAAGTCAAAAAGATTTCACAAAATGTTGAACAAGCGGTAAAGAACACTAAGGTAAAGCAAAAAAATATTCGACAAAGTGAAAAAAAGTAGGAGCCGGCAAATCCCCTTCATTCCATCAATTGCTGAGAAGTTACAATTTGATAAGGAATCCTTTAACTTATCCCTGCTTCTATTAACTAATCTCAAATATCCTACAATCTTACAATCAGAGTGAGACACTCAGTTCACCTTGTCCTGAATTAGACATTTTCACAGTAAACAAAGTCATTTTTGAGAGTCAGGTAAATCACATGTGACCAAAAACTTTAACACGCAACAGCACAGCAAAGTTGCTCCACTAGGAGTACAAAATGACGTCATGCACGCTTTTCACTCGAACTTGCATGAGCGATGAACGAAAAAAAACATTTGAACTGATCGTGTCGTCATATGGTCGTAGCAAAACTAATGACACAATAAAACCAAGAGGTGGTCAATGATAGGCCCAGCTGTTGCTTTGCAGTAGTAAAAAAAAGAAGAATACAATCGGCGAGTATAGAAATTTCATCTATTTTGAAAAACAGTGGTTCTTCAAAATAACAGGTTTTTCAAAACATCTCATATAGAAAACCTTCCAAAGACAAAAATACAAAACATTAAACAAACTAAGCCAAACAAATTAATCTCCAACAAAAAGCTGCGCAATTTAACTTACATGGGGTGCTTAATGTTAGAGAAAATTTTGCATAAACAATACAGTTGTTTCAAACTTCGTTCGAGAGAAAATAATTATTAGAAAATGCTAGAAAAACATCAGACATCCTACCAGGTTACAAAATAACAGAAAATTCAGTCATAACTTAACAAATCACTAACTGTTGGGGTAAAAAAAACAGATAAAAAGTCAAAAGTCCCAAAACAAACCGAAAAACGAAAGATGAATTGCTCTCAAACGACAGGCGGACAAACTTAATTTCTAAGGTGCATAGCTTAGCTGTTCTATGGCTGCAAACAACGAACCCACAGGTGTTCGAATCCCCGACCTCGAGCATATCAGATGGACATCTTACACACTAAGCTACATGACTTTGATTCTCTTGCGCTGAGAATCGGTTTCATATTAGCAGAAAAAATTTTTCACAATGAGAGCAATTTAGATCACTCAAAAAGGAAAAATTTGAGCGTGAAAACGACACAAGTGAAAGATTCCAGGACGAAAGCGCAAAAACGGTCGAACAAAAATTTTGCATAAAAGAGACACAATTACAATACTTGCTTCAAACGTCATTCGAGAGCAATTAAAAAGCTGTGAAAACACCCAAGTACACTCCATTCACTCAACTTGAACGTGAGACAATCTTATTAACTCTAAGCACGTTTAAATTGCTGTTAACTTACTACTTATTAGCGTGGAGAAACAAATTGAAACTTTCTTTCCTTCCCATTGAAACCGACTGTACAAGATAAGTTTATTAAAACCATTTTGTTACCCAAAATGTAATAGGAGAGCAAAAAGCATATGCACGAAGAGAACTACATAGAAAAAAAGTTGGTGATGGTATAAGCCAATTCTGCGAGGAAAAAATCCACGAGCAACGAAATGAGCCCGAAAACCCAAAATCAGTCAATCGATCCATTTCAATCAAAACTTTAAAACGAGGACTTCAATTCGGATTGTAAATTTGTCCCCACTTGCGCTTCATAGAAAAAGAATAATATATAAAACAAAAGCCTGATATAAAAAATTAAAAAAAAACAAAATCGGCTCTCAAGCAAGTATACCAAAATTCTCTTCTAGATTCAACGGCTGTTCCATTTATTTCCTATACTGCCTAGCCGCTCCTTAAAACTGTTACCCTTATGCACTGATTGAATTAACCGGCGTTACAGAACTGAATACAATAAAAAAATCTGACTATCAGCCATATAAGATAAACATCTTTGAGAGTTAACAGAGCAAAAAACAGCATATGGACTACGAATACGGAAAACAACAGCAAAAACAAAATTAAACAAATAACTGTTGCATCCTTCAATAAAGGACGCGTAGTGGAATACAGTCATCAGACAATCTTAAGAAACCCCCAAACTTAAGCGTACATAGAAATATACAATTAAACTGAAAAACCAATGCTAATTAAAGTAATACATGGCTGGCTGATCAACAGCCGCGATAGCTTTGCAAATCTAGCCAGTTTCAAAAAGATAACAAAAAAACAGACAAAGAGAATTCGGCTTTATTCCATTAATCGCTGAGATATTACATTTTGATTAAGAATCCGTTAACTTATCGCTGCTCCTATTAACTAATCTCAAATCTACAAAACAGTATCTCAAATCTACGATACAGTATTATCTACAAGCCACGTACTAAGATTACGACGATCGAACGAACAAGTGGTTTTTAGAGGGCAATTTTTGATGCTCATTTGGCCGGTATTTTGTCTGACGGCGAATCAGTTCAAAGTCACCCATTTTGTACCAATGAACCCAAAACCAATGGTCGTAGCAAAACTAATGACACAATAAAACCAAGAGGTGGTCAATAATAGGCCCAGCTGTTGCTTTGCAGTAGTAAAAAAAAGAGGAATACAATCGGCGAGTATAGAAATTTCATCTATTTTGAAAAACAGTGGTTCTTCAAAATAACAGGTTTTTCAAAACATCTCATATAGAAAACCTTCCAAAGACAAAAATACAAAATATTAAACAAACTAAGTCAAACAAATTGCTCTCCAACAACAAGCTGCGCAATTTAATTTACATGGGGTGTTTAATGTTAAAGAGAAAGTTTTGCATAAACAATACAGTTGTTTCAAACTTCGTTCGAGAGAAAATAATTATTAGAAAATGCTAGAAAAACATCAGACATCCTACCAGGTTACAAAATAACAGAAAATTCAGTCATAATTTAACAAATCACTAACTGTTGGGGTAAAAAAAACAGATAAAAAGTCAAAAGTCCCAAAACAAACCGAAAAACGAAAGATGAATTGCTCTCAAACGACAGGCGGACAAACTTAATTTCTAAGGTGCATAGCTTAGCTGTTCTATGGCTGCAAACAACAAACCCACAGGTGTTCGAACCCCCGACCTCGAGCATATCAGATGGACATCTTACACATTAAGCTACATGACTTTGATTCTCTTGCGCTGAGAATCGGTTTCATATTAGCAGAAAAAATTTTTCACAATGAGAGCAATTTAGATCACTCAAAAAGGAAAAACTTAGCGTGAAAACGACACAAGTGAAAGATTCCAGGACGAAAGCGCAAAAACGGTCGAACAAAAATTTTGCATAAAAGAGACACAATTACAATACTTGCTTCAAACGTCATTCGAGAGCAATTAAAAAGCTGTGAAAACACCCAAGTACACTCCATTCACTCAACTTGAACGTGAGACAATCTTATTAACTCTAAGCACGTTTAAATTGCTGTTAACTTACTACTTATTAGCGTGGAGAAACAAATTGAAACTTTTTCCTTCCCATTGAAACCGATTGTACAAGATAAGTTTATTAAAACCATTTTGTTACCCAAAATGTAATAGGAGAGCAAAAAGCGTATGCACGAAGAGAACTACATAAAAAAAAAGTTGGTGATGGTATAAGCCAATTCTGCGAGGAAAAAATCCACGAGCAACGAAATGAGCCCGAAAACCCAAAATCAGTCACAATCGATCCATTTCAATCAAAACTTTAAAACGAGGACTTCAATTCGGATTGTAAATTTGTCCCCACTTGCTCTTCATAGAAAAAGAATAATATATAAAACAAAAGCCTCATATTAAAATTAAACAAAAACAAAATCGGCTCTCAAGCAAAAATACCAAAATTCTCTTCTAGATTCAACGGCTGTTCCGTTTATTTCTTATACTGCCTAGCCGATCCTTAAAACTGTTACCCTTATGCACTGATTGAATTAACCGGCGTTACAGAACTGAATACAATAAAAAAAAATCTGACTATCAGCCATATAAGATAAACATCTTTGAGAGTTAACAGAGCAAAAAACAGCATATGGACTACGAATACGGAAAACAACAGCAAAAACAAAATTAAACAAATAACTGCTGCATCCTTCAATAAAGGACGCGTAGTGGAATGCAGTCATCAGACAATCTTAAGCAACCCCCAAAACTTAAGCGTACATAGAAATATACGACTACACTGAAAAACCAATGCTAATTAAAGTAATACATGGCTGGCTGATCAACAGCCGCGATAGCTTTGCAGATCTAGCCAGTTTCAAAAAGATAACAAAAAAACAGACAAAGAGAATTCGGCTTTATTCCATTAATCGCTGAGATATTACATTTTGATTAAGAATCCGTTAACTTATCGCTGCTCCTATTAACTAATCTCAAATCTACAAAACAGTATCTCAAATCTACGATACAGTATTATCTACAAGCCACGTACTAAGATTACGACGATCGAACGAACAAGTGGTTTTTAGAGGGCAATTTTTGATGCTCATTTGGCCGGTATTTTGTCTGACGGCGAATCAGTTCAAAGTCACCCATTTTGTACCAATGAACCCAAAAACAATGGTCGTAGCAAAACTAATGACACAATAAAACCAAGAGGTGGTCAATGATAGGCCCAGCTGTTGCTTTGCAGTAGTAAAAAAAAAGAAGAATACAATCGGCGAGTATAGAAATTTCATCTATTTTGAAAAACAGTGGTCCTTCAAAATAACAGGTTTTTCAAAACATCTCATATAGAAAACCTTCCAAAGACAAAAATACAAAATATTAAACAAACTAAGTCAAACAAATTGCTCTTCAACAACAAGCTGCGCAATTTAATTTACATGGGGTGTTTAATGTTAAAGAGAAAATTTTGCATAAACAATACAGTTGTTTCAAACTTCGTTCGAGAGAAAATAATTATTAGAAAATGCTAGAAAAACATCAGACATCCTACCAGGTTACAAAATAACAGAAAATTCAGTCATAATTTAACAAATCACTAACTGTTGGGGTAAAAAAAAACAGATAAAAAGTCAAAAGTCCCAAAACAAACCGAAAAACGAAAGATGAATTGCTCTCAAAGGACAGGCGGACAAACTTAATTTCTAAGGTGCATAGCTTAGCTGTTCTATGGCTGCAAACAACAAACCCACAGGTGTTCGAACCCCCGACCTCGAGCATATCAGATGGACATCTTACACATTAATCTACGATACAGTATTATCTACAAGCCACGTACTAAGATTACGACGATCGAACCAACCAGTGGTTTTTAGAGGGCAATATTTGATTCTCATTTGGCCAGTATTTTGTCTGACAGCGAATCAGTTCAAAGTCACCCATTTTGTACCAATGAACCCAAAAACCCGAAAAATATAGAGCCGAATCTTATCTTATTTTGATAGGTTTTATGATTAGGACTACTTAAAATTATGTTAAACGAACTTTTCCAAGCTTTATACGTAAATTGGAACGTTTAATGTGCTAATTTAAATACTTGAATCTGATTAGCAGAGAAAAATGACGCATTTTGGTATATAACTCGCTTTAAATCTATTTACTTAGTATCAGGGACACTCAGTCGAACTTGTTTGGAACTAAAGACATTTTCACAGTAAAGAAAGTTGTTTTTGAATGTCAGCTAGGTCACGTTTCACCAAAACTAGAAAGGCGCTTTAAGAGTAAAAAATGATGTGTTACAAAAACTTCTGCAAACCTCGTTCGACAACATTTCTAACAACCTTTAAAAACATCGAGTTATACCTCATTGCAAAAACCGAAGAGACCTGTCAGAAAAGACAACTCAAGCCACAAACAAATACAATAAAAAAATTCACAAACATTTGAAGCGAAGTGTTGACAAAACTGTTAGAAGCTTGAGAGAGAACAACCTAATGTATATTGTTCATAAGATAACGTCGACAAGAAGCTCTACTTGTTCAACGTAACTTTGCTAGAGAAAAGAAGCCTTGAGGGGCAAGAAAGAACGTGAGAACGGTTTATACGAGATGCCAAAGCTAGAGAGCTTAAGACCAGTTGGTGTAAATGGGTAGCACACTAGGCTTGCAAGTAAGAGATGCTGGTTCGAATCCAGTACTGGTCCATTTTCACAGTAGCTGCACCTGCATAGACCCCGAGCAAAAACCATCAGCTGATCATCGCAGAGCTCAAACAACTTCAACACGGTCCCTATTTGAACAGGCATTACTTTTCATAAGCATTTGTGGAAAAAATTACACCGTGAAGACAGATAACAGCGAAAACAAAAGGCAAAATACCCAATAGTCAAAGTGAATAGAAATTTCTTTTGAAAACAACAATCCAATCTAATTTGAAACTTGGCAAAATACTATTTCTTTAAATTACACCTTTTCGCTCCATTTTTTGCTTTGGTGAGACTAAAATTTTATTTTCACTCAAATTTGAACTCTGATTGCTATCTAGCGTCGCTCACTGCCGCCTCGCACAATTAAACATACCCGGCAGATTGCCGGAAAATAGCCGCCGTTGATTCCAATAAGCATGATTGGGATTGAACGAATAGAATATATTGAAAAAAAAAAGATTTTTGTACAAATATATTTTTTAAGTCCGATGTATTTTGATGGCATTTCGTAGTTGAACATACTTCTGTTTCTTAGAGAGAGGCTACAGGGGCTACTATCAACACCAATAAGCATTAGAGGTGGTAACTAAGACTTATAGGAACGACGTTCAAATAGCGGGCATCTAAAATTGGGCTTTATGGGTTTATCCCGTTTCTATTTCTGACTTCAATTTTTTATACCGACTCTGTTCATTTTGAATTGCTTTGCTTAGCAACTGATGTTCAAATTCACTTTTAGCAGAATGAGAGAAGAGAGAAACTAGCCTAGAGAAGTCAAAAAGATTTCACGCAAAATGTCGAAAAAGCGGCAAAATGGTAAAGCGAAAAAAAGTTTGACGAAGTAAAAAAAAAAAATACGAGCGCAATAATAGCCGGCTGAGAAGATGAGGGCGGCTATTAAACATAAGACTAAACGTCGGAAGAATTGCTCTTGAACGACTAGTGGGAGCTCTAATCAATTGCAGCCTGCTTCATTCGGGGGGGGGGGAGGGGGAGCCAAAATGGGACTAAAAAGTTCTATAGTGGGCTTCAAACAACCACATTAGAGGTTAACATATACCACTATTAAGATTTAAAGTAAAAAATGACACCAGTTTCAGCGCACTTTTCATTTGACTTTTAGTATTAAATTGCCGCCAATTGAGTTCAGCTGCTTGAAATTGTGATTGAGAGAGAATTTTACATCACGCGAAATCCAAAAAGTCAAGGGCGTAAAAGTCACTCGAAAAGTCAAAATTGTCAAGCAAAAATTTTGCATAAAAAAGACACACACGTTTACAATAATTGCTATGGACTACGTTCAAGAGCAATTAATCAAAGCGAATTGTTACCAAAATCAGCGGTCAGAACTTCACTCGAAAAAGACGTCAAATTGGTCAGATTGTACACCCTTCAAAAATATCGGAGCCAATTAAAGTTCAAGAGATTTCATTTGAGCAAAATCTTCGAAAATTGTTTGGTCTTAAGCATACCATTTCACTCTTTCTGAAGCACGCATACGCCGCTTTGCTTTCAATCTCCTTGAATATTTTGCGACACAGAGCAATACATTCAGTGGTTTCATCTTCCTTGAAGAAATTGATTGGACTGCTTTTGACTACTGCGGGTGTCGACTCCTTCTTTGGAGTGACTTCTGATTTTGGGTTTTTAGGCTGTTTCTCCAAACTTGGAGACTTATTGACTTTATCAAGCAACTTCTCCTTATTCTCATCGGAAGATCTGTCCGTGTCAGAAAATAATGCCTTTATAGATGGTTTACTTTTGGCTAATACTTCTGGTTCAGGACTCGGTTTACGCATTGCAGGCTTCTCTTTCGGGGTCGAGTGTTTTACTTTCACATCAGGTGACTTCTGAGTATTTACGTCTTTCTCTGGAGTTTTGTTTTCAATTGCAACTTGAGGATTTTGTTGACGAGGTTGTTTTTCTGTCTTCTCGGGAGTCTTGACCGGTTTTGATTTCTCTTTGGTGACTTCCTTAGTTGGTGAGCTCTTCGTTGATTGAATGTCTGAAGTCTTTGAAGCGCTCTTTAAATTCACTGGTTGCTCCTAAAAAACAATGTGAACCATAATCCTACCAATTATTGGTATGAAAAGATGTGATATACATTGCTATTTTAAATCCTTTCAAGCAGCAGATATTTTATTCTTCTCTATGGGTATATTTAACTCCATCACAACAGAAAAGAGCGGTTTGAAGGGCTTAAGATTAATTCGAGACTCTCAAATCATTACTCTCCTCATCTATACTTGATATGACAAAAACTCACCTTTTTGTCCTTTTCTTCAATGATTGGCTTCTCTTCGGCATCATCCACAGCAGCTTTTTCACTTGTTTTCGGTTCTTTCACGAAACTGGAATTTCTTGGGGTTCGCTTCTTTTCAACAACTTCATCCTCCTCTGGACCATCGTCATCATCATCGGCCTCTGGCTGCTCTTCACGATTCTCTGCCGTATCATCATCATCTTTCGAGACGACAGGAGCTGACGTCATCTGCGGCTTCTTCAGTTGGGCCAAACACATCTCATCGTCGTCGTCTTCAAGGAACTCGTTGGCCTGCTTTCGCATGTACTGGTAATGGCTTATCATATGGGGGAACTTTTCCAGAGTTTTTATCACCTTTTTGTCCAGTCGAATGCCTGCTTTGTAAACGGCCTCTTTTGGCTGAAACAAATATGCACTTTATTAACAGATCGGAGGCTCCACTGTACATTAAAAAGCTATAAGTTAGCAGCGCCCTTAATGGCAAATATAAACAGAGGGACGATGTCATTCAAAAGCTTAACTTCGAAATTTTGATCTCTGAAAATCTGTCATTGGCAAAACACCTAACAATTTATTTAGTTGCAGAATCTATTCCCTCCGTTTTCCAAGAATCTCAGACTAAAACCCATACAAAAGTAGCAGTAATAGCAATAATTTTGTTCTTTGTACGCTAGATTCTTACTTGAGGAGTTGCTGATCTGTCGATGGTAAGAGAAGCCATAAGTGTGAGAACTTAGAAACGAATATAAAGTGGAGCGCACATTTTTCAAATCTGTTTAGAACGATCAAATAACAGTCAAAGGACTTAACAGTACGTGAAAACTCGCAAAGTTTGACCTTTCAAAGAATGGTGACTTCCTGAAAGGAGTGTGATTAGGGGGCACTATTCTAAGTTACAGAGCAAGTTATAACGTTTAACGATCTTCAAATTGACGTTATATCCCTGTAAGCAGCTGTGTATTCAATTTTTATTCAAATTCGAGATTTGATGAAAATATATTCACCGATAAAATTCACCGATATTCACCGGCAAAAGTGTTAATCATTTTAGCGAAGTAACGACGAACTGTTTCATTATCAAAAGATAAGAGGTTAACATTGTTTAGCAGGAATTCTGACCTGAAAGGCAACAAGAGCGTTGTTCACGATTAATGCCAGATCAGCGACAAAGCCCTGCCACACATAGCCTTTCTTCTTCATTTTCTGCTCCATCTTCATAAAATCAGCTTTGCGTCGAATTCCAGCGTAAGCTGCAACCTAAATTAGCAACAAGAATAGATTTTTATTATATACTTTATTCAAAAAAATAACGCAATCCTCAAAAATGTTGAAAACCGAACCGCAAATAAGTAATAGCTTTTTATTTCCAAGTGTAGTTCATTGACAGTTACTGCCGTACTTAATGCTCGCACACAATAACATCAAGCAGAATAGTAAGAATGGTACTTAAAGAAAAAGCATGATTGGTTACGTGCGTTTGCATATCGCGCTCCGGCACATCCTAATTAAATATAGCTGTACAAGTTCACAAGAGAAAGAAATACTTGCTTCTGAATTGACCCCAATGCCAACTGCCCCTGCCCTTTAAAAATTTCTTCAATCGTGCCTAAGTTAAGAACATAGCAGAGCATATCTTGAATTACAAGCTAAGATTCATGCAAACAGAAGTATTGGCTGCCAAGCTAAACACGAGCTAAGCATAGAAATCCACCTGCTTGGCTTAATTGTCTACCGATTGCCGGACAGATAGACTATGTTCAAAATTTAAAAGTGAAAAATGATAAACATAACCGGCTAAACGTCGGAAGAATTGCTCTCGAACGACTAGTGGGAGCTCTAATCAATCGCAGCCTGTTCAGTCGGGGGGGGGGGGGGGCTAAATGGGACAAAGAAGTTCAATAGTGGGCTTCAAATAACCACATTAGAGGTTAACATATACCACTATTAAGATTTAAAGTGAAAAATGGCACCAGTTTTGGCGCACTTTTGACTTTTAGTATTAAATTGCCCGCAAATGAGTTCAGCTGCTTGAAATTGCGATTGAGAGAGAGAGAGAGAGTTTTAGATCACGCAAAACGCAAAAAGTCAAGGGCGTAAAAGTCACTCGAAAAGTCAAAACCGTCAAGCGAAAATTTTGCATAAAAAAAGAAGCACACGTTTACAATGATTGCTATGAACTTCGTTCAAGAGCAATTAATTAAATTTTGATAGGCGTGTACACCAATGGCAATAAAAAAGTAAAAAAGGATAGCCGTGTACACTCCCAAGTTTAGGATTAAACTTCTTTATTTCACTAGAATGAAAATTAAACCAAACGAAACGACAGAGATTTAATAAATTCTAATCCAATTATGTCAAGCACAAAAATTTATTAAGTAAACAATTAATTTTACCAAACAAAAAATGAGAACCAGAAATCAACTTCTATCCTGTTTTCAATCAATCGCAAACATTGAAGACTTTTAATCAAAAATGAAAACCAATTTTATTAAGCCTGTGTTGCATGGATTTGCTGCATGCATGCATTTAAAATTGTCAATTTAGAGTTATAATTGAGTGCAGAAGTAAATAAAACATCCACTCCGCTCATTTATAAATCTAACTGCAGAAAGCGAAATCAGATCAATTATAAATAGAGATCACCCAAGCTGCAAATTCACGAAGTAAGTAATGAGCGAGGTAGGTTGGGTTGCCTATGTAACTTATCAAACTATTGATCAAACGAAGTCCATACGAAATCATATAAACCCACAAATGAAAAACAGAAAAAGCTAAAATAAAAAGAACACCAAAAACTGCTTAAGAGTTCAAGTTTGAAACTTCAGTAAAAACAAATTAGAAATTCGTAGAAAAATTCAAAATACGCGTTCTTGGAACATGCTAAGTAAAGAAAAAGAACATTGAAAGAACGTTTGACAGAAACAAAAATCTTTGTGAAAATTAATAGCCTCAAAGTTTAAAAAAACAAGAAATGATACGTTGAAACTATTAGGCACTTCCTACCAATGGAATTTACTGAATTTCACATTTGATAACAGAAAACCTCAACTCATATTTCCACTAAGTGAGAAGGTGACAAAACTAACACCAATGCACAAAAGTACGGGCAAAATTAAAGCGAGATTCAAGAAAAATCAAGATAATTGTCCAAAACATATGGAATTTCGGTAAGTAAGACAAGCTACAAATAAAAGCCAATAACTAATTTGAAACGAGCTTTAATAGAAAGTTAATCACTTTCGTTATTATTGAGACTAACAGACTAGTTAAAACCAACAGTTGCCAGCAAAGCACCAAAAAATCAGACAAAAAGCACAATAATGAGGGGAAAATTTTAAATTTTTGAATCAACGTTTGAACGCTATTCTATCAAATGGACACATACAGAAATTTTACTGTTGTCTGCTCGCCTCAATCAGTGTAAATGATAAAACAGTAGGTAAAGACCAAATATAATTACAACTTTATTAAACTATATTTTTAAAATTATTCAAAAATTTCAAGAAATCAAATAGCCAAATAAAGCCAACGTAGCAACATGTCAAAAGCGTTAATTAATAACCTCATTTAAGACAATAACAATAAACGAGACTTTGAACAACACATTCTGTGATAAAACTGCTCAAAAAACAAACATAACCAACTAGCGTAGGGCGAATTGCTGTCAAACGACCGGTGAGCGGTTGGCTTCGGTTGGTTAGCTTTAGGTTGATAGAAGGGGCGTCAGTTGAGTGCAGCTGGGGGGGGGGGGTGCACCGGGGGAATTATTGGGGCAACGGTTGGGGAGGGGGGCTTCGGCTGCATTGGGCCACGTCCTTATGACCTGAACGAGGAGCAGGGGTGGGGATATGGGTGAGGGGGGTTAAGTGAGGTGGAAGGGTTGATGCGGGAGAGAGGTGAACTGGGGGATTCAAACTCAAACATTCATTAAATAAAAAATTACGAACAAAGTAGTCAATGCCATAAACTGTTGAAGCTGTTCATTGTAAAAAATATATAGGTACATTTAAACCTGGTTACAAATTAATGAGACTCTATCAGATATGAGACTGAGTAACAATAGAAGAAAAATTTTAACATAACATCAATATAAGAACAACAAATGATTAAAATTCACTAAAACTTTAAAATTTTAATGAAACCACAATTTTAGTGTCAAAATCGAAAGTAGATTAGTTGCCCCCAGATACATTCAGACAACAGAAACTAGTATCTATTTACAATTAAAGCACATGCATCTTATTTGTTGTACTTTGGAAGAAACTAATGAGAGAAAAGCGAAAAATGAAGTCAAATGACCACTGAAATATTTTTTTGTTCTAAAAACCAAAGTCTACAACTAAATCCAAATGTTTGATTCTAAAAACCAAATTGAGACCAATAATGGTCTGGCTATCGTGTCACTGCTACTACACTGACATGAAGTGTTAAAAATACTAACATAATTGAGCCAAAACTAACCATAAATGTGACCAAAATCAGTGAAGAGTTAGATGTTCATAAAAGCTTTTAAACCAGATAAATCCTCATAAGACACCATTTTTAAGAAAAACCGCTTTTGCTCTATACTCTACTCTTGACGGGCTTTCTAGTGATACCACTCACAACTGTCTAAGATAAATGATAAATAAATCGATTGATCAAAATTGACTGAACAAAAAAAATGAGCATACAGACCCCCCACTAAAAGTGGAGTCGGATCAAGATTACTACATACTTGCTAACTTTCCGTCTATTATCACGCATGAAAGTGTTCTGGATTTCATAACAGAATGCCGGATTTTATAAAAATCAATATAACGAGTTACAGCTCTTAGATTTCGAAATTTATATTAATCGATCAAATATCTGTAATTCAAACCACCAACTACTTTTAGAACATAATTTTCAAATAAGAGACAGATGCCACAAGAGGGACCTCAATTTCAAAGGGTTAGATAGAAAGCATTGAAAATCTTTCTAATAAACAAAAACAAGCGCGAACGAAAACATCTGAAAATTGAGACATTATAGTAGGCCACTTCGAATGTTGGTGCTGTGCGAAATGATTGTCACAATCACAAAAATTCCACGAAAAAATAACGAACACAGAAAGTGTCACTGTTTATGGATCTGATGTAACCTGGACATAAATTACCAGAGAAATAGAACTACTTTTCGGCTGCAGAACCTTATTTACTGCAAAACAAAAACTGGGGAATACATCTAGTGGGCTCTGCAGGGATTACCTTGAAATCGAAAACATGCAATGACTTGAGCTCAAGATACTTTCAAAAAAACATAGCCGGCAGATAGCCGGAAAATAGCCGCCGTTGACGCACATCGGGATTGAAACGGAAAAAGAAGAAAATTGGTGAGATTGAAATTGACAACATTTTCTTAAGTTGTCCTAAGTTTCAAAAATTGCTCTAGTTCAGTGTGCAGTTTCAGTTAGATTCTAAACCTATACTTCCTTTAGCTTCTGAACGGAAGGGTATTAAGCTTAATACTAATATCAGTTAGCAATCACTCTAATGAACTTTGATAACCTAATGCACTATGAACTAATGACCGGGGCTTTATCGGTTTATCCCGTTTCTTTTAATTTGTCTCTTTTGATGTTGACAGTATTCACTACATTGCGTAATTCAAACGTGAAAATCGTGACTTATGTAAAACTAAAACGTGATCAAAAGGTAAAGCCAATTTAAAAAACATAGCAGGACAAGTCCTGACGTACAATTCAAGGAATTGTCATTGCCTAAACATAAAATTAGACCTAGAACGAACTATGGGTGAATTGCGAAAACCAATTCTAAAAAAAATCAGATAAAAAAAAAGAAAATCAATGTCAAAATTCCGCATGTGAACAAAAAACCACTATAACATAATTCAAACACAAAAGTAGGCCTAAAATGAACTATGAATGGATTGGGAAAACCATTTAGAAAAAAATCCGATCCAAAAAATCGAAAAAACAGTAAAAAACAAAGTTAAATTGCCGCATGTGAACAAAACACCACTAGGGAGAAATGGAAATTTCGTTCAAACAAAAAACTAGGCCTAAAATGAATAATGAATGGATTGGGAAAACCATTTAAAAATAAAATCCGATCCAAAAAATCGGAAAAAAAGTAAACATCAAAGTGAAATGGCCACATGTGAACAAAAAAAACCACTAGCGAGAAACCTAACTTTTGTTCCAACACCGTTTTCTCACTACTTTAAAACTAGAGCGGAAAAATTTCACGCAGCAAAATCACTCGCTTTTTCGCTCCCCTTCCTGTTTCGGCGTGACCAAAATCCTTACTTCAATTTGACTTCAAAAATCATGAAAATGAGTGAACAGATCTTAAAAAAAAACAGCCGGAAGAATTCCGGAAACGACTAGAAGTACAAATCCTTTTAAACGCCATCCAACTACTCATCAGACAAACGTGCTTCCACTATTTTATGGTTACCTTGAAAAAACCATAAAACAAAAAGTAAAAACAAGAAAATCAAATCTGTTAAAATATAAAAATCTGATCAAATTTTGGCATAAATTGAGATCCCGAAAAAACTATTTCTGTCAAAAATACTTGATCAAGACAACTGATAACTATTAAAACCCCTTGTGGGAGTTTTTTAAATTTCTTGAAGCCAAATCATGAAAAAATAAGCTCTTATAAACAAATTGGACTAAAAGAGCTTATTGAATCTTAAAACAGATCTTAAAAAACAGATCTTAAAAAAAGCCGGAAGAATTTCGGCAACCACTAGAAGTAGAAATGCTTTTAAACGCCATCCAGATTACTACATACTTGTTAACTTTCCGTCTATTATCACGCATGAAAGTGTTCTGGATTTCGTAACAAGCTGCCGGATTTTAAAAAATCAATATAACGAGTTACAGCTCTTAGATTTCGAAATTTATATTAATCGATCAAATATCTGTAATTCAAACCACCAACTACTTTTAGAACATAATTTTCAAATAAGAGACAGATGCCACAAGAGGGACCTCAATTTCAAAGGGTTAGATAGAAAGCATTGAAAATCTTTCTAATAAACAAAAACAAGCGCGAACGAAAACATCTGAAAATTGAGACATTATAGTAGGCCTCTTCGAATGTTGGTGCTGTGCGAAATGATTGTCACAATCACAAAAATTCCACGAAAAAATAACGAACACAGAAAGTGTCACTGTTTATGGATCTGATGTAACCTGGACATAAATTACCAGAGAAATAGAACTACTTTTCGGCTGCAGAACCTTATTTACTGCAAAACAAAAACTGGGGAGTACATCTAGTGGGCTCTGCCGGGATTACCTTGAAATCGAAAACATGCAATGACTTGAGCTCAAGATGCTTTCAAAAAACATAGCCGGCAGATAGCCGGTAAATAGCCGCCGTTGACGAAGCAGAGGCACATCGGGATTAAAACGGAAAAAGAAAAAAGACGAGATTGAAATTGACAATATTTTCTTAAGTTGTCCTTTCTTAAGTTACAAAACTTGCTCTAGTTCACTGTGCAGTTTCAGTTAGATTCTAAACTTATACTTCCTTTAGCTTCTAAACTGAAGGGTATTAAGCTTAATACTAATATCAGTTAGCAATCGCTCTAATGAACTTTGATAACCTAATGCACTATGAACTAATGACCGGGGCTTTATCGGTTTATCCCGTTTCTTTTAATTTGTGTCTTTTGATGTTGACAGTATTCACTACATTGCGTAATTCAAACGTGAAAATCGTGACTTATGTAAAACTAAAACGTGATCAAAAGGTAAAGCCAATTTAAAAAACATAGCCGTACAAGTCCTGAAGTACAAGTCAAGGAATTGTCATTGCCTAAATATAAAATTAGACCTAGAACGAACTATTGGTGAATTGGGAAAACCAATTCTAAAAAAAATCAGATAAAAAAAAAGAAAATCAATGTCAAAATGCCGCATTAGAACAAAAAACCACTATCGAGAAATGAAATTTTAATTCAAACGAAAAACTAGGCCTAAAATGAACTATGAATGGATTGGGAAAACAATTTAGGAAAAAATCCAATCCAAAAAATCGAAAAAACAGTAAAAAACAAAATAAAATTGCCGCATGTGAACAAAACACCACTAGCGCGAAATGGAAATTTGGTTCAAACAAAAAACTAGGCCTAAAATGAATAATGAATGGATTGTGAAAACCATTTAAAAATAAAATCGATCCAAAAAATCGGAAAAAAAATAAACATCAAAGTGAAATGGCCACATGTGAACAAAAAAAACCACTAGCGAGAAACCTAATTTTTGTTCAAACACCGTTTTCTCACTACTTTAAAACTAGAGCGGAAAAATTTCACGCAGCAAAATCACTCGCTTTTTCGCTCCGCTTCCTGTTTCGGCGTGACCAAAATACTTACTTCATTTTGACTTCAAAAATCATGAAAATGCGTGAACAGATCTTAAAAAAAACAGCCGGAAGAATTCCGGAAACGACTAGAAGTATAAATCCTTTTAAACGCCATCCAACTACTCATCAGACAAACGAGCCTCCACTATTTTATGATTAACTTGAAAAAAACCATAAAACAAAAAGTAAAAACAAGAAAATCAAATCTGTTGAAATATGTGAATTTTTTTCACACCTCAATTTCTCGCTCTCTAGAAAACAGCTATATGAACAAAAAAACCACTCTCTTTTCGCTCCACTCTTCATTTTGTTCAGCAACAAAATCACTCCAAATTGGTTCACGGGTTTCATTTCTTGCTTCAAAACTCACTTCAATAAAATTGGTTGAAAAAGGACTTCTCCAATACTCCTCTTCGAGTCGTAAAAAAAGACAGCGCCCCAATACAATTCAAATTCTTTGAATTGTAAAAAGGATAGCGCCTACATAATAGTCGTTAGAGAGGCTGACGGCGGCTATTAATAAAAACGTAACCGGCTACCATCGAACGAAATGATCTCGAGCGACAGTCGAATGGTTGGCTTTGTTTGTAGTTAGCTTAAGCACAGGGAGGCCAGCCTCGGAAGGCAATAAAAGAGCGGGGGTGAGCGCGTTTAAATTGGGGAGGCGTGGGGGCATCATTTCAGGAACGCCATCTAAACCTTGAAAATCTACGCCTCAAGACACAAGAGTTGCTAAGCAGCTTCCTCGAACTGTACACTTAAGACACTTACTACAGCTCTGAGAGTCCTGCTCAGACATTTTATGCCAATGGAGTTCATCCCATTTTCGAAGCCGATAGTCAAGTTAAATTAATCAAGTAAGCAAGCGGCAGACTGTTAGAAGTAAAAAGTCAAAACGGTCAACCAAAAAGTTTGCATAAATAAAAATAATTATTAAATGTTTCAAATTACGTTCGAGGGTAATTTAAAAAAAATGGACTTTATTGGAGGACTAATTGGGAATTATTGAAATATAAATCAGCTTAAAAACATAGCCAGTAGATGGATAAAAAACGCTGCGATAGCTTCGTTGACATGTCTCAAAATGCCTATCAAGAAAAATAAGAGTGAAGAAGAGGAATAACAGTTAAACTAAATGCGGAGATTTCATAATTTGATTTAGAAGAAATAGTCTAACGCATTTGTTGTGTTTATTAACTGCACCATAATAGCTTTCAACTAGTTCAACTAGAGAGATGTCCTCGGTTGACCATAACCAAGTCTTCGAGAGAGAAGAAAGTCATTTTTGACCTCGAGTTGAGTCACTTGCCCGAAAATGCAGCAAAATTTTATATTATTCAAAAGGTTTGGTAACGTTAAAAAATCCAAAACAATTAATGTGGTCAAAAACCTGATAGTCTAAAAAAGCTGACAAAGTTATCCATAGCCCTAAAATAATTCATGCTTCTAATCTGAAAAAGATCGGGAAAGCAATGGCAGATAAAAATCTTAGAAACTAAGTTAAATCTTTTCAAAAAAGAAAGCTCAAATTTAAGAATCAGAAAACACCTATAATTACATTTCTAATCACAGCGATTAAGACAAAAAACAACCGAAAAAATCAATATACAGAAAAAAATGTAGGTTCCAGGACAAAGCTAGCATGATACTAACTAGAATGTGAAGAATATGGACACAAAGTAAGAAACACCGTAACAGAAACTTTCTTGATTTTTGAAAGTTAAAATCAAATTAAAAAGTCAAGAAAAACGAATATATTTCATTGTTCAGCATTCGAGACATCGAGAAGACAACGAGTCATCCGAAAAAAAACCATCCTCCTGAACAGAATAAAAATAAAAAGCAGAATTCAAACTTACGAAAAATTGGAACATTTTGCAAAGAAAAAGGTCAAAAAATTTTAAGACTGCATTTATGAAAATAACCTTAACTGACTTTCAAGAAAATAACGCCAAAAAATGAAGGAATTTTTATTGAAACGAAATTAAAGTCCCTTATATTGAATAAAAATACTATTTCTAGTAATTAAAAAAATATATATAAACAAAAAAACTCTGCGAAATATATAATGCAAAAAAACTCTGCGAAAATCTTTTGAAGATAAGTTTTTCCCAAAATTGTTGTCAAGGACATCAAATCGAACATAGTTGGCAGATTGCCAGAAAATAGCCGCAATATCTTTGTAGATCTTCAGTCTCATAAAAAACAGTAAAAAAGACAGACCAAAAAAATTCGTCTTTTCATTGAAGGCCGATATGTTATATTTTGATTAAAAATCTGTATAGGTTTTGCTGCCTCTATTAGCTGCTCTCAAATAACCTTCATTCAGAGTGACACACACTCAATTGACCTCATCTCTTCTGAATTGAAGTAAATAAAAGTCAACTTCAAAGTGAGGAAGTCATTTTTGAGAGAGGTAAGTCAAGTGTGACCAAAAATTTAATCACGCGAAGAAACAAAAAACTCGCTCCACTAACAGCGAAAAATGACGTCACACACGCACTTCAGTTGAAATTGCATGAACCAATGAACAAAATGCACATTTGAAGTGATTGTGACGTCATATGGTATTAACAAAAATCGCGACGACGAAATAAAAAACATACCCGGAAGAATTCCGGAAGCGACTCGACGCATCAAAAATTCACTAACAAAAACCGTAATTGCAGCGGAAGCCACTAATTTTTGTATTAAACCATTAACTCACTACCTTTCCAGGTCTGCTCTAAAAATTGGTGAAACTTAAACCACTGTCACCAAGAAACAAAATGCAGCAAAATTTTATCATTCAAAACGTTTCGTAACGTTAAAAAACCGAAATAATTAAGTGGTCAAAAAAAGGATAGACTGAAAAAGCTGACAAGGTTATCAATTGCCCTCAAATAACACATAATTTTAATCTGAAAAATATCGCGAAATCAAACGGCAGATAATAATCTTAGAAACTAAGTTAAATCTTTTAAAACAGAAAGCTCAGAATCAGAAAACACCTATAATTACACTTCTAATCACTGCAATTAAGACAAAAAACAACACACACTTGTTCTTTGTTGTACATATGCTAGACAACATGATTTCGTACTAATTCAAAAATTAAATTGATCATAGAAAAGACATAAGCAGAAGAATATTCAAAGACAAAAAATCTTTTAATTTAATACCAAGGCCGGAAGAAAGTTGCAGTAAATAGACTTAAATGGCAATTGCGGAAAATGCTTGCCATAAAAAATCTCAGTACTGCCTTATTTTGAATGAAATCAAATGCAAACCACAGATATGACGAAAATCTAAGAAAAAGCAGAAATCATTCATTTTTAACAACTGGAAAAATCAATATACCAAAAATAAATGTAGGTGCCAGGACAAAGATAGAAAGATACTAACTACAATGTGAAGAATATGGGCACAATGTAAGGAACACCGTAACAAAACACATTCTTTATTTTTGAAAGTTAAAAATCAATTAAAAAAATCAAGAAAAACGATTACATTTCATTGTTCAGCTTTCAAGACATATGAAAGATAACTAATCATGCGATACAAAGATCTATTCTCCTGATGAGAACAAAAAACAGGAATAAGCAGAATTCATAAATACGAAACATTTTTGCAAAAAAATGGTCAAAAAACTTTTAAGACAGCATTTATGAAAGTTTTAACTGTTTTTCAAAAACCTAACGCCAAAAAATGATTAAAAAATGATCCCTCATGTTTCACAAGACTATTTCTAGCAATTACAACCAAAATACAAACAAAAAACTACCAAAATCGGATTAGCATATGTAAATTTTATAAAACAAAATTACATCGAGGTAGAAAGAGACGTTGCGTATATGAATTATCAAAGAGAAGTTGCCATATTAACTGATTTTTGACAAAAAGACGGTTTAAAGATCCAAAAATTAAAAATTAAGAGAATAAAAGCCGAGAATTAACTAAAAAATCAAGAAATATGTGCCAATTTTCAACTTGAAACGCATTTTAAGGCTCTGCAAAACACTGTGGAATCAATTTCCGAGGTTGACATTTCAATATAGTATCGAATAAACTTTATTTCTATAAGAAACCAAATTCAAAGCAAAAAAATTGTGCCAATTAGTCCAAAAAATGGCTAAAAACGGTTATCTATATGTGCCATTCAGTCAAAAACTCATTTTCAAAGTCAAAAAGTCATTCACTACACGAAGCGCATGATCAAAAAATTTCTCTCGCTTAGCGAAAATCTGTTCACCGAGACAGCTTTTCTCACTTTCGCTTTTAGGTCAAAATGCCGCGTGAACAAATCTACTTCCTGTAAAAAAAGGCCGAGAGAAAACCAATACTCCTCTTCGAGTCGTAAAAAAAACCAAGAGAAGGCCAATAATAGCCCCAGCTATCGCTGTGCGGCTATTAATAACATGTCAATCAGTTTTCACTCAATACAACCTCAGAACTTTCACTAAAAAGATACACCAGTTTAGACAAAAAAACAATCGATAAAACAGAAAGCAACAGAAATAGGGCAGATGATTTTGAGCGTAAAGTGTAAATTTCTACACAATTCTAACCATTAAACGTTAGAAAGCAGATATATATTATTAAAACCTTTAAGGGAAAAATGAGGCAAATGAAGGCATGTTTCATGAATTCAATCAAACTGTTCGAAGAAAAAGTTGTCAATGAACGGATTAAATGTTGCCTCATTAGATAGCCGATGCGACCTACTGCTATTTAGATCAAGATAAGACACAGTACAACACAAAAATGCCGGCACAACTTAAACATCAACTGATCATCTTGAAAAAAATAGTGCCACGGTCAAAAAAACCATTATATAAGCAAAACCCAAAAAACAAGATATTATCAGAAATCTGATGACGTCTGTCATTAATGAGATTAAGTGAAAAAGAACCAAAACAAAAATGGACAAAAACTCGAAAAACCTCTCAAAAGTTTTTCCATAATAATAAACAGTAGCTACCAATTGCAAATAAAAAATAGGTTCACTTAAATCTCCACAGAAAGCCAATGGGACCTGTCATTAATGATACTAAGTACAAAAAAAGAGATGACAATATGGTCAAACCTCGAACAATCACTGAAGTTCTATAAAACCATATAGTACCAAAGTTATCAAAACGATTCGTTGAGGGAACAATTAAAAACAATGCGCATGTATCACCTTTACTAATATTCAAAAACTAGTGAAAAAAATACGGAAACAGAAGACAAATGGCCGCATATAAATAAAAAAACTTGCTCTCTTAAAACGGAAACAACATTTTCATCAGAAGAAAATTTCACTTTATCCTACTGAAATTTATGCGAGTCTAAATTAAACACAATTTAGGCTTGCCTTCAAGTCGGTCAAATTGACAGTATCGCAAATATTAGATACTGCAGTCATGGACAAAGGTGACGTGCGGACGTCATCTTGTCACTGTTGTCCACATTTGCCTCAAAAACAGACATTGTGAAACTTCCAAACGCGCAGCAAATTTGAGCTGAACTCGGTTACTGTCCATACACACGCTTATAACCCTAGCCTTAAAACATGGTCGTTAATAAGACTAACAAATACGAGTAAATTTACTCAAGCAAATGCACTTTTGCTAGCTAACAAGGCAGGGGAAAGCAGTACAAGATGAATAAATTGACAAAAGAACACCGTATTAACCCAATTTAGCCTATCGATAAATCAACGGGAACAAAACACAATACCTGAAAGATCAGACAAATTGCTCTCAAACGCAATTTAATTCAAGGCTGTGGCCGATAAACTTTTGTTTATGGGTGCGCAAAAACTTCCGACCAGGGTGTGCTTCGATCGCTCGAGCAATTGGGATCACTCAAAACGATGAAGAGAAGCCTGAAAAACTCGTCTGAGAAGTCAATGAATGTTCTAGAACAAAGGCGCAAAAATTGTCAAGCAAAATTTTTCAAAAAGACACGTTTACAATAATTGTTTCAAACTTCGTTCAACAGCAATTAATCATTACTTTATAAGTTCTTTTTATCCAGGTAAAAGCATACTTTTCAATTTTTTCCATCTACCGCAACCCTGCAAATTTCTAATCAGAAGCATATCAATTCCAAACCTAACTTATTCTTCACTTCACTAAAATGTAAAGATACACATTTAATGCAGAGAAATCGTGCGATCCCGTAAAAGCCTTCTGTTTACTTCCCAATGGCTTAACCTAATCCATTCCGAACTCACATCGGAGACGTTGACGAAGTAGCTGAGCCCAGAGAGGTGTTTGAAGCGATGGAGCATCTTGGCACAGGCATCCACTTCCGCCTCAACTTCCACCACTTTGAAGTGACAGGGCAGCAGTCGTCTCTGTGCACGCAAATAAGCAAATAAATCAGAATATGATTGCATTCAATTTAAATAAAGTAGTATTAATATACGAGTAATAAATCACAATCAAAATTTTATAATACATAGTTCAGTCAATTATTAGAAAACAGCACTCTCTGAATCTCCAATCTCAATTAGATTTTGTCTCCAGAATCAGCTGTTTCACTTTTTTTCAAATTAATAAATTGAAAAAAACATTCAATGTTATAAACAGTTTTTGATGACTTTTAATTGAATAAGATTTTAGAAAAAAAATTTAAGAAATTATTGTGAAGTGAAAATGTTAAGGGAAGGGTGCAATTGATCCAATTTTAAACTGCTTGGGTTCAATGACTCAAATAATATGGGCAACATTAACATACTTTGCGACAATAGCTGCTTCAAAGTCACTAATACATTAAAAAAAACTACGATAACAACGATATGTTTGAGATAATTAGAAATTTCTATTTACAAAAGAGACGTTATATTTCTCAAAACACAAAGTACACAAAATTTCCCAAAAGTTCCAAAACAAAACACTCATTTCATAATTTGAAAAAGCAAAGACTCATTACCCCTTTAAAATGCGGCTGCTAAAATGAACCGTCATTATTTAACCACCCAAAAGAACAATCACTCAACTTCAATAATCAGAAATCAACAAAAATGTACTTACATTTCGATACTCCATGAACATGGCAGCCGGGTTGTGCTTGAACCTTCCACCAAATCTACCGGACCCTCCTAGAGAATCCACTCTGCTGGAATCATCATCATCATTGTCTGCAAACCCCGGAGATGCCCTCCCGTGTCCATGATGGAAGCTATCATCATTGAAAAGACGCCCTTTAGAAAGACTGCGAAAAACAGCTGAAGATTTTGCTGACTCATCGTCATCATTTGGGATCTCACTTCTGTCAAAGCTGGAATCTCCGTAACTTGGTCTGAATTTGTGTTTCTTCGAATCCGAGGACTGATTGAATTTCCTTGGAAGCCTTTCGGGTGTTCGCTCTCGGCTAGCGATTCTTGAGTTGTCACGCGAGTAGTCCTTATCATCAACACCATCATCACTTCGATTGTCATCTGGTTCTTGTTTCGTCTGCTGCTGCTGTTCTCGGCCATTGCAAGATGGCTAAAACAAAGAGCCGTGGCAGCCTCTTATCTGAAAGACAGGCTGAAAAGGAACTAGACGCAACCAATCAAAATGCAAACAAGAACGTTATCTCAACGACTAGCACATTACAATACTCAAGGTCACACACTGGATTTAATAAACACGACTCATAAACCACATCCACACTACCTGTAAGAAATCTAACCCGTAAAGAATACAAATATCTCAATAATCTGAAAAAGAAACTGAAATAGTAGAGTAAAAAGCTTTGCTGAATAATTCCTCGACCAGTAACACTAATTTTATATTGAGCTTGAGCTTCAGAGAACAAGTATTTCGCAAGAAAAATTGAGGGGGAAATCATATGCAAACAAACAGAGACACAATTAAAATCCCTATGAACATGAAAAAAAAAGTTGAAAACCAAAAACACTCCCCTTCAGTCAAATACTTTTAATTTTAAAATTAATTCGATCAACATTACGTTGCAAAAGTTATAATTGACAATTTTGGGACTGTTTTGGCCTTTCGTGGACAACAAAGACAATCCTTCGTCACGAATTATAACATAACGTCCATTGTAATTCACGATGACCTCAATACGTTAACCGCCGACAAATGTGACGGAAAAAGTATACATTTAGCCAATTGTCTTGGCTGATAATGTAACCATTTTCGACAATTTTGAGTACTCAGTCAGCCTAAACCCTTTTAATCGACTTTAATTGCAATTACTGGAGACCAAAATCAGAGACTTAATTACACTTGTGAGCCGTGATATTGGCAGTCGCAAAACCGGTAGTTGTTTTCTTAATCCACAATTAGTATTGCGAGGGACATTTCGGCAAAAAATCGCCATTCAAGCATTCTTTCATTGCGGTCTAATTGACACGTTGTCAACTATCGCGGTTAGTAACCGCGGGCAAAAGAAACGACATACACAAGTGTGACGAGGGGTGTGGACAAGATTTATTTGTCACTGTTTTCCACGCTTGCTCAAGAACAGGAATCGTGGATTGTTGAAGCACATTTCCAAGCTTGAAGCAAAGTTGAACTAGTTCGCTTATATTGCCAAATGTCCATACGTTTATAACACTAATCTTCAAACAAGGTCAAGAAAAACAAATTCGAGTACATCTACTCGAGCAAGTAAAACTTCTGCAACGCAATGAGCATACACATAGAATTTCTCTAATTAAACTCTTCTTACTTTTAATATTAAATTTTAAAGTACCAAGTAATACGCAAAAATTTCTTAAAACCGGCCGCGAACACTAAGTGTTACCAGTTTCGCCATCGAAAATCTTTCCTATTTTGCTCATTTCTGAAACTAGGTGGAACATATTTTTTGGGGCGATACTCCAGGGCAGGATAAAAGAACGAGTTGTATCAAATGCAACCTTCTCAGCTTTTTATCTCTATATCCAACGGGAAACGGCAAAATTTTCTCTCAATAAGGAAAAAATTTTAGAAACGATTTCTGAAGCATTCAAAAAATTTACCGAGTGAGGGAAACGCAAACGAGTGTAAACTTTTGCAATTTAAGCCTCAAAAATAATATCAACTTATGAAAGATGAGCCACTTGATTACAGCGGTAATTAATAAGATGTTATCGGTGCGCCATAAAAATGCGCAATTTTACTTTTTTGAACTGGTTCATTGAAAAAATCCATGAGGTTGAAGGTTTGAAAAACAGCAATCCTAAAACGAGAAGGATCAAATTTTATCTGTTCAGGGGGTAGAGAAATTGGACAAAAATGGCGTCGGTATACCCTAATTTTGCAAAAAAAAATATGGCAATTTACTTATCAGTTTACTGTATCAAATTATTTATTGCTCAGCTTTAAAAACAATTTAAAAACAGCACTCAGAGGTGAAAATTTTCTGCTTTTTTAAATGGCATTGATAATTCAAAAGGCGTTGATTGAGCAAAAAGCTCAGCGGGTTGGAATAAAAATAAAAACTGGAAAACGCTTTTCTTAAATTGCACATTAGCCAATCAACTCTACTAAATTTTATTGTAACTCAACGCTGAAGGCTCGGAACTTTCCAATGTCATTTAGTAGAAAATAACGTGCTAAAAATATTTCTAAAATTAATTTAGAAAGAGCAATTTTTACGAGAAAACAAAAAGTGTCCAAAAAAACTGGAAGCAAAACTGGCGCCTTTTGCGTGCTTCTCAAAAAAACTTTTAAAAGCTTTTTTTCCTTTTTCAGAAAAAGAATCCAATGCAACCATGCATTGAAAAACAAGTTAAGCCACGAATACATGCCAACATTTTTCACAATTTCAATTTTAGATCTTTAGAATTTGACGGCTCAAGTTGTAATGGAAAGCATTTTCAGGTTGTGGCGGCTGAGCTTACTAACTCAATAACCAAATTGAATAGCTCTCCAAGGCCATTTCAAGCCTTAAAGCTAGAATAGCATGACAAGCGAAATTTAATGCTACACTCTATCGAAGCCATACAGATTTGTTCACTTTGCCCAACATTTATATTCAGTGACTATTATTAGTACGTAATCATCATACATGAAGTGAAACTGAAACTCAAACTCGAACTACGCAATTATTGCCACGTATTCAAGTGTTCACAATCACACAAATTGAGCTCAACGGAGCAAGAGATACCCAACTTGGTAAGCCAGATTCGATGAATTTTGCGATTTCCTACCAAATCAGAGAGTGCGGGGCACTGTATAAGGTATCCCGAACCCCAACCTCAGTGTATTCAGAGAATATTACGACATAGTATTCTACAACCAATCAGAGATGCAATTTTGACATGTACGGCACTATAAATAGAGCTTGAACAACTACTAAAAATCACATGAAACTCGTTACATTTGTCTTATTAAACTGACATACAGTGAGTATTAAGCACGCTTTCTTGAGCGGTAAATTACTTGTTACTGTGTCTTGTTTCTGTAGATCATATTAGTGATTGTACAGTTTTAACTTAACTTTGACTTGTTGAAAAGAGAATTAACTTTGATATTCTCAAAATTTTCTTTCCGAGGAACAAAGTTCCTAAGTAGGAGAAACTTTAAGCAAAGCACATAGTCAGTTGCTCTTACTGGCTTTAACGAAGCCTAGCAAGTTTGAAATTGGTGTTATTGAGGCCAATTGAGAAACAAAGTGTTCATTAAATTAACTCAAAATATTCAAATCTGAGCTGAAATTTGTTGCATTATTTCTCGAAGATCATTCAACCAATTCAGTTCATTTCTTTTTTCGTTTGATTACTTGTATGACAGTGTTGTGCACTGCAAAATTTGCTCAATTTTGAATCATTACTTACAGAGTTATTCAACATTGAAATTTTCGCCCAAGTATTAAGATTGGGTATAAAACATAAAAGGTAGCCCCACCAACGCAGTTTACCCAGCGTTGTTTATTTTTACATCAGAGAGTAGGCCTACCTAACGTTCATCTTCCTGTGAAATTTTATGTCACTAGCATTTGTGGTTAGGGAGATATCATTAAAAAACATCTAAATTGAGACTAATTGGTTATTTGAAGTTTGGATTTTCACTTAATGGAAGCGAAGCCATTTGTTATTCGGCAAAGCTGAAGTAGTTATTTGAAATTATTGCGCAACAAGTAATGCAACGGCATTGTACAGTATAGCAGATAAAACAGTTCACAAAGTTAACCGCAAAAACACAATATCCGGACAGATTTGAAACCGCTGAAACGAACTGGGCGGTGTAAAGTTTTCCTTGACATTGATAAGAGAGCAGCCGTTACACAGGTTTTAACTTCGAGAGGGAGCACAGAAACCCCTACAGAAACCCCTATTTTCACTTAAACAGGTTTTTTTTAACGTTCCCTCAAACGAAATATATGACAACCTCAGCGTGTTGTTGATATATAGGCACAACTTAAAATTTGCGGGAAAAGTTAACAAGGATGCTCGTTAATGTGCGTTCCACGTGATGTTCCAACCCGAGCTCATCTACACTTTTGACTTAATTGTCAACCAAATGAAGACATAATAAAAATAGATGTTTGAGTTTAAAAAAAAAAACGTTTAAAAACCTGACTACTTATTGAATTACATAATGCCATGCCTCATTACAGCGCTGACGAGATCTTTGTCAATACTATACAGCAGATGGCAATTTTCCTTGATGAGACTAGGTAACAAAGTCGACAAAAGGAAATAATAAGGCGAAATTGAATAATCAACTTTTTTTAAGACAACAATTTCTAAAGTCTTAAAAATCATTAGCCTTTAACAAAATAATTCTTAATAAATTTACTAAACATTCGTTATGAAACCCATAGGACCTGTCGTTGTTTAGATTAAGCCATAGGAACGGACTACAGAAGCAGAAAAACTAAAAAAAACAACTTGCGAAAACACAAATTATTGAAGCCATTAAAATCATTAGCTATTATCTGAACACTATGTATTCTTCCTTCCATTTTCATTCATACTAATGCAACTAAAATTAAACAATGCAAACCTGAAGATTAAATAATTGCATTTGGGCCACATTTGAAAATCATTGGGATCTGTTACTAAGCGAATGTGCAAAAAAAGAAAAAGAAACACAAGTACACCATTAACACCTTTATTTAAACGCATATTGTCCACAAACAAAACATCAGTTACGACATGATGTCACTAGAAATTTAAATTTTTTGGATACAAAAAACTAATTACACCTCTCAATGATGAGAATAAGCTACAAGTTGACAAAAAAACAAAAACAGAAAACTTTAAAAAGTCATTGCAAATTTTAATATCATAAACTTGAGACTATTCGCTATAAAATGACTGCCTCGGGTAACATTAATCCTTGATTACTCAATTAAAGGCTTTTGAGACCGGTCAGCATTTTACGCCTACCTAAAGATTAAAAAAGGCAAAAACCGCTAATTCAAAAAAAATTGAGCGAGAAAATTGCCGAAATCATAAAATATTTTTTCGGTAATGACTTTTCTATCATCCATTAATTTTTAGCAGCATGAGATTCTTTTTTCAATATGACTTAAAAATATCAATAAATATGAACAAATACATTAAAACCACGAAATTTCTGAAAAAACCGGTAGTAACAACGCCATTAAACTCAGTTGCTTTCAGCGAAAGGCAATAAAAGCGCCCGATGGGAGCATAAGAATTATGTCTCGACAAAACGAAAGGAATTTTTGTCATTGACAAGTCATCGATACGATAAGACATTACAATAAGTCATTGTGACTAAGAAAACAACCACAGGCAAAAACCCAAAAATTCAGTAGAAAAGTGCGAGAAGAAAGTGTCGAAGCCATTTAAACCATAACTTTTTCTTTGAAAACTTTATATATGATCCATTGAATATCCTTATTGAGCCAATTGGAAATAACACTAATAGGATAATGTGATGAGATTTCAGAAGAACCACAAACAAATCCAAAAATTTTCCAAATGTCCAAAAACATTTATGAAAACTCGCGCATCGATTTTATCAAACCAATACTTTAAGCCGCAAATTAGATTATTTTTGTTGAAGTAGGAAAAAAGGAGTTCCGGTAATTACTGAGGCGTTGGTACAGTTCACGAAGATAAGTTGACGATTGGTAAATTTTCAAAAAATTTTTTCGAAAAAAAATTTTGGAAGTCTCAACAGCCATTAAATTCAAAAGCTTTCAGGAGAAGTCAATAAATACGCTCAGTCATGATTCGATAGAATGTTTGTCATTCATGGGTAATCAATAAGATATCACAATAGATCTTATGACTATGGAACAAAAACATATACATACAATAATTCATTAGAAAAATGCGAGAAGAGAGTGTCGCAGCCATTTAAACCATAGCCTTTTATCTGAAAATTTTATCTATGCTCCTATTAACGTCTTCTCAAAACCAACGGGAGCTATCAATATTAGTATAATGTGATAACATTTCAACAGGAACCAAAATTACAACAATATCCAAAAATTAAAGTTTTTTTTGAAATCTTGTGGCATCGAAGCCATAAAACCAAGAGTTAACGGTAAACAAAAACGGTGAAGAAAACAAATAAGATTGCTGTAGACAAAAAGGAAGGGGTTCTGGTCATTACTGAGAATTTGTCACAAATCATGAAAATAAGTTAAAAATTGGTTAATAATCAGAAAATTTTTTTGAAAAATTATTTTTAAAGTCTTAACAGACAATAAGTTCAATAGCTTTCAACAAAAGTCAATCAATACGCTCAGTCATGACTCGATAGAAGAACCCGGATGTTTTTCATGCATGGGTTGTCAAACAGATATCACAATAAGTCTGACTACGAAAACAACAACAAATACAGGCAAAAACCAAAAAAATCAGTAGAAAAGTGCGAGAAGTGTCGAAGCCGTTTAAACCATAAGATTGTCTCTGAAAAAATTATTTATGATCATTTGAACGTCTTTCCTGAACCAACGGAAGGTATCCAAATTAGAACAATGTGATAAAATTTCAAAAAGATTCAAAAAAACGTAAAAACCCAAAAATTTTAAAATTGTTTTTGAAATTTTGTGGCATCGATAAAACCAATTGTTAGAAGATAAAAAACTAAACAGATTAATTTTGGTTGCAGTAGAAAGGAAGGGGATCCTGTCAGTACTGAGACTGAATTACAGTTTACAAAAACAAGTTTATGATCGGTTAAGGTTTAAAAGAAAATTTCGAAAAATTACATATAGCCGTAACAGTGATTAGCCGTCCAATCAAAGAACTGAATAGCTTCACTAATGCTCATTACAAAACCCATCGCACTTTTAGTCAACGATTCCATGCCGTAGGGCTCCAAAATTTCAGTAGAAGCTCAATAAGAAAATCAAAATTTCATTAAAAACTACAAAAGTTCAGAGTCGAAGCCATAAAAAACATGTGCAATTCCTTGAAAACGTGTTTTTGTTCATTAGGCGTCATTTTACTGTAAATCAAGTTCATCATTAACCAAACATTGATATGAAAAAAGACCAGTATCTAGGTGACCTAAAAATATGAAGTTTTCTAAAAAAAAACCAGATCTCAAATAGAATTCGAAGTTTTTTTAATAGTGAACTTCCCTATGAGACCAGAACTAGTCTTTTTATCACCTTTCATGTATTAGGAATACGAATTTGATTCCTTTAGTGGCGTGAAATGTAATTTTGAATGAATAATTTTTAAAGAAGAGATTAGAATTTGAAGAAAAATTAAACTAAAAGTGAACGAAATCATACCAAATATGACGTGTTCACACATAAGTTCAATCCTCGATAACTCCTCGAAGAATAAGAAATTCAAAAAATCTTTTTAATTTCAAATTCTAGGCTGCACGAGCTTTTTAATGATACCACTCACATTTCTCTACGATGAATATATCGATCGGCCAAAATTGACTGAACAAAAAAAACCCATTTGAGTATATAGTTCCTTCCCCCACAAGTGGGGTCGGAACAACTAGCTGAGAACCTTGGGGGTAATTCCAAGACCCCATTCAGATTCCTACGTAGTATTTTGTAACAAATGATTGGCAACAACCAATTTTCCCGTTAGAACCTTTAAAAGCAGAAAATTGAGTTAAAACATTATTCTTTAGTTGAAATCGTTTTGAGGGCATTGAAAATAACTCGCCGCAAATCGTTATTTTTTATAATCTAGAGTTTTTGGGGATATTGTGGATAACAGTCAAAACGTCGTCACATTTTATCACTAAACGTCACTGTTTCTCAGTGAAAATCAAAATATTAATCACTGACAACACTGACAAAAAAGCAAGCATTCTGTCATTCATTTCCATGGATAACGCAACGTAATATTTTATACTTGAATAAAACTTCAATTAGCCTAGACTTTATTGCTCGAATATATTAAGTAACAACTTGACTCGATTCAGAGATTAAATTTTCTAGGAGCCACGATCTGGGTACATGGAAAACTTCTAACTGGCCTCTCAATCGGCAATTAGTATAGCGAGGAAGTTTAACGTTTACGCAATTAATCATTACTTCGGCTTTCTTCTAATTCGGTCTAACTGATACGTTGTTAACAGTCGTAAAAACTAGAAACCTTAAACGTGTGCTGTAGTGACGACGCACACAACAGTGACGGTGAGCGTGAATGATAGGGCAATATTACTATTTTAGGTTACTAAATTAGGCATCGTGGATAATGTCGTACAATTTTCCTAAGTTGAATTTTCCTTACTTGCTCTGTTGTCCATACAAGCTTATAACTATAATCTGAAAACATGGACCGTGAAGAATGCTGATATTTTCGAGTAAATGTACTCGATAAACGTCGAGGGTTTGCGGCGTACTGATTGTTTGATAAGGTTAGCAAAATTTTTTATCAATTAACTTCGTTGGAATAATTTAGACAGCGGTCTTTAGTTGTATGCCGTTCATAAAAGCCAGTACAATGAGGAAAATGACAAACTGTTATCTCTGGATGTTGCGCTGAAGCAAAATACATTTGCCGCTATCCGGCGCCTCGGAGCTTCGCTCAAAGAACTTCATACTGTTTCCAAAAATTATTTAACAAGGCTGATAAAACAAAGACTGTGTATCAATGTCTTGTTTGCACCATTATTGATCGAAAACTAGTTAAATACGAAGTAGCAGACTGTCAAGACTATGCAAAATTTGAGAAAATGTAGAGAAAGGCTTCATTATTAAGAGAATGGTCGGATCCTATTTGCTTATTTATTCAACGGCTATTTTTTCTATTACATTTCCGATATGAATCAACTAATGAATGGTATTCTACTATTGCTCCCGTGTCTTTGACAGAAAAGGTTCTTAAGTCTCAAGTAGTTAATTAGAGTGCAACACAGTTTCATACAACAGAGCAAACAGAAATAAAGAACAACACTGGAGAACAGATTTTTCACTCAATTACTTTGATCTCTTCAACAGTCCTCGTCTGGTAGCTGTTAAAAAACTATCACTCCTCTCATATGTTCAACAAAATTCTTGCGAAAAATGGCTTCCATTTCAGAAAATCTAATTATACTCGGAGCCCGATAGCTGACCACTGTTCACTGTCATGCCTCTCATACAGTGGAATGTTATCTTGAAACCGCGGTTCGACTATCGGTTCGAAATCGCGAACTGTGCCCAACGTCCTGCCACGTGGAACTACTTCTATCTTGGTGTTCCTTTTCAGCTAAATGCCATAGCTTGTTTATGCGTCTGTGTTTGAAATAAATTCTCGGCAAAAAACCTAAGTCACTCGCTTGTTGTAGAAGGGGGTATTGTAGAAACCCTTCAAAGCCTAAGAGCACCCTATCAAGCATAATTATTCTTCTATACAAAAAATTAAATCTTACGTCAAAGATTTTGAAATGGCGAGTTGAAAAAAGTATACTTCGTTTTGCTTTTGTGAACAAACTAACTTTTCTCAGGTTACGGAGTTTTTGATGGCTTAACATTGTGAACTGAACACATTTTTCCTAATGTTCTCGGCTCCGAAAAATTGTTAAAACTTCTTGTGAAAGCAAAGATGGAAACTACGTTAACTTTCGCCCCTTAAATATCTGATTTATTGGTTTTATGTGGCCAAAAAACGAGCAATGACTGTGTACTCTCCATAGAGGAGCATCGAGTTTTAAATATTCTATTTACTATCAATTGAGGTTAAAAGTTGAATAATTAGATAACTACACTTTCAGTTTGAATTTCAAGCAAACATTTCAAGATATTTTCATATTGGATCCCAAAAAAGAACTTAGAAAAAATGAGAATCAGTTTTGAACGGTATGTTTGTCAAAAATTGATACTCATCTAATATTGAATGGTAAAGACAACTTTGTGAACGATCTGATGTGAAGTAATTTTTTTGCAAGTAATTAAGAAATGACATCCACTGATAAGCCTCAAAATCGCCCCATTTTGATATGATAACCTTGTAACAAATGTAAACAGTAAATATGATTATTTTTCAGATTATAGTATTTTTCAGACTCTTCTTTTCTCTTTTGAATCTCCTAAAATTAATTTATCTTATTCTCTCTAATATCATTGGAGCTCAAACGGCTTCAATCTTTAACTTGCCGCCGAAACTCGTCTTGCCTCATCGGGGTTGTTGCCCTACCGTGTCCTTAATCCTGCTAACAGGTTATGGGCCCAGCCTTCAGAAATTTGATACGCCGATAGAGTTTTTGGTTAGGATTGTAGTGTCAGTGTTGACAGATTTTTCTCTTCTAGGTTACTAGAGTTTACTTCTACGTTGACTAGATCTAAAAATTGAGATTTCCCTCGAATATAAAAGATAAATCAGAAGTTGTGATAGAAAATTTGAAGTTTACACTTCATAATGGAAACATCAAAGAGCAGTTTGAAGTGGATGACATTCAGTGGAATAGCAGAGGACAACCCAACATGGAATACTTGTCCCTCTGCCTTTGCACAAACCAAGAGCCTCTTCCAAACGCTCACAGACACAGGTGAACTACCCGACAGGCCAGCACCTTCGAGGGAAGATGCCAATGATGCGCAAACGCGAGAACACAAGGCGCAGACTCAAGCTAGAGCTGTATTTGTACAAGAAAATGTGAGCCGCAGAAACAAGAATTGGTGCTACCTGCGGATGACACTAGGCACTAGCAGCCTAACGCTCATTCGCGATGACTGCGTGAACAGCAAGGGTCTCGGTGATGGAGAGAAAGCATAGAAACTTGTCTAGCAACGGTTTAAAAATGACGAGACAACCATGAAGAAGCATTTGGCCGAGATGGTACTGAACGGCCTTCCACAACGATACGAGTATTTTGTGGTGCAGGAGAGCTTCAATCCTGCGGAGACTTTTGAACGTTCTGCATGTACCAGAGTATGAAACAAACTTAATTTCAGTTCACGTGTGGTTCAAAAGCAACACGAATTACTTCACACAAAAGCTAAGTCAGTGCTAAAACTGAGAAGCAAAGAAGGCTTTAGACTGATAAGAAGCGGCAATTTGTTCTTCTTAACAAACAGAAAAGAAAACAAGCAACACTCTTCAAATATAAGTGGTTAAAGCAAAACATTAAAGCAAAGCACATGTCAAGCAAAACTTTGGCACAAAAGACTGGGACACTTGAACTTAAGAGATGTAGCAAATACAACAGATGATGCTTCTCATGCTTAAGATTTTTGTGAAACTTAAGCTTTGGGAATAATTTCAAAGCCTGTTCCAAAAGTGAGCAATGACACAGCAACTCAAAAATTACAAGTAGTTTACTCTGACTTTATTGGACCAGTGAGTACTTCAGGTATAGGTGGCAACAGATACGCAATTAGTTTCATATATGAATTCAGTGGCTACGCAGTAGTAAAATTTATGAAATGCAAAACGCAAATAATGCAAGCTTTCAAAGAGTATGTTACACAATATGACTCACCAAAAATTTTGCGAACTGATAATGGGACAGGACAGAGTACAAAAACAAAGGCTTTAGAAGTTTTTGCATAAGCCAAGAAATAGCTCGTGAACTTACAGTCCCTGAAACACCCGAGCAAAATGGTGTTGCAGAACGTTTTAATAGAACAGTAGTAAAGGCTGCAAGATGCCTTCTAATAGATTCAAAAAAAACCAATTGGGTTCGATCTGAAGATACAGAATGTTGTGCTAGAAAGCTAGTTGTCATAGAAAAAACACTGTGTCAGTCTTCGAAAAAAATTTGGTAGAAAACCGAGCAGCGACCATCTAAAAAATATTTGCTTGCCTAGCCTTTTCAAAAAATCGTGATGCTAGTAAAACAATCAAAGTTTGATCTAAAAGCTACAGAGTGTCTGTTCATTGGTTATTCTGATAACACAGCAGCTTATTTGTTGCAAAACATAAAAACTAGGCTAACTTTTAAGAAACGTTATGTTCAATGAAAACAACCTACAACGTTCTCAAAATTACACCGCATATATAGAAGACAGCTTTCTATAACTAGACTTAGACGAAGTAAGAGAAGAGATCAGGATACGAGCAACTCAAGTGAGTTAAGTACAGAGGTTGAAACAACTGAAACAGAGTGTACAGTACAATGAAAACAAAACAAGAAATGAAGTTGAACAAGAGATTAAACAAGAAAATCCAAGTACTAGCATCAAACCAAATTCAAAAATTAATGTACAGTCTAATGCAAAAGTCGCAGAAAAAAAACATAAAGAAAGCCTTCAAAATTTTCAGCAGCTGTCAAAAACTTACCACAGAAAACAGTGAAACCACCCTCAAGACAGCAAATGATAGATAAACAAGGTCAAATAGCAATTCCTTCAGGTGACCACAAGACCATTTCAAGACTACAAGACCACAAGACCATTTCAAGGTCCTAAAATTAATTTATCTTATTCTCTCTAATTTCCGTTGAGCTTAAACAGCTTGAACTTCTAGCTTGCCGAAACTCATCCGGACTCAATGGGGTTGTTTGGATAATATTGTAGTGTCGGTGCTGACAATTTCTGGTCTTCTAGATTGACGAGCTAAATATATCAAATTTCAGATTTCGCTCGTATATAAAAGCTAAATCAGAAGTTGTGATAAAAATTTTGAAGTATAAACTTCATAATGGAACCATCCAACAACAGTTTGAACTGGATGACATTCAGTGGGCTAGCAGAGGAGTGCCCATTTCTCTGCCTTTGCACAAACCACGCGCCTCTTCGAAACCCTCAGACAGCTGATCTACCTGCCAGGCCAGCACCACTGAGGGAAGATGCCAATGATGCGCAAAGACGAGGATCCGAGGCACAGACTCAAGCTAGAGCTACATCTGTACAGAATGAGAGCCACAAAAGTAAGATTTGGCGCTAATTGGCGATGAAAGTAGACGCCAGCAGCCTCATGCTATTTCGGCCTGACTCTGTGAGCAGTAAGTGTCTCGGTGATGGACAGAAAGCCTGGTAACTTCTGCTACGATTTAGAAAATACGAGACCACCACAGTCAAGTCTAATGAGACAGTTGGCCAAACTACAATTCCGAGATGACAAAGCCATCCACCAGTACTTCATCAGAGCGCATCAACTGTTCCCATGTTTGCATTCTGCTGGTGAGGAGCATTCGAAGACGCTGTTTAATGCTATGGTATTTAACAGCCTTCCAAATCATACGAGCATTTTTTGGCGCAGGACAACTTCAATACTGCGGAGAATTTTGTGAAACTGAGGAAGCTTCTCACCAACTTCGAGTAGAGCCGCAGACAGAGATGATGTGGCGGAGTATCAGCACGTTCCATAACAGCAAAGAATGCTTCTCATGAAATTAGTATACTCTTGATTCGAATCACATCCTAGCAAGACTTTCTAAGCCTAGTACTTCCAAAAGCCTTAGATTGTGTTTTGTATGCACCCAACCTGGACATTTACGCAGCTGTTGTTACAAAAAAGGCAACGCTGTATGTAGTTTATGCCATGCTAAAGGCCATCAAGCAAGTGCATGCTAACATCAACAGAAAAGTTCTCAAAATCGTAGCATCTAGGTTAATCACTGAAAGCTCATTTGACGTTTCAGAAACTGGTTTAGTATTAGATTAGGGCAGTGCTGATCACATGATGATAGATTAAACGTAGTTTAAAATTTCCACAGCTAGAAACCATAGTTAAAAATCCAGATGAAGCTAAAAACAAAAGTTGAAGGATTAGGAGATGTTGTTGTGGACGCACGAGACACTGAAGGTGCGCTACATAAATTGACTTTTGAGGAAAGTTTAAAATGGATGACAGAGGAGATCTTGAAATGTTTCTTGGTATGGGAATTCTAAAAACAGAAAAAGTAATAACTTTAGATCAAGAAAAGCTGACTCAAAACAATTTAGAACAGTTCAAAATGCAAACCCAGTAAAAAAAGCTAATAATTGAAGTAGCTCAGGAGTATTCAGTAAGAGTAGATTCGATTAGTTTAGTAGTCTGGTGGGTTCATTACTTTACCTAGCTAAGTAAACTAGACCAGATATGTTGATCACAATATCTTATCACGCTTCATGATTGACCCAACTGTTGAGAATTTCAAAGCTGGGAAGCACGTGATGAGATACGTACAACATACTAAACCTTAGACTTTTTCCCAGCAACCAGCAACAGCACTTTAGTTTTTCAAACAGATGCATACTGGAGTGGAAACGTGAATGATAGTTGATTAACCGTAGGATACGATTTCAAGTTGGAAACCAGCAGTGGATCTGTCAGTTTGCTAGCCAAGAAGCAACATAGTGTCACTTTCATCTCGTGAGGCAGAACACCAGGGTTTAAGCTGCCGCGTTTCATGAAGCCATTTTCTTGCGTGGTGTTCTTAAAGAAAGGGGTACGAGCAGTTTTAGCCCTCAATCATAGGAGAGGACAACCAAATTCTTACATAGCAACAACAATCTGAGTCGGGATATTGGATCATAGAAAAGAAGTTAGAAAAAATCTTAGAGCTATAAAACTTAACTTATGTTAATATCCTCAAAACGAAAACAAACTTACTAGATTTATAACACAACTGCAGCTAACAAATTAGAAACCGAATGTGAATCAGTTTTGAGCTGTATGTTTGTCATATATTGACATTTATCTACAAACTTTGGTGGTAAATGCAACTTTGTGAAAAATCTCAGTTAAGTAAATCTTTGCGTGTATTTATGAAATGACACCCACACACAGCCCTCAAATAGCCTGAACTCTGATGTTGTTGAACCTTCTAACAAATGTAAGGTGCAAATATTATATTTATTTTTCAGACTGAATACGACTGATTTTCGTTAAAATCTTCACTCTTCTTTTCTCTTTTGAATATCCTAAAATTAATTTATCTTATTCTTTCTAATATCTTTTGAGCTTAAACAGCTTCAATCTCTAACTTACCAAAACTCGTCCTGCCTCATCGGGCTTGTTGCGCCAACGTGTCCTTAATCCCGCTAGCATTTCAGAACTTTGTCTTCATGAAGGGTACTATCTCTGCCAACATTTAATTGTTAATTAGTTCTGTACCGTTCTAATTCTTTGCAATATCTGTTGCCTGAATTCTTTAAAACTATTTATGCGTAACCATTTTGAAGCCTTTTGTCAAGAAATGATCTTATTTACATGAATCTTATCTACCGAAAATTAGGAACATCAGCAGTCAATTTGAACATAAATTCTATATTTACCAAAATGCGGGAATTTTTGGACATTTCAAAGTCATCTATAAATACACCACAATTCGAAAAACATCAATTTGATGAAAATTAATATCGAAGCTAAAATGAAACTCCCAGCAAAATTCTACAGGAAATGTTCCTGACACCATGCATTTATGTCCCCTCAGAGGTTTTGGTGAAGTGAATATTTGGAGACCAGTAAGCCAACGAGAACTTCCCGGCAACTCAATTCGATCCTGTTTTAACACTTTACCTGGTTTCTCAAGGCGAGAAGTCAAATACTCAGACAAAAAACAATCAGAAGAAAAATGGGTAGGAAACATTGCATAGGAAAGATCGACAGGACATTAAAGTATGCCAATACGTTCATTAGTATTACAGCTAATCATTGCTTAATAAGGAATATGAACTTAAGCGACATATTTCCATAGTCTAAATATACGATTAAACCATCGAATCAGCATCATTGCGCGCTATTTTTTTTAAAAAATGTGCAATCAAAAAAACATTGCCAGTGCATGATGATGAAATATTTTCAACAAACTTTGTATTTTCTTTGTCGATGATGAGTTTTTCTTTGGTATTTTTCGTCAAGCTGGGGTCCAATTTTTAGAAAAAAATTTAGGCTACACTTTGGAATTTCTGGTCTTCAATTTTAAGAATTCTTCGTACTATGATTCCAAATTTGACATAATAACTTTTTTTAATGAGCACATTTTTGACTGTAGTCCGTCGTCTAGTAACATAAAAGATTTCATTAATCGTTCGCTCTTTAGAGGAGTTTGTCAATGATATCCTGACGAAAAAATAATAAAACACAACAGAGTAGCGTTTGATTTTTTCATTCTTAAGCAACGGTCGAGTGTGTTAGGGTAGATGGAAATAACGTCAACATAGATGGAAGATCGTCAAGAAAATAGCTGTGATAGCTTCAAAGACCTGTAGTCTCAAAATGCAAATGAAAACAATGAGGCCTAAAAACTTTGAGAACGAAATGTTTATGTCGATAGTTGTAATGTCTGTAATTGGTGTAGATTTACATACTGCAAAAACGCCCTCAAACAATCTTCAATTATATAAAGATATCCTCACTTGCCCTCAACTCCTCCCCAATTAAAGTGAGAAAATCTATCTCAGATGGAGAAAATCATGTTGAGAGTGAGTTAAGTCACATGCTACCAAAAAACTTCCTTCAAATAGACAAAATTAGGCAAATACACTAACTCCGTTATTACTAACATTGAGAGACAGTGGAAAAAATGGAGCAATTAACTATTTAAAAAAATTCTGCATGTGTTCCGAAACAAATGGTGTAACTGTCAAATGCAAATACAAATTGATCCATTTCTGTTACAGGATAAGGAAGATGTAATCCTTTATCACAGATCAAGTCAAAAAAAGGGCAAAATTTTAAAAAATCAGTGTCCGTGAAAAACGATTTAACTATCAACTAAATTTTAAAAGGTTCACTTTTGCTTTAACTCAATGCAATCTACAATTGATGATATTATAGGCGGAGAGAACAACATAGACGGCAGAGTGCCGGAACAGTTGCGAAATTGACTGCGGTGCCTAATAATACAGATATAAACATACCCGGCAGATTGCCGGAAAATAGCCGCCGTTGATTCCAATAAGCATGATTGGGATTGAACGAATAGAATATATTGAAAAAAAAAGATTTTTGTACAAAAATATTTTTTAAGTCCGATTTATTTTGATGGCATTTCGTAGTTGAACATACTTCTGTTTCTTAGAGAGAGGCTACAGGGGCTGCCATCAACACCAATAAGCATTAGAGGTGGTAACTAAGACTTATAGGAACGACGTTCAAATAGCGGGCATCTAAAATTGGGCTTTATGGGTTTATCCCGTTTCTACTTCTGACTTCAATTTTTTATACCGACTCTGTTCATTTTGAATTGCTTTGCTTAGCAACTGATGTTCAAATTCACTTTTAGCAAAATGAGAGAAGAGAGAAACTAGCCTAGAGAAGTCAAAAAGATTTCACGCAAAATGTCGAAAAAGCGGCAAAATGGTAAAGCGAAAAAAAGTTTGACGAAGTAAAAAAAAAATACGAGCGCAATAATAGCCGGCCGAGAAGATGAGGGCGGCTATTAATAATATAGGTAAAAAAGTAATCGATTCCGCTCATAAAACACAATCTAAAAAACAATCAGCCAAAAATTAATAAGGCTTGTTTAAATTCACTCCGCATAAACTTTTAATTAGACTTAAATTACAAATTTGAGCTCCTTTGACATTTTACTAATTTAGATTAAAATTACGTTTTAAAGTGGAAAAGTCGTATTATTGAGTGAAGTCACGTATGATCCAAAAGTAGTCACGCAAATGACCCAGAGAGATTGAGCAAAACTTTCACTAGAGAGAATGAGAACTGACGTCGATCGCGCAACTCCTGTCAATAAGAGGAAGTCATCGGAAAAACTGAATTTTTCAGCTTTGCTGTGTGAGCGAAGAAAGACCGTCACACAAAACAAAAAACAAGGAACACAACAATATAGCTATGCTCAGCTTAGAAGCGCTTCCCAGCTATTGAAATCCCTTGGATTGTACAATGAGAATGTGAATAGCTCCGCTCAGCTATCGCTATCCAAGATACTAAAACCCAACTTTTACGGACTTCTCATGTGACTTTCAATTAAACTGCCGCCAGTTCTACTGCTAAAATTGCGATAGAGTCCAAATTTAATCACGCAAAACTTAAACATAGCCAGTAGATTGGCGGAAAATAGCCGCCGTCGACACGCTTGATGCACATCGAGATTGAAAAAGAAAAAAAGAAGAGAAAATCTGTTCTATTTTTTTCAGTGTCAAAAAGTGTTCTAATTCGGCGTGCAGTTGCGGTTGGATTCTAAAACTATACTTAATTCAGCTTCTAAACAAGCTAATAATAACCAATGTCAGCTAGCGAACACTAATGAATTTTGACAACGTAATGCTCAAAGACTTTATGACCAGGCCTTTTCGGTCTCTCCCGTCTCTCTTGATGAGGGAGGTCAGAGGTCAAAAGAAGTCCTGCCTTATGTAAAACGAAAAACGTGATCAAAAGGTAAAACGAATAAAAAAAACAAAGCAGGACAAAACAAAGCAGGACAATGTCCTGACGTACGATTCGAATAACTTCCTTTGACTAAACAAAAAACTAGACCTAGAACGGACTATGAGTGAATTGCGATAACCATTTTAAGAAAAAAATCAGACAAAATAAAAAAACAGTAATTCGAAGTAAAAATGCCGCATGTGAACAAAAACATTAGCTAGAAATGAAAATTTGGTTAAAACTATGTCTAGAATGAACTATGAATGGGTTGGGAAAACCAATTAGAAAAAAAAATCCGATCCAAAAAATCGAAAAACTAAACATAACAGTGAAATTGCGGCATGTGAACAAAAAACCAATACCAAGAAAGCGATTCATTGTCCAGACACCGTTTTCTCACTCTACCTCAATATTAGAGCAAAAAAATCACGCCGCAAAAGCACTCAATTTTTCGCTTCAGTTCCTGTTGCAGCGTGACCAAAAACACTACTCCAATTTGACTTCAGAATTCTTGAAAATGTGTGAACAGATCTTTAAAAAAAACAGCGCCCACATACAATTCAAAGTCTTTGAGTTGTAAAAAGGAGCGCCTAAATAATAGCCGTTGAGAAGTTGACGGCGGCTATTAAAAACGATGAGCAAATTGACCTATTATTTTTTCTGTTTTTAATTAGATTTTTATGCAAAGTGTTCTAATTTGGCTTGCAGTTTCAGTTAGATTCTAAATCAATTAGATTCTATACTTAATTCAGGCTTCTACACTGAAAGCTAATAAGCCTAATACCAATGTCAGCTAGCCAACCCTCTAATGAACTTTGATAACCTAATGCACTATGACTGATTGACCGGGCTTCATTGACCGGGTTTATCCCGTCTCTTTTGATTTTGCTCTTTTGACCGTATTCGCCACATTGAGTAATTGAATGCGTAAAAGAATTTAAAAACCATTCAATTGAAACCGTGAGTGAAGTAAGTCAGAGGTCAAACGTGAAAATCCTGGCTTATGTAAAACGAAACATACCCGGCATATTGCCGGAAAATAGCCGCCGTTGATTCCAATAAGCATGATTGGGATTGAAAGAATAGAAGATATTGAAAAAAAAAGATTTTTGTACAAAACATTTTTTAAGTCCGATTTATTTTGATGGAATTTTGTAGTTGAACATACATCTGTCTTTTAGAGAGAGGCTACAGGGGCTACTATCAATACCAATAAGCATTAGAGATGGTAACTAAGACTTATAGGAGCGACGTTCAAATAGCGGGCATCTAAAATTGGGCTTTATGGGTTTATCCCGTTTCTTTTCTGACTTCAATTTTTTCTACTGACTCTGTTCATTTTGAATTGCTTTGATGAGCAACTGATGTTCAAAATCACTTTTAGCAGAATGAGAGAAGAGAGAAATTAGCCAAGAGAAGTCAAAAAGATTTCACGCAAAATGTTGAAAAGGCGGCAAAATGAGGTAAAGCGAAACATTTTTTTATTCGACGAAGTAAAAAACATAGCAGGACAAGTCCTGACGTACAATTCAAAGAATTTTCATTGACTAAACAGAACAACTAGACCTAGAGTGGACTATGAGTGAATTGAGAAAACCATTTTTAAAAAAATCAGATCAAAAATAAGAAAAAAGAAACAAAAAATCAATGTCAAAATGCCGCATGTGAACAAAAAAACCATTAGCGAGAAATCAAAAATTTAATTCAAACAAAAAACTAGGCCTAGAATGAGCTGTGAATGGATTGGGAAAACCATTTAGAAAAAAATCCGATCCAAAAAATCGAAAAAACAGTAAAAATCAGAGTGAAATTGCCGCATGTGAACAAAAAACCACTACCGAGAAACCGAATTTTTGTTCAAACACCATTTTTGCACTCTACTTTAAAATTAGAGCGAAAAAATTCACGCCGCAAAACCACTCGCTTTTTCGCTCCATTTCCTGTTTCGGCGTGACCAAAATCACTACTCCAATTTGACTTCAAAAATCATGAAACTGTGTGAACAGATCTTAAAAAAAAAGACAGCGCCCCAATACAATTCAAATTCTTTGAATTGTAAAAAATAGGAGCGCTATAATAGCCGGCTGAGAAGATGAGGGCGGCTATTAAAAACGTGATCAAAAGGTAAAGCGAATTAAAAACCAAAAAGGAGAGCGCCTAAATAATAGCCGTTGAGAGGCTGACGGCGGCTATTAAAAACAAACAAGGAAAAAATCAATTAAGAATTCAAAGTGCTCAAGAAAAAATTTTGGCGCAAAGAAAAGACGCGACTGCAACAATGAAGTTAAATTTTCTTTGAGAGCAATTTAAAACGAAACGGCTCAGAAATAAAAACAGTACAATATGACCCAAACTTTCATGTGAAATCATGCATTTACGTTTTCCCAGCAGATTCGGTACACCGTGAAATACTGAAACTAGTAAAGCTCTAATATAACTGCAGCGCAAACTATTCCAATGAAACATTTACTATTTCAACATCTAACTGAACACTCAAGTCCTGCTGTATAAGGTACATATAACGTGAACACTGGCCACTCTCGTGCATACCCAGCCCACCCAACACCTGCCACGTAACAACCCGCAACCTTTAGAGAGGAAAAAGAAGTGTTCAAACGTGGTTTATTTAACAAAAAATATCAAGCATGAGAATTAATTCATCAAAATGTTATCAAAAGAGGAAATCATCTAATTATATTAAGCTTGAGGTTAACACCGTTCTTAGTATAAGTAACAGAATGCCGTGTGAGGAGGGTGCTCTAAAATGAGAATAATCAACAAAATGCACCCCTCGGAAAAATTGATCACAACAAACAGCATCAATAAAGTAAACAACAAACATCAAATTAAAAAATAAATACCAATTGAAGTTCTGGTTTATAATACCCTAAATAGTATCATAAATATCCATTCTCGGATGTAGTATAATCAGTCTTTGCGATTTGAAACGTTTTTGATCCATTCAAGTTATTGCACAAATAAATATACACACATAAAACGAAACGACGTACATACATACAATCGCTATCACATCAAATTCAGAATCAGTTAAAATCGAGCAGGACGCCTGGAAATCTCAAAGAAAATACACAGATTTCACCACCTCTTTACTTCAAACAGCACCGTCTAAAAATGAAGCCGAAATCTTACCCCATGCAATCATTGCCAAACAGCATAAACGGCTTTGACTCAATAGCTGCTCACGAAAATAAAAACCGAAGTTTTTCACGCCAAGCAGATACACTAGGTTGCAAATTTTAAAAAATCCCTGATTTGTTCTCCAACAAAAACTGGATTGCTGGCACCTTAAAAATCATACTAATTAAAACCACGAATATTCGTGCAAACTGGCTAACTTTGACAGTTTTGAACGCTAACTGATGTGAGATTACATATTTGAATATACCTCTTGGATATCATCATCTTCGTCTATGCCTTTTTCTTCGCCATCATTTTCCTCTTTTTCTTCCCCATTCTCCTCCGCTTCTTTCTCATCATCATCATCATTTTCCTGATCATCGGCATTTTCCTTCTTCAGTTGTTCTTCGCGCTCCTTTTCCTCCACTTCGATTTTGGACTCGGGCACTCCCTCTCTGATCTTGGAGTACCTGTTGAGCATGATTGGCAAGTTCACTAACAGGTTGCGCATTCGCTCGTCCATTTTTAACGCTGCTCTGTGCACTTTGTGACTCTCCTGGAAAGGCACTTGATTAACACTTGGGAATAACACAAAACATAACAAATTCGTCACAACATTCAGATTATACTCAAAATTCACCTTGTCTAACATTTTAAGAGTTAAGTACGGAAAATGCAATCCATTTCCACTTAAATTTTAACACAATCACATAATAGCAGGTATAGAGAGGACCAAACGAACAGGAATTACACAGCTTTATTATAAAGAAATAACTCTTTGATGAACGGGTCTAACTGCGTAAAAGTTTAAAGAAGTTGCATTTCAACTGTCAAGCCAGCCATTGTTCAATATCTATAAGACCATAATGAGTAATCAATCTTTTAATCAATATCCATAAGACTCAAACTAACCTCGAATGCTTGGAGCGCGTTGTTTACGATGAAAGCAAGATCACGAATGAAACCTTTCCAAATATACCCTTTCTCGTCCATCGTTGTCTTAATAGTCGAGAAATCCACACGATTTTCTACTCCAGAGTAAGCGTCTACCTAAACATTCAATTAAAATTGTACAAGGCAATGGAACTAACGTCGGATGATTTGCACTCGAATGACAGGCGGGGGTAATTTAATTTAGGGGCACTGCTTAGAAATTTTTATGGGTGCAAAAACTCGGGACCTCGTAGGGGTTCTAGCCCGCGATCTCCAAGATAGCAGTCCGACATCTTAACCACTAAGCTACAACTGCTTTGATCCTCAATTGCTTTGATCCTCAACCGCTCACAATCGATTTAACATTAGCAAAAAAAAACAGTGAGAGCAATTGAGATCACTGTGCAACAACACACGTTTTTTTGCCAACTCAGGCTAACGAAAGCAAATTTATGTTCACGGAGGAAAATAGATCCAGAGAAGACAATCTGACAACTTTACCTCAGCGATGTTCTCGAAGAACATAAATTGCGTTCTGGACTTGATATCCAAGAAAATTTTCTCACAGATGTCCACTTCCTCTGCTACTTCTTCAACTTCATAATTCTCTTTAGCCTGATTGGCGTTCACTTCCTGAGACCTTTTCTGTTTCTTTGATGCCGCTTCCTTATCACTGTCCGAATCTTCATCACGTTTTCGCTTGGAACTTCGAGACCGTTTTGCATCTACCGAATCGCGTTCAGGCGATGCCTCGTTTGAAGTGCTCCCAAGCCGACGACGAGTCTTGGTTTCACCACTTCGTCTAGTTCGTCTGACATCAGATTCATTTTCAGAGCTTTCTGCGCTCTCGTTGCCACCGCTTCTACCATTTCGACTAGACTGACGACTGCTTTCCTCTTCAGTTTCACTACCATCGCTTTCGGCATACTTTCCCTTCGTGCCTCTGACTAAGGTAGCCTTGTACAGATTAGCTTTATTGCTTCTTGAAGACCTCCTCAAACTCTGCTCCTCCTCCTCCTCAGTATCCGAATCTTCCATTTTGGCCCGTTTCTTAACCCTTGAATAGTTTGATCTTGACGATTCTGAGCTCTCGTCAGAGTTGTAGCTCTTTTCATCATCCTTCGCTTGTGTTTGAAGGAATCCTCTCTTCTTCTTCAGCTTAGGGTTCTGACAAACCATGCAGCTCCAGGTACCTCTCGGGACTCTTCGCATAGGGGGTTGATGACAATTAAGGTGAAAAACCCTTGGGCATGTACTGCACATAACTAATTCATCGCCTCCATCTGAACAGCAGAAGCACCACTCCTCGGATTCTGACGACTCCTCTTTTTTCTTCTTTTCGTCGTCGCTCATTTCGCTGTACTTGGGTGCTGGTTTTTCCGAATTACGTCGTTCTTTTGGACGACAGCCTGGACATAGCCAGTCGCCCTGTGGAACCTCCTTCAGGACTGGTCGTAGACAATACATGTGGTAGGCGCGGTTGCACTCATCACACAGTAATGTTTGGTCTTCGTTGGTCTTTTTACGGCAAACAGTGCAACCCTGAAAGTAAATTTGTTCAAAAGTCCAGAATCTTGAAAATCTTGGTTAATTAAATTAAGCAAAAAATCAATTGGGGAGAAAAGTCATTTTAAGATTGAGGTCACATGTCATCAAAAACTAACGTCGGGCGAATTGCTCTCAAACGACCAGCTGGCTTCATCAGAAGCCAGCCACGGTTTAGTGAGGCTAGCTTTAGATCAATTGAAGGGGCGTAAGGTGAGCGCAGAGGGTGTGCACCGCAGCGGGGGCGCAAAAGTGGATTGGGGGGACTGATGTGGGGGCGGTGGGTGGGTGGGGGTATGGGATCAATTTCTAAAAACCGCCATTCACACCATAAATATAAGTCTTCAAAACAGTTTCTGTTAATCGCATACTTGGAGACTAGTGGGCTGAACGGCGCTAAGAGAACTTTATGCAAACTGGGAGGTATGTCTTTATCCTGCTTCTGAAGACGAAAGTCAAATGGGTCAGACGAAAAATCGGCCAAGCGAACAATTGCATAAAAGAGACAAACAGGACTAAATTATTTGCTACTAAATTCTTTTGAGAGCAATTAACAATGATTTCCTAAAAAATGCCGTTAATTCATTAATGATAAAAAACATTTCTACTATAACTCATTGTTAATGAAGATCAGAGATGATGAAATTACGCCACAACAGCAGCTGAAGTGCGGCATCAATAAAACGAGAGAGATAGAGAGAGAGAGAGAGATAAACGTGAACGAGAAAGAGAAGGAAAGAAGCCCTAACCGACAGAGAGAAAGAGATATGACAATTTTCCATGATGGTAGTTAACAATTAGTTTTCCATGATTCTAGTTAACAATTAAAAACAGAAGTTTTCAAATTCGCAGTGAAAAAGTTCAAAACCTTTTTCGTCTCAAAAGTTCTGTCAATTAACCCATCTCCAAGATTTAAAAAGTTTCGTCTGCCAGTCCGGAAAAGGACAAAAAAAACCTGAAAAGGACAGAAAATATTGAAGCGTTTTGAAAACAATTGCAAATTTTAACAAAATCTTGCTAGAATTTAGGATATTAATATCTTTAGAAGAATTTCATTATCTCAAGAGACTATCCCGTATCCCTGTTTCGAGACTGAAATAGTTTCACTAGCTCAAAGATCCATACACAAGGAACATGATGAAAATTTTCAATTTTATCAAAAAATTGCAAAAACTGGAGTCATAAAAGATATTGGTCACCATTTTATTAACTCTAGAAACTATGCAGCAGCTTATTATCAAACCTTAAAGGAGGTCGCAGCGCCTCTGCTGCCCCAAAAAATCAAAAAAAATTGCACAAATATTTTAGAAAATTGCTTAAATTCGTGATATTAAAATATTGGAAAACATTCCATTACATCTATAATCTATGCAGTAACATATTACCAAACCGTAGAGGAAGTTCCTTGGCTCTTGAGGCTAGAGAAACCTAAAAAATGACAAAAATGCAAGTTTTATTTAAAAAATGCTAAAACTTGTGATCTTAAAAAGTTGAAAATTAATCCATGAATAAAATAATTTCCTGTCATTTTTTATCAAACCCTAACGGAGGTTTTCTGACCCTTGAGGATCTTACATCTAGAAATTATACAGTAACCTATTTTTAAACCTCAGAGGAGGTTTTCCTTGGCTCTTGAGGCTGAAAACACTAAAGAAACGACAAAAACTTTTAAAACTTGAAAAGAGCAAGTTTTATATATAAAAAAATGCTAAAACTTGAGATATTAAAAAGTTAAAAATTAATCCATGACCAACAAAAACTATCCAGTAACCTATAATCAAACCCTAACGAAAGTCTTCTCACCTTTGAGGCTCAAAAAACTTGAATAATGACAATAGATGTCAAAAAAAAGAAAAAAATGGCAAAAATTGTCAAATTTGTTGAAATTCGTAATGTTAAAATCTTGCAAGACATTCCATTACATGTAGCAATTATGCAGTAACCTATTTTTAAAACCTAGAGGAGGTTCCTTGGCTCTTGAGGCTGAAAAAACCTACAATAACGGCAAAAAATATTCAAAAAATTGTGACATTAAAAAACTGAAAAACCATTCCATGGCCAAGAAAAATTTGTCAGTAGATTATTATCAAACCAGGATCTGGAAAGAAATGAATATGGAAAAACAAATGTCAAAAATTGCACGTTTTGTCACAAAAATCTAAAATTCTTGATGTCAAAATGTTGAAACCATTCCATTACCACTAGAAACTATGCAGTAACCTAGTATTAAAACAGAGGATTTTCACATTTTTGACATTTTTTGATTTTTATTTGCCCTAGGTCTCAAGGAAAATCCTCGAGACCTAGGGCTAATAAAAATCAAAAAATGTCAAAATTATTCAAAAAGCTTGAAAATTGTGCAAAATAGTATAAATTTGCGCGTTTTTAGCGAGCGGTTGTTCCTCAGTAGCTAGAAACTGAGGGGGGGGGGGGGGGGGGTGCACCAAGGGCTGATGGGGGAAACAGTGGGGTGGGGGGACAGCGCGGGCGGCAATAGTAGTGGTCAACATTGAACATTGGGAGGGGTCTTCAACCTCTAAGAACCTCCCTTCAGCCATAAGTATAAGTCTGCGAAACAGTTTGAGCTGCAATACTCTAAGAGCACTTAATTCCCGCTGGGCGCTACCAGTTTATCCCGTTATTGAGGACAAAAAGTCAGAAACTTAAGACGAAAAATCGCATAAAAAAAGACCGACAAGACTAATATAATTGCTACAAACTTCGTTTGAGAGCAATTAATCACGCAAATGATTGAAAAACTCGCTCTAATAAGCATGCAACATTACATCAAGCAGGCATTTCAGTCGCATTGCATGAACGAATGAACAACAGGCAGAATTAAAGTGAGTGTGACTTCATATGTTCAAAAAATCTTATGGATTACAAAACGAAAAACACAGCCTTCCGGAAACGACTCGGAGCGTCACACATCCCTTAAAAACGGAACAATTATTCGTTGTCATGAACGCTTTGTTTGACCATCAATAAAAATTGATTGAAATAACGAGAAAAATTTCAACAGACATCTCTGGAGCCAATAAAAATAAAAACAATTACATCATTCAGACTCCACTAAAAAACAGAGAAAAAATTTTCAAGAGAAACAGAGAAACATTCAACATTACTTCCATGAAATCTTGAAACCGCAAAACACTTGTCTCTGGTGACGGTAAAAAACCAAAAATTTGAAGAGACAAAAATTGATAAACTCAAAAAACTAATCCCGTTAATAATTGTCACAAACAAATTCAAAAAATTTAACAGTTCTTTCTTTTGTTGAATGCATCATTGACAAAATCTTTTTCAAATTTAATATTAAAATTTATCAGAAAAAGAAAGCAAACATTAGAGCTAAAAGGCATCAAATGATCCATTGCCAAAACCAACCGAGCACTAAAAAAACTATCAGTACGTTTAGTCGCAAAGATTGATCAAATTTTAGTAAATCCAACAGAACCTCCAAACGCTTTATAAGAACCGAAATCAACAGCAAACACAATGGAAAGTGTAGAAAAAAGGCTAAAAATTTTAAGATCTGAAGAAATTTGGAACGAACAAAGAAACGGAGCAAGTAAAACGAAAGAATGTGGCAGCAATTCATTGTAGAAATTTGCCAAACAGGAGTCAAAAAGTAGAATATTATGAACACTCAAAAGAAATATGAAGACATCTTCCTAATTTCGAAACACGAAAACCAAACAAAAAATAAAGTAGAAGTACAAGGATAATAAAAAAAATTGAAGCTCAAATTTTCGGCAATTTTACTAAATCTTCTTCTTGTAAAAAAAAAATTCAAAGACTCAAAATATTTTGCAAAAATTTTATCGCTAAAATTGTCGTTGAAACATTTAACACCGAACACTTAACACTGCAAATAGTTTTTAAAAAATCAACCCAAAAACACGAACATAAAATCCCTTGCACATAAATGCTCATTCCAATGAAAATCACAGTGGGGGTGGGGGCAACGGTGGATTTTTGGCTGCACGGGGCCCTTACGCGGAAGGCAGTGAAGTGAGAGAGGGGCTGATGTGTGTGTTGGGGGGGAGGAAGTTGTTGTGGTGTGTGTGTGTGTGTGTGTGTGGGGGGGGGGGGTGGAGTGTGGGGGGTCAACCTTTAAGAACCGCCCTTCACGCCATAATTATAAGTCTCCAAAACAGTTTCTGTGAATCGCATACTTGGAGACTAGTTAGAGGCTAGCTTGGAGACTAGCCCTAAGAGAACTTAATGACCGCTGGGCGCTACCTGTTGATCCCATTTTTGAGGACGAAAAGTCAAATGGAACAGACGAACAATCGGTCAAGCGAAATATTAGACCGACAGGACTAATATAATTGCTGCAAACTCCATTTGACAGCAATTAAAAAAAAACCAAGAGAAGGCCAATAATAGCACCGATCAGCTATCGTCATCGGAACTGTTGGACAATAACGAAGCAAGAAAGTCAACTGAAAGTCAACTGAAAGTTAGAAGTCAACTGTATGGATAAACCATTTTTTGTCGTTTTATTCGCTTCTTTTTGAATTCGAATACTGAGCTTTTTTTTGACCTTTTTTTTCTCTGTAGCATTACATTACTGGATATTCTTTCAAATCTCACAGTTACTGGGTATCTTATCAAACGACGATCAAAAAATCTTTTGTTTTTTGAATTCATCTCGAACATCTTTCGTTTTTTAAAGGCATCAAAAGAAGATATAAAATTCTTATTGGGTATTCTGCCTGCTTCATCACCGGTGAGACCACTCCAATCTTATCTACTCACTTTATTCAAATTTCATTTTCAGGTCGAACGAAAAATAATGCTTTAAGATTTTTTTTAAACTCTCAATTAGAGCAAATACGCGTTATCATGTTTTCTAAAAAAGTTCTCGAGAAATGCAACAAAGAGGAACTAATTGAAAAGATTTTGGAGACCTATGAAAAATACAAGAAAAAGACAATATCATAACAAAACTTGAAAAAGATCTTATTAACTATGATTTTTTTTTTTTGATTTTTATTTGCCCTAGGTCTCAAGGAAAATCCTCGAGACCTAGGGCTAATAAAAATCAAAAAATGTCAAAATTATTCAAAAAGCTTGAAAATTGTGCAAAATAGTATAAATTTGCGCGTTTTTAGCGAGCGGTTGTTCCTCAGTAGCTAGAAACTGAGGGGGGGGTGCACCAAGGGCTGATGGGGGAAACAGTGGGGTGGGGGGACAGCGCGGGCGGCAATAGTAGTGGTCAACATTGAACATTGGGAGGGGTCTTCAACCTCTAAGAACCTCCCTTCAGCCATAAGTATAAGTCTGCGAAACAGTTTGAGCTGCAATACTCTAAGAGCACTTAATTCCCGCTGGGCGCTACCAGTTTATCCCGTTATTGAGGACAAAAAGTCAGAAACTTAAGACGAAAAATCGCATAAAAAAAGACCGACAAGACTAATATAATTGCTACAAACTTCGTTTGAGAGCAATTAATCACGCAAATGATTGAAAAACTCGCTCTAATAAGCATGCAACATTACATCAAGCAGGCATTTCAGTCGCATTGCATGAACGAATGAACAACAGGCAGAATTAAAGTGAGTGTGACTTCATATGTTCAAAAAATCTTATGGATTACAAAACGAAAAACACAGCCTTCCGGAAACGACTCGGAGCGTCACACATCCCTTAAAAACGGAACAATTATTCGTTGTCATGAACGCTTTGTTTGACCATCAATAAAAATTGATTGAAATAACGAGAAAAATTTCAACAGACATCTCTGGAGCCAATAAAAATAAAAACAATTACATCATTCAGACTCCACTAAAAAACAGAGAAAAAATTTTCAAGAGAAACAGAGAAACATTCAACATTACTTCCATGAAATCTTGAAACCGCAAAACACTTGTCTCTGGTGACGGTAAAAAACCAAAAATTTGAAGAGACAAAAATTGATAAACTCAAAAAACTAATCCCGTTAATAATTGTCACAAACAAATTCAAAAAATTTAACAGTTCTTTCTTTTGTTGAATGCATCATTGACAAAATATTTTTCAAATTTAATATTAAAATTTATCAGAAAAAGAAAGCAAACATTAGAGCTAAAAGGCATCAAATGATCCATTGCCAAAACCAACCGAGCACTAAAAAAACTATCAGTACGTTTAGTCGCAAAGATTGATCAAATTTTAGTAAATCCAACAGAACCTCCAAACGCTTTATAAGAACCGAAATCAACAGCAAACACAATGGAAAGTGTAGAAAAAAGGCTAAAAATTTTAAGATCTGAAGAAATTTGGAACGAACAAAGAAACGGAGCAAGTAAAACGAAAGAATGTGGCAGCAATTCATTGTAGAAATTTGCCAAACAGGAGTCAAAAAGTAGAATATTATGAACACTCAAAAGAAATATGAAGACATCTTCCTAATTTCGAAACACGAAAACCAAACAAAAAATAAAGTAGAAGTACAAGGATAATAAAAAAAATTGAAGCTCAAATTTTCGGCAATTTTACTAAATCTTCTTCTTGTAAAAAAAAATTCAAAGACTCAAAATATTTTGCAAAAATTTTATCGCTAAAATTGTCGTTGAAACATTTAACACCGAACACTTAACACTGCAAATAGTTTTTAAAAAATCAACCCAAAAACACGAACATAAAATCCCTTGCACATAAATGCTCATTCCAATGAAAATCACAGTGGGGGTGGGGGCAACGGTGGATTTTTGGCTGCACGGGGCCCTTACGCGGAAGGCAGTGAAGTGAGAGAGGGGCTGATGTGTGTGTTGGGGGGGAGGAAGTTGTTGTGGTGTGTGTGTGTGTGTGTGGGGGGGGGGGGGGGTGGAGTGTGGGGGGTCAACCTTTAAGAACCGCCCTTCACGCCATAATTATAAGTCTCCAAAACAGTTTCTGTGAATCGCATACTTGGAGACTAGTTAGAGGCTAGCTTGGAGACTAGCCCTAAGAGAACTTAATGACCGCTGGGCGCTACCTGTTGATCCCATTTTTGAGGACGAAAAGTCAAATGGAACAGACGAACAATCGGTCAAGCGAAATATTAGACCGACAGGACTAATATAATTGCTGCAAACTCCATTTGACAGCAATTAAAAAAAAACCAAGAGAAGGCCAATAATAGCACCGATCAGCTATCGTCATCGGAACTGTTGGACAATAACGAAGCAAGAAAGTCAACTGAAAGTCAACTGAAAGTTAGAAGTCAACTGTATGGATAAACCATTTTTTGTCGTTTTATTCGCTTCTTTTTGAATTCGAATACTAAAGTCTTTTTTGACCGTTTTTTTCTCTGTAGCATTACATTACTGGATATTCTTTCAAATCTCACAGTTACTGGGTATCTTATCAAACGACGATCAAAAAATCTTTTGTTTTTTGAATTCATCTCGAACATCTTTCGTTTTTTAAAGGCATCAAAAGAAGATATAAAATTCTTATTGGGTATTCTGCCTGCTTCATCACCGGTGAGACCACTCCAATCTTATCTACTCACTTTATTCAAATTTCATTTTCAGGTCGAACGAAAAATAATGCTTTAAGATTTTTTTTAAACTCTCAATTAGAGCAAATACGCGTTATCACCATGTTTTCTAAAAAAGTTCTCGAGAAATGCAACAAAGAGGAACTAATTGAAAAGATTTTGGAGACCTATGAAAAATACAAGAAAAAGACAATATCATAACAAAACTTGAAAAAGATCTTATTAACTATGAAATGCAAAAATTAACTGTCGGACATCAAAAAGAAACTATCGAACGCATGGAAAAAGATATGGAATTTTTCAAAACACAAACTTCTAAAGTTATTGATAATTTACTTGAGAGACAGGAGACGTCAAAAAGCAAGTCGTGTTGATCCTCCACTGAAAATTTATCAGCCAAAAATGGTTCCCCGATTTGCCAAGCAATTAGTTATATCTGATAGTAATTTTCGGAAAGTAAATCAGCATGACATTTCGCAGCAGACTGCAATCCACTCATATTCATCTGCAACAATAGGAGATATTTCTAATGTAGTTGATTGCTATTCCCCTGGAGCCAAAACGGAAACATTAATTGTACACGTCGGTCATAATTTAATTGACAAAGGTGTTTCTGGACAGGAGGCAGCGACTCAACTCAAAGAAACAGTCGACAAATGTATGCAAAAAATCAAACCTCATCGTGTTGTTATAAGCAAAATTGGTCCGGTAAAAGATGGTTGCTATGGAAGGAAAACAAACAACGAGGAAATATCAAAATTCAATGACCATCTAGAAATGATAAGCCTGGAGCTTGATGGATCCTATCCGTGGTCACGGATTGAGGTTTTGGAAAATGCGCTATCAATTGATTATATATGTTTTGATGGAGTGCATCCCAATAATGGCGGTATAAAAAATCTGGAAGAAAATATACGTCATTATAATATAACACACAACCTACCGGCATCACAGAATACAGTTCAACCTCGGAAATTGCATAGAAATTTGAACTTTGCTTGAGTTGAGTAACTTTATTTTTTGACATGATACTTTTACCGTTTGTTTTAACTTTCTGGTTTTTTTTGGGAAATATGAAAGACCAGGTATACATTAAGCAACGTTACTTAACTCAAATAAATAAGAAACATGATAATTTAGAAAATGTGCTGATTTATTTCCAGAGAATGCTGATTTTATTATTCATTGCGGCTGTTCGTAGTGTTTCACGTTTTCCTAACAGAAATTTTTTGCTTCTCTGTGGTGACATAGAAAATCCTGGACCCTATGACTCAAAACTTTCTTCTTTGGATGATGCTATATTTGGCGCTCAAACTGGCATTAAATTTCTACTTTTCAACGCTCGTAGCATACAGAATAAGTATCAAGATATATCAAACTTGCTCCAGCAGCTAGATTCGGAAACTTTTGTTATTGTAACTGAAACTTGGATGAGCGAAGATCAAAGCTGGAATATAAACCTCAGCGCTGAGCACAATTCTGTGCATAAAAATCGGTCACATCAAACAGGAGCAGCTAAGGGTGGGGGTGTAGGAATATGGATTCCTAAGAAAATAAATTTTAAACGCAGAAGAGAATTTGAGTTAGCTGATCCGAAATTTTTTGAAACTTTGTGGCTGGAGCTAGGCAACCCTTTAACTGAAAAATGTCTCATTAACATCTCCTATTGTCCACATCAAAGCCTTGGTGACTTCTTTTTAGACGAATTAAGTGCAGAGGTTTCTAATGCGTTCTCAGCTACAGATAATATTCTCTTATTTGGTGATTATAACATTGATATGTTGAGCGTAAATGGGCAGAAAAGCCTTCAGAATTTTGCGGCGTGACTAGGATTACAGTTATCTAACATTGATATTCCTACACGCATAAGCAACAATAAAAAGTTTGATAGATCACTGTTTGGGCTGATGGGGCAACAGTGGGGTGGGGGGACAGCGAGGGCGGCAATAGTAGTGGTCAACATTGAACATTGGGAGGGGTCTTCAACCTCTAAGAACCTCCCTTCAGCCATAAGTATAAGTCTGCGAAACAGTTTGAGCTGCAATACTCTAAGAGCACTTAATTCCCGCTGGGCGCTACCAGTTTATCCCGTTATTGAGGACAAAAAGTCAGAAACTTAAGACGAAAAATCGGTTAAGCGAAAAATCGCATAAAAAAAGACCGACAAGACTAATATAATTGCTACAAACTTCGTTTGAGAGCAATTAATCACGCAAATGATTGAAAAACTCGCTCTTATAAGCATGCAACATTACATCAAGCAGGCATTTCAGTCGCATTGCATGAACGAATGAACAACAGGCAGAATTAAAGTGAGTGTGACTTCATATGTTCAAAAAATCTTATGGATTACAAAACGAAAAACACAGCCTTCCGGAAACGACTCGGAGCGTCACACATCCCTTAAAAACGGAACAATTATTCGTTGTCATGAACGCTTTGTTTGACCATCAATAAAAATTGATTGAAATAACGAGAAAAATTTCAACAGACATCTCTGGAGCCATAAAAATAAAAACAATTACATCATTCAGACTCCACTAAAAAACAGAGAAAAAATTTTCAAGAGAAACAGAGAAACATTCAACATTACTTCCATGAAATCTTGAAATCACAAAACACTTGACTCTGGTGACGGTAAAAAACCAAAAATTTGAAGAGACAAAAATTGATAAACTCAAAAAACTAATCCCGTTAATAATTGTCACAAACAATTTCAAAAAATTTAACAGTTCTTTCTTTTGTTGAATGCATCATTGACAAAATCTTTTTCAAAATTAATATTAAAATTTATCAGAAAAAGAAAGCAAACATTAGATCTAAAAGGCATCAAATGATCCATTGCCAAAACCAACCGAGCACTAAAAAAACTATCAGTACGTTTAGTCGCAAAGATTGATCAAATTTTAGTAAATCCAACAGAACCTCCAAACGCTTTATAAGAACCGAAATCAACAGCAAACACAATGGAAAGTGTAGAAAAAAGGCTAAAATTTTTAAGATCTGAAGAAATTTGGAACGAACAAAGAAACGGAGCAAGTAAAACGAAGGAATGTGGCAGCAATTCATTGTAGAAATTTGCCAAACAGGAGTCAAAAAGTAGAATATTATGAACACTCAAAAGAAATATGAAGACATCTTCCTAATTTCGAAACACGAAAACCAAACAAAAAATAAAGTAGAAGTACAAGGATAATAAAAAAAATTGAAGCTCAAATTTTCGGCAATTTTACTAAATCTTCTTCTTGTAAAAAAAATTGAAAGACTCAAAATATTTTGCAAAAATTTTATCGCTAAAATTGTCGTTGAAACATTTAACACCGAACACTTAACACTGCAAATAGTTTTTAAAAAATCAACCCAAAAACACGAACATAAAATCCCTTGCACATAAATGCTCATTCCAATGAAAATCACAGTGGGGGTGGGGGCAACGGTGGATTTTTGGCTGCACGGGGCCCTTACGCGGAAGGCAGTGAAGTGAGAGAGGGGCTGATGTGTGTGTTGGGGGGGGAGGAAGTTGTTGTGGTGTGTGTGTGTGTGTGTGTGGGGGGGGGGGTGGAGTGTGGGGGGTCAACCTTTAAGAACCGCCCTTCACGCCATAATTATAAGTCTCCAAAACAGTTTCTGTGAATCGCATACTTGGAGACTAGTTAGAGGCTAGCTTGGAGACTAGCCCTAAGAGAACTTAATGACCGCTGGGCGCTACCTGTTGATCCCATTTTTGAGGACGAAAAGTCAAATGGAACAGACGAACAATCGGTCAAGCGAAATATTAGACCGACAGGACTAATATAATTGCTGCAAACTCCATTTGACAGCAATTAAAAAAAAACCAAAAGAAGGCCAATAATAGCACCGATCAGCTATCGTCATCGGAACTGTTGGACAATAACGAAGCAAGAAAGTCAACTGAAAGTCAACTGAAAGTTAGAAGTCAACTGTATGGATAAACCATTTTTTGTCGTTTTATTCGCTTCTTTTTGAATTCGAATACTGAGCAAGTCTTTTTTGACCTTTTTTTTCTCTGAAGCATTACATTACTGGATATTCTTTCAAATCTCACAGTTACTGGGTATCTTATCAAACGACGATCAAAAAATCTTTTGTTTTTTGAATTCATCTCGAACATCTTTCGTTTTTTAAAGGCATCAAAAGAAGATATAAAATTCTTATTGGGTATTCTGCCTGCTTCATCACCGGTGAGATCACTCCAATCTTATCTACTCACTTTATTCAAATTTCATTTTCAGGTCGAACGAAAAATAATGCTTTAAGATTTTTTTTAAACTCTCAATTAGAGCAAATACGCGTTATCACCATGTTTTCTAAAAAAGTTCTCGAGAAATGCAACAAAGAGGAACTAATTGAAAAGCTTTTGGAGACCTATGAAAAAATACAAGAAAAAGACAATATCATAACAAAACTTGAAAAAGATCTTATTAACTATGAAATGCAAAAATTAACTGTCGGACATCAAAAAGAAACTATTGAACGCATGGAAAAAGATATGGAATTTTTCAAAACACAAACTTCTAAAGTTATTGATAATTTACTTGAGAGACAGGAGACGTCAAAAAGCAACAGTCGTGGTGATCCTCCACTGAAAATTTATCAGCCAAAAATGGTTCCCCGATTTGCCAAGCAATTAGTTATATCTGATAGTAATTTTCGGAAAGTAAATCAGCATGACATTTCGCAGCAGACTGCAATCCACTCATATTCATCTGCAACAATAGGAGATATTTCTAATGTAGTTGATTGCTATTCCCCTGGAGCCAAAACGGAAACATTAATTGTACACGTCGGTCATAATTTAATTGACAAAGGTGTTTCTGGACAGGAGGCAGCGACTCAACTCAAAGAAACAGTCGACAAATGTATGCAAAAAATCAAACCTCATCGTGTTGCTATAAGCAAAATTGGTCCGGTAAAAGATGGTTGCTATGGAAGGAAAACAAACAACGAGGAAATATCAAAATTCAATGACCATCTAGAAATGATAAGCCTGGAGCTTGATGGATCCTATCCGTGGTCACGGATTGAGGTTTTGGAAAATGCGCTATCAATTGATTATATATGTTTTGATGGAGTGCATCCCAATAATGGCGGTATAAAAAATCTGGAAGAAAATATACGTCATTATAATATAACACACAACCTACCGGCATCACAGAATACAGTTCAACCTCGGAAATTGCATAGAAATTTGAACTTTGCTTGAGTTGAGTAACTTTATTTTTTGACATGATACTTTTACCGTTTGTTTTAACTTTCTGGCTTTTTTGGGAAATATGAAAGACCAGGTATACATTAAGCAACGTTACTTAACTCAAATAAATAAGAAACATGATAATTTAGAAAATGTGCTGATTTATTTCCAGAGAATGCTGATTTTATTATTCATTGCGACTGTTCGTAGTGTTTCACGTTTTCCAAACAGAAATTTTTTGCTTCTCTGTGGTGACATAGAAAATCCTGGACCCTATGACTCAAAACTTTCTTCTTTGGATGATGCTATATTTGGCGCTCAAACTGGCATTAAATTTCTACTTTTCAACGCTCGTAGCATACAGAATAAGTATCAAGATATATCAAACTTGCTCCAGCAGCTAGATTCGGAAACTTTTGTTATTGTAACTGAAACTTGGATGAGCGAAGATCAAAGCTGGAATATAAACCTCAGCGCTGAGCACAATTCTGTGTATAAAAATCGGTCACATCAAACAGGAGCAGCTAAGTGTGGGGGTGTAGGAATATGGATTCCTAAGAAAATAAATTTTAAACGCAGAAGAGAATTTGAGTTAGCTGATCCCAAATTTTTTGAAACTTTGTGACTGGAGCTAGGCAACCCTTTAACTGAAAAATGTCTCATTAACATCTCCTATTGTCCACATCAAACCCTTGGTGACTTCTTTTTAGACGAATTAAGTGCAGAGGTTTCTAATGCGTTCTCAGCTACAGATAATATTCTCTTATTTGGTGATTATAACATTGATATGTTGAGCGTAAATGGGCAGAAAAGCCTTCAGAATTTTGCGGCGTGACTAGGATTACAGTTATCTAACATTGATATTCCTACACGCATAAGCAACAATAAAAAAAGTTTGATAGATCACTGTTTCTCGTCTAATAAGCAAATCACTAGTTGCAAAGTCTGCTTACCTCCTTTCGATATTGATCATAATGTAATATTTTTTCAGAGCAAACTTTTTTTGTTAGAAGAAAAACAAAAATTTTTTAAAATACGAGATACAAAAATTTTGTCGAGGAAAAATTTAATAGAGATCTGGCTCTTGCAGATTGGAGAACAGTTTATCAACAAAGAAACTGCGATGAAATGTTTGCAGAGTTTAACAAAATTTTTCTGACAATACTCGAGAAAAATACACCAACAGAGAAGAAATTAGTTTCTAATATAAAAAAGACTACTTCAGAAAAACCTTGGATGACAAAAGAAATTAAACGTTTAGTTTCTGAGAACATCGTTACTTCAATGAGTACAAATTGACACAAAGTGCTGAATCTTTTGCGTCATTTAAAAAATATCGCAACCTTGTAAACCGAAAGTTAAAAGAAGCACAAAATCAATTTTCAGAGGATTTTTTTAAGAAAATTGAAACCACAAAAGAGAAATGGAAATTCATTAAGAAAAAAATTGGAAAGAAAAATAACAGTCCAAACATCACGGAAATTGATGAGAATGGTAAAAAAACGAAAGACAAAAAATCAGTATGTAACGCTTTTAACAGAGTTTTCAGCGAAATGGGCATCTACAGAGGGCAGATTGTTCCATTGAACGTCGAAAAAATGGAGCGAACTTTTCAAGAGTTTAATTTTAGACCTTTTACTTTGAGGGAAATCTATAAAGTTATTGACAATCTAGACAACAAAGCACCAGGGCCGAGATACATCAATGCTTGGGCACTGAAATCCAGAAAATATGCTATTGGGACACATCTTCAGATTATATTTAACGATTGTATTCAAGAGAAAGTTTTTCCAACAATTCTTAAGGATGCACACATCACACCAATTTTCAAAAAAGGAGATGTTTCTGTTTTAACTAATTATCGTCCAATTTCTGCAACACCAACTTTTGCAAAAGTTTTTGAAAGGCTTTTACTTAATCAGTTATTAGAATATCTTGAAAAATTTGCGCTCTTGAACAAAAAACAATTCGGTTTCCAATATCGAAAGTCGTCTACTGATGCTGTTCTTTACTTTATTGAAAAAATAATAGGAAATATGCAAGATAACGACACAGGTGCTGTGTTCTTAGATCTTGCAAAAGCTTTCAATTCAATTTCACATGAAATCTTTCTCAAGAAAGCTGAAAATTTCAACCTCTCTCAATCAACAATTTTACTTCTCAAATCTTTTCTCGAAAATCGAACACAATGCGTAAAACTGGGTATTGACTTATCAGATAAATTAACTATTAATCATGGTGTTCCACAAGGAACTGTGTTAGGAACTCTTATTTTTCTGTTATATGTCAACGATTTTTCTGAAAAGCTGGAAGGTGAAAATGATGTTGTTCAATTTGCGGATGACACTAGTATTATATGCAAATTTGAACGTAATGAAAATATTCCCAAAAAAATTGAAAAAATATTAGAACAAACAGACAAATACCTGACAGAGAATCAACTCACATTAAATGCCGATAAAACAGAGATGTTATTCTTTACAGATCATACTAATTCGGATCCAGAAATTTCTTTTAAAGGCGAAGTTATCAAACCAGCTCATGCATGTCGTTATCTGGGAGTACAAATTGATTCAAACTTAACCTTTGAAAATCACCTGAATACAGTTTTAAGCAAAATGGCTAATGCAATTCGTTCTTTGTATCTTGTAAGAAATCAAATACCTTTGAAAGTAAGAATTGATGTTTTCAAGTCAGTTGTACTCTCTCATCTTTCTTTCAGTGGAGTATTCCTCCAAACTCTTACAGTGAAAAACATAAACCGCATAAACAGGCAAATTAACTGGGGAATAAAAGTTTGTTATTTTCGTCAAAAATTTGACCACTCCATTGATCTTCTCATTAAGGATCGTATCCTACCAGCCGAATTGTTTATCTCAAAAGTTAGCCCAATGAAGCTACAAACAGATATAAAACAATGGGAAACATCCGAAAATTTTAAAATGTTCACTAGTCGCCATAACGCCAGACAGAACAACAGAACAAATCAAATTATTATAAAAAAGAAAACGAAGTGGAGTAACAAATCTTTAATCTTGAAAAGCGTTCAAAAATGGAACAAATTGCCCTCTTCAATAAGAACTTTTAACAGTAAAACTTGCTTTAAAACTGTTTTAACCGAGTTTTTGCTCGATCAACACAGGAAAGTACCCGTTAATAGACAAATAGGAGCCTTCAAATCCTATTTTTACCTATAAAACGAACAGCCACAATTTGAAGATTACTATATTAATAACAATGCTGATTATTTTATTTAACATTTTAGAGCATGTAGATATCTAACCTTAGGGTTATAGTCTCAGTAATTTACATGTTTCAAAAAAAAAACTTTCTCCTACATTAATGAACAGTAGCAGCAATATCAATTTCTTCATAAAAATTGTGCGTCTGTACGGTATCATCGCATGCTTTCAGGACATGAGCTGTTAATAATCCAATAAAGTATGACCATATAAGCTTATAATAAAACATAGCCGGCAGATTGCCGGAATAGCTGCGAAATAGACTTGCGTGCCGTAAAATACAGATGGAAAAAGATACAGAAGTGAGTTGATAATAGTTATCGCCGCCGCCTATAAAACTTACGAGTTTATTTCAAAGGTTGTTTTTGGGTGCAAAAAACTTTTCCCTGTCCTGTCTCGAACCGGCGATCTCCTGATTAACAGCCAGTCGCCTTAACCACTCGGCTGTCGGACCATACAATCTTTTTTCTTACAATCAACTTTGTTTTAGGAACAGATTCTGTTTCTGAATAACCGCAATTTAGGTCGCGCAGAAAGCGTGAAATCAAGCGCGAAAAAGCCATTTAAGCAGTGACGAGACAGAATGTTCTAGAACAAATGTAAAACGAAAATGAAGCGTCAGACGACGAAACAAAAAAAACCAAGAGCACCGCAATATAGCTACGCTCAGCTTACAGCTTCGCAGCTATAATTAAATTACAAGGGTTGCAATGCGTGAGAACCCTTGGTCAGAACGTGTTTTTTTCTTTCAAATGTGAAACTACTGACCGATTTGGCGACTGATTTCTCCCAGCGGACACACGTATCAAATATACCAAGTAGAACATGTAGCCTAGACCAGGTGTGGGCTGTGATGACTTCCTGCTGCCACTGCTTCGCTCCATCTGGTAATCGTTTCATGGCTTGTCGTTCACACCATTTCGCAAAATCGCTTTGAATGTCATCACCGCCCTCTTGCGATTCTGAAATCAACCAAACTTGTATTGTTAAAATTTCAACGGCTGCAAGCTCTCATTCAACAAAATTGCAGCGTAACCGTTAATGCATAGCCTAGATTTGGACGGACCAAACACATAAAAATGGTTTTCATCAATGAGGCAAACCATTGGGATTTTTACAATCGAAATTTAACTTTTACAAAATATTTCAAGCCAGAAATACTTTTAAATCTTAAATCTTTCTTTTTGAATCCTAAACTGCTTTAAGGACCGAACTGATTTTCTCATCAATTTTTCATTACCTGTTTCATTGCCAAGGAGTGTGGTCCTTTCAGGGGATGAGGATAAGTTCCATTGTTTCTCGGCTGCGTACAGCTGATTACTGTCGGCTTTGCATATCCCAGTGAGGAACTTTGGAATCACACACTCGTATAGACGTACCATGCACTGCTTCTAAACACCGGCGAAAAATTGTATAAATCAAGAAACTCCATGTGTTCAGAAAATTGTTTTTGGCAACAAAGCACTAATAAATTTATTTAAAGCTTGGATATCTGTTGCCACGCATTAAAATTTCTCCTGTAGAATTGTTTGAAAGAATTTTTAAGAATAACAGGCTCTTCTTTAGGTCAAAATTTTCTAAGTTAAAGCGCTTCCCGACATAAGATTCTTGCATATGATTATATAAATGGACAACTCTGTTAACTAAAATGAAAACTTTTCATTTGGAGGTACCCTGCTGAGCTCCCAAGTAATCAGATCAATCACACAAACTCAATCACAGATATTCGCATCCAGCATTTTTGCAAATACGTCTAAAATTTAAAGTAAGTGAAAATCACAGTGAACAAACAGAAACAAACGAAAACTATAGTTTTGCAAAAAATTACTATGTTGAAATACTGCCAAATTTTGAATCACAACTTGCCAGATATCAAAACATGACAGGCCGATTGCTGTAATAGCTACGAAACAGACTTACGAGATGTATAATACAGATCGAAGCAGATACAAGTTGAAAAAGTTTACGACGCCTATAAAAAACATGTTAGAAAAATTCTGCAATTCCTTAATAAGGCTTGCAAAAGAAGCCTTTATATTGGGAACCTTTTTATTACACACATGAGTTTTCTTGACTTTGAACTAATTAAAATTGAACTAATTAAAATTCAAAAGTGCAGAAGTCATTTTTTTAAGATAAGTCACGTTTGATAAAAAAAAAACAATCTAACCATACAAACTACTTGAAACTTTTCTAAAAGAGAGAGTGAGAAATTACGTCAAGCGCGCAAATGCCGTTAGTGAGAGAAACAGGTCATTCACAAAAATTAACTTTTTTATATTTGCGCTGTGAACAAATGTAAAACGAAAAAAGAGCGTCAGACGACGAAACAAAGAACGCAGCTGGAAGAATTCCGGAAACGACTCAAAGTAAAAATTGTCTATCCTCGCAGACCTAATGCACCTCTTACTTTTATTAAATTTTCAAAATAATAACAACAGAATTAACATGACAAAAGTACATAAGTTGATACTCCAAACATAACCGACTAACGCCGGAAGAATTGCTCTCGAACGGCTAGTGGGAGCACTAATCAATTGCAGCCTGCTTCAGTAGGGTGGGGTGGGGGGTATTAAATTGCTGCCTAGTTCAGCTGCTTGAAAATTGAAATTGTCAATGAGAGAAAACTTCAGATCACGCAAGATGCAGAAAGTCAAGTGCGTGAAAGTCACTCGAAAAGTCAAAAACCGGTCAAGCAAAAATTATTCATAAAAAAGACGCGCACGTTTACAATAATTGCTTCTCTTAGAGGGCAATCAAAAAACTAGGTCAAAAAAGCAACAAGGTAAAGCAAAAAAGCCCTTGTAATAAAACAAAATTAAACCAATTGCAGATAATCCAGCAAACTCGGTTCATACACACAAAAACCAATGAAAGAGAAAAGAGACGACGAAGGACAAAACAAGAAATAATCTCTAAAATTCGATCAAAATTCTTTACAAAACGCTAAAATGCAACTTCCCAACCACCATTTCATAGAAAAATTTAAATTCAATTCTCCTAGATCCGCCCAGTACTTGGCAGAGAAATATTAAGCAATTAAAAGTTGCAAAGAACAAACATCCTGAAACATTACCGACTAACATCGGGCGAACTGCTCGCAAACGACTGGCCAGCGGTTGATTTCGTTGCAATCAAGTGGTGTTTAGGGATACTAGCATTACCCCTATTAATGCAAAGGGCTGGGAGAGTTGTGGGAGCATGTGACGAGATGGGGCCAATTTCTTCAGGCTTTTTTATTTTTGCGCTGTGAACAAATGAAAAACGAAAAGAGCGTCAGACGACGAAACAAAGAACGCATCTAGAAGAATTCCGGAAACGACTCAAAGTAAAAATTCTCTATCCTCGCAGACCTAAAGCACATCTTACTTCTATTAAACTTTCAAAATAATAACAACAGAATTAACATGACAAAAGTACATAAGTTGATACTCCAAACATAACCGACTAACGTCCGAAGAATTGCTCTCGAACGGCTAGTGGGAGCACTAACCAATTGCAGCCTGCTTCAGTATTGGGGTATTAAACTGCTGCCAATTTAGTTCAGCTGCTTGAAAATTGAAATTGTCAATGAAAAAACTTTAAATCTCGCAAGATGCAGAAAGTCAAGGGCGTAAAAGTCACTCGAAAAGTCAAAAACCGGTCAAGCAAAAATTTTGCATAAAAAAGACGCGCACTTTTACAAAAATTGCTTCTCTTCGAGAGCAATCGAAAAACGAGGTCAAAAAAGCCAAAAGGTAAAGCAAAAAAGCCCTTGTAATACAACAAAATGAAACCAATTGCAGATAATCCAGCAAACCCGGTTCATAAACAGAAAAAACAATAAAAGAGAAAAGAGACGACGAACGACAAAAACAAGAAAAAATATTCTCTAAAATTCGATCGAAATTCTTTACAAAACGCTAAAATGCAACTTCCCAACCACCGTTTCATAGAAAAATTTCAATTCAATTCTCCTAGATCCGCCCAGTACTTGGCAGAGAAATATTAACCAGTTAAAAGTTGCAAAGAACAAACATCCTGAAACATAACCGACTGACATCGGCCGAACTGCTCGCAAACGACTGGCCAGCGGTTGATTTCGTTGCAATCAAGTTGTTTTTAGGGATACTAGCATTACCCCCTATTAATGCAAAGTGCTGGGGGAGTTGTGGGAACATGGGACGAAATGCGCCCAATTTCTTCGGGTTGGAGGAGGGCTGAGGGGGTGTCGGGGTGACTGAGGGAGTCAACCTTTAAGACTAAGAACCGACCTTCACACCATGAAATTTTCTCCTCAGAACAGTTTTGGTAAAAATCGCATAGACTAGTGAGGCGTAAGGCTCCAAGAGAGCTGTTCAGCCACTTGATGCACACAGGCGCTACCTGTTTATTCCGTTATGAGTCAGACAAAACATCGGTCAAGCCAAAATAGTATAAAAATTAACAGGACTAATATAATTGCTACATACCTCGTCTGAGAGCAATTAAAAAACTGTTAAACTTATTGCAGTGAAACATGACTTGTCTGGCTTTCAAGTGTCTTCACAGCCATTAGTCGGTGAATTTTTTTTTCATCTGTTGAATCAGTTACCCACCCAATTCCCGACAGAGAAATATTAAACCACAATTATAAAAAGCAAAAAATGACCCTAAAAATAGAAATTTCTATAATTTATTTCAGTGAAAACTGCCAAGTATAACATTCAAGTGTCATGATAGCAACAGTTATTGAACAGCGCTTATTGAAGAATTAATCAACAAAAAATAACAACGAGAAGTATAAATCAGAAGAAATAGGCAAAAATCTTAAAATCGACAAAATTTTTCTCATTTTTACTCAATTTTCTTCAACAAAAACAGGTCAAATTTATTACCAATAAAAATGAAAGTGCCAAACCTGCTACAACTTTTAACCACAATACTCCCCAAATAGTGGGGAAACAGAAATTTGAGAATTAAAATGGAAAAACTGGTTTTTGAAAAAGCCGAACGCGATCAAAAAAATTTTGCACACTTAGCAAAATTTTTTCCAGGCTTGCTTTTCTTGTGCTCTCTCTCTCTCAAAAAAAAAACTACCTAGACAAAACGAACTCTCTCTCTCTCTCTCTTCTCGCCTTGTCTCGTCTCTCTCGCTCTCTCTCTCTCTCTCTCTCTCTCTCTCTCTCGCTCTCGCTCACTCTCTCTCTCTCTCTCTCTCTCTCTCTCTCTCCCTCTCTCTCTTCTATTCCCCCCTCTCTCGCTTCTCTGCTCTTCATGTTTTCGTAACAATTTGACCTTAACACTTCTCACCCATTTCTCTTCCTGTTACAAAAACACTCCACTAAATTACCGAGAAAAAAAGACGTTCCAATATCTCTCCTCTTCTTTGCGTCGTAAAAAAACCCAGGAACACCGCAATATAGTTACGTTCAGCTTTCAGCTTCGCAGCTATACAACAAAACAGTTCTCGCTACATTTCTCTATAACGGCTACCGAAAGACGTCTAAGCCTATATAGAAATCGATGTCACATTAAACGGTGAAGAGCGAACAACGCATGGTGCCCGTGGTTATAAAAACACCGAGAAACGTTCACAGGAAGAGATCGTGGGCAACGTGGCGCGGGTAAATTCAGAAAAATGTTGGCATAACTATGGGAGAGAACAAAACTAAAGCCTGTCTTTTTTTCAGCTGTTATCATGTTCGTTTGCGGGAAATTCGTTTGCAGACAATTGTTAAGGACAGCTGAGTACTTTATTGCTTCAAGTGGATATTGAACTACCGTCTTTCAGTGTTTTAATTGGTCTTCACCTAATTTCCACAAAATTAGATGAAAAATTTCACCTAAAGGCTACAAAAATTAGCTTTGCCTAATCGAGCTTCCATCAAAAATCCGCCATCCCAAAGTCTTAATTTCGACCATGAGAAAAACTTGAAATAAAACATTTAAAAAAACAAAGCAGATCGGGGCGTAGGATATAAGGCGAAAACTCGATTGAGCAAAGGGAATTTTCGCAGTCATTAGGCGACAATTCTGACGCAACGTTTTGTGGAAAATAGGCAAATACCAATTAACATAGCCGGCAGATTGCCGGAATAGCTGCGAAAGAATAGACCTGCGTGCCATATAATAGAGATAGAAACAGATACAGATCTAAATAGAAAAAATCGACGCCGCTAAAAAAATTTGTAAAAAACATTCAGCGATAAATTAATAAAGCTTCTTAAAATTCATTCCGCAGAAGCCTCTTATTAGGGACCTTTACTGCACATATGAGTTCCTTTGACCTTAATAAATTCAGATTAAACTTAAGTTTTAAAGTGCAAAAGTCATTTTATTGAGTGAGGTAAGTCACGTATGATCAAAATCTAATCACGCAAATAAGCTAAAAACTTTCGCTAAAGCGAACGAGAAATGACGTCACGCGCGCAAATGCCGTTAGTGAGAGGAAGAAGTCATTCAGAAACTTTGACTTTTTCAGCTTTGCTGTGTGAACAAATGTAAAACGAAAAAAGAGCGTCAGACGACGAAACAAAAACATAGCCGGAAGAATTCCGGAAGTGACTCGAAGCGTCAAAACTTCACTAACAAAACCGTAATTGCAGTGGAAGCCACTACCTTTTGTATTAAACCATTAATTCACTACCTCTCCAGGTCTGCTCTAAAAATTGGTGAAACTTAAACCACTGTCACCAAGAGAAACAAAATGCAGCAAAATTTTCCATCATTGAAAACGTTTGGTAACGTTAAAAAACCCAAATAATTAAAGAGGTCAAAAAAGTGATAGACTGAAACAACTGACAAGGTTATCAATTGCCCTCAAACAATTCATGATTCTAATCTGAAAAAGAGCGCGAAAGCAAACGGCAGATAATAATCTTACAAACTAAGTTAAAACTTTTCAAAACAGAAAACTCAAATTTAAGAATCAGAAAACACCTATAATTACACTTCTAATCAAAGACAAAAAAAACAACACACACTTGTGTCCACGAGCAGGTCTGAATAGAACAGTTGCTTCAATTACGAAGAAGAGCAATATTGATAACGCTCAGAAAAAATCGAATCAACAAAAATCTCAGAAAAAGACCAAATGACACAACATGTAATTGTGCAAAATTATGTTTGAGCCGCGTTAAAAGCACTAGCAGTGTTACTAAAAGAACTGTCCACAAAAAATTCCAGCTCATCAAAAGTTACAAATTATGTGTAATTAATACTTTACCAGTCTTAAATTGACCTTATAGCTTCAAATCACATTTGAAAAAGTCATCGAGAGCTTGTAGAAAATCAAGAACAAATATGATCCGAAAAATAAACTGCTGAAATAATGAACAGAAAAATAAACTGCTGAAATAATGAACAGAAAAATAAACTGCTGAAATAATGAACAGAAAAATAAACTGCTGAAATAATGAAAATTAGCAATCATTACCGACAAATTCTACAATTCCACATAATTGAATCCATTTTAGGTCTAAATAATGGGACAACCAACTGAATAAAAGATAAGAGAATGACAAAATGTCTCGAGGATTAGGTACAAATCGAAGAAAAACGAGAGCAGGATTAAAACGATACAAAAAATCATTTGAGAGCAATTGCTTGGTATTTTGAGGGGGTACGCATGTGAATGAATGGTTTTTAAAATGGAAAAAAACAAAGCCAATAATATACCACACCGAAAAATGATACCATATCTTTTGAGGGCAGCAAAACGAATTTGTAAGAAGCCTTTTTTAGCGACATGCCATATTTTTATCAGTAAACGATCTTTCCATTTTTCTGTAGCGATACCAAATGTTGGTTGAAGAAACAAAGAACACCCAAAGAAGTCTCCCAATATTCTTCCGCCTATAGCAACTGCATGCCAAATTGATTAGCAGTCACTTTTACTATTAAAAAATCTGAAAACCCAGCGATCAAGGAACAAAATTGTAAACCAACTAACATCTAATTGCTCTCGAACGATAGGGGGGATTGTAGCCTAGATTATTCTCTATGGATGCAAAAACATCCGACCAAGAGGGGTTCGAACCCCCGCCGTAATTGATTGCAGTCTTAATCACGTCCTTGTGCTAGCTGATCTACAATCGCCCTTGAACTTAATTTCTGAATAAGAGCAACTTAGGTCACGCAGTAAAAGTCAAGAAGTAAAGCTTGAAAAAGTGAAATCAAACGATTGTTCTAGAACAAAAGCAAAAATTTTGCATAAAAAGGACACACTCGTTTACATTAACAGCCTCAAACTTCGTTCCAGAGAGTAATTAACAAGAACAGAAAAAATCGATTCTTTTTCCAAAAGTGTTAGCTATTTTCACTTGATTTCGCATTTAAGCATACTCTTGTTTCCATGAGAAGCTAGACATATCATTATCAACACAAATACACATTAGATCTGCTAACTAAGACTATTTAGAACAAATACCGGGCATCTAAAACTTGGCTCTATGAGTCTATCACGTTTCTATCGATTTTGTTTTTTGATATCGATTCTGTTCATTTTAGATTACATAACTGCGTACCTTGCGCAGAATGAGCACATAATGAAACCAGCCTAGAGAGATCACCAAGATTTCGTTAAATGTTGAAAAATCTGCAAAAACTGGGTACAGCGAAAAAAAATTGTGTGACGCAATATTAGCCGGCTGAGATGACCGATAAGCTTTAAAAATGAAGACAATTTTGGTGGGCTTTTCATTTGACATTTAGCAGTGCACTTCCTACACTTGCGATCAGCAGCTCAAATCGTGAATAGGGATCAAATGAAAAAAAATCACCGAAAAGTTAAATGAACAAAAATAATTGGTTCTAACCTTGTTCGAGACCAATTAATACCCGCTAAAGCGCTAATATCTAAAATACGATCAATATATTGATCAGATCTCGCAACTTCCGTTGTTTATTTGGCGAGTATGAAACTTCGAGTTAAAAAAAACTTAACAGGTACTAACGATGTCTTCCATAGATTTGGCGCTGTCAAACTGGTTCTCAATCGCCTCTGGGTTGCCCCATGATAGACCTCCATTGAACAGCCTCAGATGGACATCCTTCATGTCTGACTGAAGATAACTCAGATAGTGGTCTTTGAACTTTTTCGGAATCACTGGCAGTTTTTCCTCTTCCTCCTCCTCGAGCACTTTTATGTCTTCAGTCTCCATCTTCACCTCCGAATTTTGCGACGAGGACTCTTTGTTTTCAGATGTACTTGCCTCAGCAGGCTTTTCAGCTGATTGAGTAGATTGATTTGTCGCAGCGGCGGTGACTTTTGCCTCCTCTTTAATTTTCTTCGACACCAACTTCTCCCTCACGGAGGGCAAATGCTTTCGCAAATCATTCCGCAACGCAAATTCCCGATTGCCCCATTCGTAAAGCCGCTTCATTAGAGAATCAAGTTGATCGACCGTGTCATACACAACCCAGTTATTTGGGCCAACTCTCGGAAGCAGTTTAGGGGGAATCTCTTGGCGAGTGAAATGTTTCAGGGGCATATTAGTCGAAGAGGAGTTTTGAGAAACAGCTGAAACGATACTTTTGATAACCTGAATCTCTGAGGACTCGTCCTCTTTCTTGACGGCTTCTGCTGTTTGGCCATTTGGTACGCTAGTCGAGTTCTCGACACTTGAGGCAACTTCGGAATTCTGCGACTGGGTTTCAATGACATCCGGTTCCTCTTTCGGAGGCGATGGCGTTTCGTAAGATATGTTGTAGCTGGCCCAGCATCTTTCCACCAAAATTCCTGGAACGCAATCCAGAATCCAATATTTATTATGGAATCTGTCATAGCCAATTGGCGTGAGGCGAGACAACTTTCCAACCAGTGCAGAAATTTTCTCAAACTCAGCATCACTTTTATCTTTCTCCAGATAGATTTTGCTTTCCTCTATTTCCTGTTCAAGTTTGATTTTCTTGAAGCGCTCTTCGCGATCTTTTCTCAATTTGGCAAGCTCCATTTCTTGTTGACGCCTTGACATGCTGCTCGTTAAAATAGCATGCTCTTCAGCGATTGTTAAAAACTTATCTTCGTCCATTTCGGTAGATGCACTGACCACTGTACTTGCAGTTTCTGCACTTTGTTCGCCGTAAACTTGTTCGCTCGCTTTGGCGATGATTTCAGCCTTCTTTGCATTCAAATCTGTCTCTTTATCCTGTTTTTCTTTCAAAAATTTTTGGTATTCCTGGTTAGCTCTCATCTTCCAACGTGAGCAATCAGTGTAGTAAGCTTGTCTGTCCTGTAGATACTGCTCATAAACTTCAGTTTTCAAAACTTCGTTTACAAAAAATGTAATTATGGCTAATTTTTCCTCAGCAGACAAATCAACAAAATCAATAGCTTTTAATTTTTCAGCGGCCAAAAACAATGCGGGTTCAGGTGTGAAACCAATCAACCTCTCCTGGTCGTTCAAAACATGGTTCAAATAAAGTCTGCACATATCAGAAACAGAATGACACGTAACGGTAACATGGGATAAATTAGTTTCCAAATCAACAAGCAATTCGTTCACTTGATCTTGTAACAATGACTTCAAAAGGGCTTCAACAATTGAGCTTAAAAACAGGAACCCATCACTGCCAATAGTTAAAGCCTCCAATAAAAAACTGACGCTAAAATCCAATTCGTAACTGTCGTCGGGTGATAAAATTCCTCTGAAAATTTGCATAAATTCTATCACCATCAGTACATCTCCATACATTTTCATTGAAACACCTTCGGGTAATTTTATCTGAGTCGGTTTGGGCAATGGTCGGACACTCTCATGCAGAAGATCATCCTGTTTAATCAAAACTGGTTTTGGCGGAGCTTCCGCTTTCAAAAGCTGCAACTGGCGCTGCTTCTCCAATCGTTTAGCTTTCAGTTCACACTCCCTTTGTTCAGGTGTCAAGTTCTTCCATCGTTCCTTTTCATCCAAATCCTTTCTTTTATCCAATATTAACTGCTTGGCCGCAGCAGGAATTCGTTCGCGCTCAAAAGCAGATAGAACTTTGGCTGAATGGGTAACCAGATGTTTAACACGTTTCTGTTTTTCTGGGTCATCTTTCCAACTACCACCTTCCAAAAGTTTTACCAACTTTGATATTATGGGGGGCTGTTGGTATTCGACCTTTAGTTTCCCTTTATCAGCTGTTGTTGAAAAGTGTTTGTTCATCAAATTCTGGGCAGCTTTAGCTTTGCTACTTTTACCAGGAGTGAACGGTTTCGTTTTCAAGCTAACAGGCGACTTCAGTTTAATAACAGAGAGTGGTATATCTTCATTATCATCAGAGCTGCTGTCGACAGACATTGCTACGATCGGTTTGCTATCACCGGTATTCTCGGTTGCAGACTTTTCTGGCTTATCTTCTGGTTTCTTCTTTGGTTTTGGCTTCTTCGGTTTCGGTACACTTTCAGATGAAGAACCATTTGTTAATTTTGTGTCGGTAGATTTCTCACTTTCTGATTTTGCTTTTCCCAAATTGCATAACGGTTCGTCTTCATCGGAACTGATTACAAATTGTAACGGCTTTTGCTGGTCTGCAGTTGCTTGAGGTTTACTATTCGAGATCTTTTTAGGTTTCTTTTCCGAGTCTTTCTCTTTGTCTTTATCTTTCTTTGGTTTCTCCGATTTACTGCTGGAAGATTTTTCCACCGGTTTTTCATGTCCATCTAGTTTTAATTTCTTAGGCTTTTTCGGTTTTTCACCCGATTCACTGATTTTACTTTTTGAAGATTTCTCGTCCGATTTGAACCCATTTGTTTTTCCATTGGGTGCGGGAGAAATCGGCAGTTTGGACTTCTTTTTCGGTTTTTCAGCTGAGTTGATATTTAGCTGCAGTTTGCTTGCCGGACTAGGCTTTGGTTTAGCAGAAGCTTGGTTGACAACTTTAGCAGGTTCTAAAACACACCAATACATTCCCAGCATAAATTTCCAACGCATTAGGACCGTCTTATTTCATTCGATTCGTGAAATTTCCCCAATTTTAAGATATCTTCCCAAAGAATCTTCCCAAAGAACTCGGACACTTAGGTTTTCGGTCACCCGACACTTTGGTTTTTGAGATATTCGCCATAAAATTACTTGTAATCAAATTAGCGTGAAATTGCAGCATGAGGTTTCCTATTCAACCCACTCACACACTGATCTTAAGCTCTGAAATTGGTCCTCCAAGGACAACAAAAACGTTATCACTTACTAAATCATCCCAACTTATTACATTGGGCGCACTTTCTCTTTGCCTTTCGTCAAAGGCGGACGAATTGCTCTCAACAACTGGTGTGACTCTCATTTTGGCTGTATCAAACTTAGGTTAAACGAGTTAGCCTCACTGGTTAAGGGGGGAAAGTTAGGGTGGAAAAAATAGGTTAAAGGTCTGTTCCATTCAAAACATTATGAATTTTTGCCTCCTCAGCCGTACATTTCTGAGAACCGTACATTTATGAGACTCGTGAAGCCCCAGAGCTTTTGAACTTCAATCCGATTTGACGCCCTAACTAACTCTTTTGTCAGTTTCCAAATTCTTGACAAGATCAATTTACATCAGGAAAAACAATTAATAACGGGAAAACTCAATAAAAATATGGTTTGACATCCATTAAATATCTTTGGCTTACAATTAGCAGTTCACTCAAGTAAATAAAAGAAACCGCAAATAAACTCGAGCTGACAATCTGGAAGACAAAAGATGAAGCAATTCAAAGCGTTCAATATAGTTGTAAGGCTATTTAAAAGCGAAACTCGGTATATTAATACTGCGGAAAAAAATTTGAAGCCCTCTTTGAAAAACTAACAATCATTGCCTGACTCATTAAATCGTCTGCAAGCACTTCACAAATGACGCCAGAGAAGATTGCTCTATTTTCAAACGTAGCCAGCAGATTGCCGGATAATACACTCAAGTAAGCTGTTCAGGCTTCGGGTTTTAAAACTTAGTTCATTGACAAAATTAGATCACATTTTATATCACTCAATATAGGGTTGATGAAGATGAAAAAAAACTCCAGAAGACAACATTTACACCCCTTTTTGCTACGCGTATATTAGACACTTATTCAAGTTGGAACATCAACCTTAAAATTTAACTCATACTCAGCAACGAACAGAAAAAATCGCTTTGCTCAACAACGATCAGAAAAAATTGTTTTGCATGTTGGATAATCATTTGGGCGCACTCCATGAACGATTTTGAAATAACTTTTCAGAACTGTTCAGAATGACTTTTTCTTCGTCAGTACGTTATGATTCTGTAATAAAACTTACTAAGCGGCTCTTCCTTCTTCTGTTGAGTGACGAGAAGCACTTCGTCATCAGATGAATACGGAGAGGAATCTGATGAAGATGAGCTGGCAATATCAGGGAAAACCTTTTCGTTAACCTTCAACATTGAATGGGGTGATTTCTTGTTGTTGAAGGAAATTGTGCTCTGCTTGAACTGATTGCCAGGTGAGTGTGAGATTACGTGACCTTGTTTTGGAGGCGCCCCGTTCATGACTGAGCTGATCATTGGGCGGTTCTCAGAGTCCGATTGAGGCGAGGTGCTGTTGGTGAGAGCTCTGGCGATGCCTTTAGTTGTGGTAACATTCGTGTTGTTATTGAAAGGTATCACTTGCTTGGGAATTTGGAGCGCTGACATGAGAAACTGAAAAGAAATGTTTACATTAATTCGGGAAAAATTAGTACAGGCAGTATTTGATGTAGTGATCTCCGAATGCTTCGGCATTCCTGTAACTGACAGTCGCAAAACATCGCTTCAGGTACAGAAAATAGTTTCTATGCACCTTTAATTTACAAACTTACACATTTCGATAACTGGACCTCTCAAGATCCCACAAAAACTAGTTTAATGTAGCTTGTTGGCAATTGAAGATGTACAAAAAATAGATACCAATCTGGCCTTTCCAGTTGCAACAATTGAGGTCTGCTAGCTTGATTAAGGTATAATTTCATACATTTGTGGACGTTAACTCACTTTAACTCTCAAAGTAAATGTAAATCAACACTCAATTGGGAACATATAATAGTACAAAATCTCAATTACTGGATATCTGTAAATTGTATTAAACTTGAAATCAGCCAAGGTCAACTTACAAAAAACAATTTGTTCAGGATCTCGCTAAAATTCTTTTTGAAAAAATGTTTCATCTTTGTTCTTGAGATGATTCTTTGATCTTGTATCAGAATTTGTTGTTCCAATGGGGTAGCACCTATTTTGAGCTATCAAAAGCTAGGCAACTGGTTTTGATTTCACGTGAAAGACACTTCTTCGTTCGTATTTTTGCCCAAATTTGTTAAGTTGGCTAGTCTTGTTGTACGGAGGCAATTGATTGTCTTATTTTCATGAGGTATTGTATCTTTTTAAAGTTTACGAACGTTTCATAGGAATAATGTTATTTTTCAACTCCATATCAGTTGGAGAATCATATTTGCTCCAGCCGAAACACATTTGCACAGCACAACTCAATTGGTTACAAGTGATGGAGTCCAATGGTTTCTAATTCCACCAATAATTAAGGGAGATGACTAAGGACTAATGCATTTAATAATCATTAATGAATTTGTCTTAATTAGGGAAGATTTGATGGCGTTTATATTTGTGATGCCACAGGCCATCTATCGGAGGGTTTTCACTTCGTATTTCATCGCTAAGGTTCAATCAAATACAATTCCGATAAATTTGACATTTTCTCTATTGCTAAACTTTCTAGTTGTTCGAATTAAGTCCATAAAGCCCGGGGTAACATTTTTTGTTTGCTGAATGAAAAAAGATTTTAAAGTTAGCCTACGTTTGAAGACAATTTTGCAAGAAGTTTTGCTTCAACAATTGATGTTTTTGCACTAAAGACCATTGTATCCGCGTATTGAATCATTTCCTGAATTTTTATATCAAGAAAATTCTTGCCATTTACGCAGACGCTGCACAACAAGATCTAGTGCAGTTCCTTGCAGTACGCAAGGATATAAGAAGGTGTAATCGGATTCAGAGTTATTTTCATTGATGAAAGAATTCATGATAAAACAAGGTTTAAACAAAACTTACAGAGATGAGTCGATAATTTTCATCTATCTATGGATAGTCTTTTTCTGATTAGAGTAGTAACAAATTTTTTTTCAGCTCTTAACGAGAAGTAACAAACACCATTTTCAGCTAAAAAAAAGTTGCATCTGAGCATAAACATGCTCAGATGCAATTATTTGAAAACCCTTAACTGATCAATGTACGAACTTATATGGTTACCAACTAATCATTGTTCCGACCCCCACTTTAGTGGGGGAGGGAGGAACTATATACTCACTTGGGTTTTTTTGTTCAGTCAATTTTGGCCGACCGATATATTAATCGTAGAGAATTGTCAGTGGTATCATTAAAAAGCCGGTCCAGCGTAGAATACGGAATTAAAAAGATTTTTTCAATTTACAGGGAGTTATCGAGGTTTAAAGTTTTGTGAACATTCGACTGTTTTTGTTCACATTTTCAGTAATTTTTCCTAAAATTTGGCACAATTTCGCTAATATAATTCAAATAATTTAAAATTTTTAACGGCAGAGTGTTGTTGTTACCGTTAGAGATAGAAGAGCGTTGATGAATTGTTTGATCGAAGTTTTTTTTGGCTAAAATTTTTGATAAATTTTTCAAAACTCAAATATTTTTCATCAAAAATGGCACAAAATATGGTTTTTTGGTCCACTTTGTTAAAGTTTGCCAAACTTAGTGACCTAGAAACCTTAACACAGACTCTCTAATATCAAAAAAATTGCTAGTTGCAATTAGGCGCCATATGAAAGTCTTCTGGAATTAAAACTTTGCCGTTTTTTGCAGATTTAACTCGATAATTATACAAAATGCATCTTTTTTTTTCAATGCTTGAAGAATTCCACTCAACAATTGGTCTAATTCGCACATAATTGGAACACTTGGTCGGTTTGCTGGGCGCGAGACAAAATCACGGAGAGATTTGATAATATCATGGACTCGAAGACTTTTTGGTTTTTATTTTGATGCTGCCTTTTTTCAAAATATTTTGCTTGTTTTTTTAATTTTAAATACTGACAATATTTTATATTTACGGCTCCTTTAATGAACGCTCCAATTTACGTAAGTTGGAAGCCAAATGTAGATACAGTTTGTTTTCAGAGAACCAAAGGGTTTTTATGGCTTTGAGGAAGAGTTTTAGTGAAATTTAATTGAATTCTTGTCTTCTGCCTTCAATTGTTATTCTTTTGGCAGTCTGATTTTTAAGTTTACCCACTAAAAGATCTAAATTTCTTCCTCAAGAGGTGCAAGTGAACCTTTGTATTCATTAGGTTGTTACCTAATGTCTCTTTTGTTATTGAATGTGTTTGTTTTGAGGAAATTTCTGTGATTTTTTGAACTTGTCAATTTATTTTATTTTAGTCAACATTATTCTCAGTAAGTACAGGTCAGCCTTTCCTCACTATAGAATATGAACTAATTTTGTGGCTGATTGTTTAAACAGAAAGTTTTCTTGCTTTTGTTACTACGAGTTTTCATACAAAATTTTCTGATTTTTGGGCATAATTGCCCAATTTTGCTGTTAATTTTGTTTCTTTTTTAAAGTGTCACATTATTCAACAATCTAATTTGAAAAAGCTATACAACATTTGAAACTGAACATAATTTTTGTTTTCATAGCAGATGGTTTGAAGGGCTGCGACACCGTTCTCTTGCAGAAATTTGCAGAGTTTTTTATTTTTGCCCTTTATTTGTTAATTTTTGTTGTCATATGCCAAATATTGTGTATTTAAAGGTCTCAATGGCCAACTCTAGATAAACAATTGGACTTAAATAACTGATATCGGTAAAAAACTAATGGCTGTTTTGACTTTCGAATTAAATTTCTAAAAAAAAAGAGTAATAGTATTCTTCAACTTATCCCTTTTTGTTCTGGTTTGCGTTTTTTTCGTATTTTACAATGTACTATCATTTTGTGTAAACTAGCCTCATTATTTAGAGCTCGTTTTAAGGATTTGTTGAATCAAACACTAATTTTTCTGTTGCTTAAACTTTTTAAATGATGTCTTCAGGGCTTAGACCATTTGTTTCAGAAGAATTTTGTGAAGTTTAGATACTTTTCAGTTTTTTTGGTTCTTTTGGTTGTCATTTTGTGATGGTCGCCTTACAAAAAGATGTTATGATGATAAAAGGAGACGCAAATGAAGATGTTATATTCTCGCGGTTAATATCTTATGGTTAATCGTGGTTAAATTTAATGGCTTCAAAACTGTGGTTTCGTAAAGTTGTTTGTGAAACTTATTAGTTCAGCTTGTATTTAATGTTATTTTATAGTCTTGTTTTAGTCTCATTAATAACAGTCGCAATTAGCTTTCCAAGTAGCTGCAAGACAAATTGTCCACTCTTTTAGTCGAAAGCTTTTGTTGGCTATGAATTTTGAAAAGATTTGTTTTTAATAAAAAAAGAGATAGATTTTTGAGATCTGCCAATTTTATTTCTGTTAAATTGTAGCTAAGCTTCTCTATATACAATACACATCATTTATCTTTTGAAAAACAATTTGCTCTTCATAACGGTTTTATTTTCCTCAAATGGTCTTTCTTCTTGGAAAAACCAGTTTTCATAAAACCAATTTTCGTAATTTTTGCAAATTTGCCCCTTTTTGTAGGTTTTTGTTCTCTTTTCACAGTATCACAATAATGGGCGTCATTTAACTTATAAATGTTGTCACCTGCAAAAAAGCAAACGAAGATTTTTATTAATTTTACTGATTAGCTTAATATTTAATTGATTGGGGAGACATCGTTTACGTGCATAATTTTTCGTTTTTACCTGTAATTGTCGTTCTTTTTGTTGTCGTATGACATATCCTCGATAATCAAAAGCCTCAGTCGCTCTCTATTGAGGTATAATAGATTCTCTCAATGATTTCATTTGATGCGCAGTGTTTCTAATCAGTTCGAGTTTTATTTTTTTAAAAAAGCAATGTTTTAATAAACTTTTGCCGCTTTTGCTCCTTTCTAGCCGACTTGTTGCCAATTCGCATTGAGGAAAAGTCCCATATTTTGTTCCAAAAAGTACCGGTTGATCTTCTTAGTATAATTTTTATCTGATGCCATTTTTGATTTGGTTACTAGTGGTTTTCAAAAAATGGACAAGGAGTTCCGGTCGTAATTAATATTTGTAACTATTTGATTTGTTTGCCGTCTTTTCTGGTAGTCATATTATGGTAGCCACAGGTCTCATAGGCCCTCTAGAGTAGATTGTTTTATTCGTTTAGTAGTTTGTTGTACGATATGTTGATATGTTAATTTTTTTTATCTCTTCCTCATTTGTTAGACAATTAAGTGAAAAATGTAGATGAGCGGGGTCGGAACTTAATGTGCGAACGCACATTACCGAGCCTCCTTGTTTAATGTAAATTTATGAATGCTTTCTAGACCTTCTACTGATAATCACCAATTTGAGCTTTAAATAATATTGGTACCAATTGATTTCTAGTCCACTAGACCTCCCAAGCTTAGTGATTATATATCGAATATGTAAAAAATACTAAAATGTGGGGCATAATTTTGCGGGAGCTGTAGTGTGAAAGATCTTTTTTTGTCCGCATATTGTACATAGTTATCCTGTGCATTCATTGTACAACAATTAATGTACATTATTCAACTGCATAATCGAAACCCTGTCATTGTAGGTTACAAGTCGTGCTTCATTTCCAAAACAAAACAAGAAAATGAGACTTGTGAAACATTTTGTGTAGGAAGTTCAATCTCTGGCACAAAAATTTATCTAATCATCGTTACAGCATTCAAATTCGAATATCAATACCAATTTGAAAGATTTGAGAAGTTCACAAGAACTCAAGATTGACGATTATCATTCAAATCAAACACTTTTTTCAAAGTACTTGCAGGTGACAATCGGACAATGAAACTGTACTCTCAGTCAATCTTTGTACTCAAAGTTGGCTAGTCTTGTTGTACGGAGGCAATTGATTGTCTTATTTTCATGAGGTATTGTATCTTTTTAAAGTTTACGAACGTTTCATAGGAATAATGTTATTTTTCAACTCCATATCAGTTGGAGAATCATATTTGCTCCAGCCGAAACACATTTGCACAGCACAACTCAATTGGTTACAAGTGATGGAGTCCAATGGTTTCTAATTCCACCAATAATTAAGGGAGATGACTAAGGACTAATGCATTTAATAATCATTAATGAATTTGTCTTAATTAGGGAAGATTTGATGGCGTTTATATTTGTGATGCCACAGGCCATCTATCGGAGGGTTTTCACTTCGTATTTCATCGCTAAGGTTCAATCAAATACAATTCCGATAAATTTGACATTTTCTCTATTGCTAAACTTTCTAGTTGTTCGAATTAAGTCCATAAAGCCCGGGGTAACATTTTTTGTTTGCTGAATGAAAAAAGATTTTAAAGTTAGCCTACGTTTGAAGACAATTTTGCAAGAAGTTTTGCTTCAACAATTGATGTTTTTGCACTAAAGACCATTGTATCCGCGTATTGAATCATTTCCTGAATTTTTATATCAAGAAAATTCTTGCCATTTACGCAGACGCTGCACAACAAGATCTAGTGCAGTTCCTTGCAGTACGCAAGGATATAAGAAGGTGTAATCGGATTCAGAGTTATTTTCATTGATGAAAGAATTCATGATAAAACAAGGTTTAAACAAAACTTACAGAGATGAGTCGATAATTTTCATCTATCTATGGATAGTCTTTTTCTGATTAGAGTAGTAACAAATTTTTTTTCAGCTCTTAACGAGAAGTAACAAACACCATTTTCAGCTAAAAAAAAGTTGCATCTGAGCATAAACATGCTCAGATGCAATTATTTAAAAACCCTTAACTGATCAATGTACGAACTTATATGGTTACCAACTAATCATTGTTCCGACCCCCACTTTAGTGGGGGAGGGAGGAACTATATACTCACTTGGGTTTTTTTGTTCAGTCAATTTTGGCCGACCGATATATTAATCGTAGAGAATTGTCAGTGGTATCATTAAAAAGCCGGTCCAGCGTAGAATACGGAATTAAAAAGATTTTTTCAATTTACAGGGAGTTATCGAGGTTTAAAGTTTTGTGAACATTCGACTGTTTTTGTTCACATTTTCAGTAATTTTTCCTAAAATTTGGCACAATTTCGCTAATATAATTCAAATAATTTAAAATTTTTAACGGCAGAGTGTTGTTGTTACCGTTAGAGATAGAAGAGCGTTGATGAATTGTTTGATCGAAGTTTTTTTTGGCTAAAATTTTTGATAAATTTTTCAAAACTCAAATATTTTTCATTAAAAATGGCACAAAATATGGTTTTTTGGTCCACTTTGTTAAAGTTTGCCAGACTTAGTGACCTAGAAACCTTAACACAGACTCTCTAATATCAAAAAAATTGCTAGTTGCAATTAGGCGCCATATGAAAGTCTTCTGGAATTAAAACTTTGCCGTTTTTTGCAGATTTAACTCGATAATTATACAAAATGCATCTTTTTTTTTCAATGCTTGAAGAATTCCACTCAACAATTGGTCTAATTCGCACATAATTGGAACACTTGGTCGGTTTGCTGGGCGCGAGACAAAATCACGGAGAGATTTGATAATATCATGGACTCGAAGACTTTTTGGTTTTTATTTTGATGCTGCCTTTTTTCAAAATATTTTGCTTGTTTTTTTAATTTTAAATACTGACAATATTTTATATTTACGGCTCCTTTAATGTACGCTCCAATTTACGTAAGTTGGAAGCCAAATGTAGATACAGTTTGTTTTCAGAGAACCAAAGGGTTTTTATGGCTTTGAGGAAGAGTTTTAGTGAAATTTAATTGAATTCTTGTCTTCTGCCTTCAATTGTTATTCTTTTGGCAGTCTGATTTTTAAGTTTACCCACTAAAAGATCTAAATTTCTTCCTCAAGAGGTGCAAGTGAACCTTTGTATTCATTAGGTTGTTACCTAATGTCTCTTTTGTTATTGAATGTGTTTGTTTTGAGGAAATTTCTGTGATTTTTTGAACTTGTCAATTTATTTTATTTTAGTCAACATTATTCTCAGTAAGTACAGGTCAGCCTTTCCTCACTATAGAATAAGAACTAATTTTGTGGCTGATTGTTTAAACAGAAAGTTTTCTTGCTTTTGTTACTACGAGTTTTCATACAAAATTTTCTGATTTTTGGGCATAATTGCCCAATTTTGCTGTTAATTTTGTTTCTTTTTTAAAGTGTCACATTATTCAACAATCTAAATTGAAAAAACTATACAACATTTGAAACTGAACATAATTTTTGTTTTCATAGCAGATGGTTTGAAGGGCTGCGACACCGTTCTCTTGCAGAAATTTGCAGAGTTTTTTATTTTTGCCCTTTATTTGTTAATTTTTGTTGTCATATGCCAAATATTGTGTATTTAAAGGTCTCAATGGCCAACTCTAGATAAACAATTGGACTTAAATAACTGATATCGGTAAAAAACTAATGGCTGTTTTGACTTTCGAATTAAATTTCTAAAAAAAAAGAGTAATAGTATTCTTCAACTTATCCCTTTTTGTTCTGGTTTGCGTTTTTTTCGTATTTTACAATGTACTATCATTTTGTGTAAACTAGCCTCATTATTTAGAGCTCGTTTTAAGGATTTGTTGAATCAAACACTAATTTTTCTGTTGCTTAAACTTTTTAAATGATGTCTTCAGGGCTTAGACCATTTGTTTCAGAAGAATTTTGTGAAGTTTAGATACTTTTCAGTTTTTTTGGTTCTTTTGGTTGTCATTTTGTGATGGTCGCCTTACAAAAAGATGTTATGATGATAAAAGGAGACGCAAATGAAGATGTTATATTCTCGCGGTTAATATCTTATGGTTAATCGTGGTTAAATTTAATGGCTTCAAAACTGTGGTTTCGTAAAGTTGTTTGTGAAACTTATTAGTTCAGCTTGTATTTAATGTTATTTTATAGTCTTGTTTTAGTCTCATTAATAACAGTCGCAATTAGCTTTCCAAGTAGCTGCAAGACAAATTGTCCACTCTTTTAGTCGAAAGCTTTTGTTGGCTATGAATTTTGAAAAGATTTGTTTTTAATAAAAAAAGAGATAGATTTTTGAGATCTGCCAATTTTATTTCTGTTAAATTGTAGCTAAGCTTCTCTATATACAATACACATCATTTATCTTTTGAAAAACAATTTGCTCTTCATAACGGTTTTATTTTCCTCAAATGGTCTTTCTTCTTGGAAAAACCAGTTTTCATAAAACCAATTTTCGTAATTTTTGCAAATTTGCCCCTTTTTGTAGGTTTTTGTTCTCTTTTCACAGCATCACAATAATGGGCGTCATTTAACTTATAAATGTTGTCACCTGCAAAAAAGCAAACGAAGATTTTTATTAATTTTACTGATTAGCTTAAAATTTAATTGATTGGGGAGACATCGTTTACGTGCATAATTTTTCGTTTTTACCTGTAATTGTCGTTCTTTTTGTTGTCGTATGACATATCCTCGATAATCAAAAGCCTCAGTCGCTCTCTATTGAGGTATAATAGATTCTCTCAATGATTTCATTTGATGCGCAGTGTTTCTAATCAGTTCGAGTTTTATTTTTTTAAAAAAAGCAATGTTTTAATAAACTTTGGCCGCTTTTGCTCCTTTCTAGCCGACTTGTTGCCAATTCGCATTGAGGAAAAGTCCCATATTTTGTTCCAAAAAGTACCGGTTGATCTTCTTAGTATAATTTTTATCTGATGCCATTTTTGATTTGGTTACTAGTGGTTTTCAAAAAATGGACAAGGAGTTCCGGTCGTAATTAATATTTGTAACTATTTGATTTGTTTGCCGTCTTTTCTGGTAGTCATATTATGGTAGCCACAGGTCTCATAGGCCCTCTAGAGTAGATTGTTTTATTCGTTTAGTAGTTTGTTGTACGATATGTTGATATGTTAATTTTTTTTATCTCTTCCTCATTTGTTAGACAATTAAGTGAAAAATGTAGATGAGCGGGGTCGGAACTTAATGTGCGAACGCACATTACCGAGCCTCCTTGTTTAATGTAAATTTATGAATGCTTTCTAGACCTTCTACTGATAATCACCAATTTGAGCTTTAAATAATATTGGTACCAATTGATTTCTAGTCCACTAGACCTCCCAAGCTTAGTGATTATATATCGAATATGTAAAAAATACTAAAATGTGGGGCATAATTTTGCGGGAGCTGTAGTGTGAAAGATCTTTTTTTGTCCGCATATTGTACATAGTTATCCTGTGCATTCATTGTACAACAATTAATGTACATTATTCAACTGCATAATCGAAACCCTGTCATTGTAGGTTACAAGTCGTGCTTCATTTCCAAAACAAAACAAGAAAATGAGACTTGTGAAACATTTTGTGTAGGAAGTTCAATCTCTGGCACAAAAATTTATCTAATCATCGTTACAGCATTCAAATTCGAATATCAATACCAATTTGAAAGATTTGAGAAGTTCACAAGAACTCAAGATTGACGATTATCATTCAAATCAAACACTTTTTTCAAAGTACTTGCAGGTGACAATCGGACAATGAAACTGTACTCTCAGTCACAAGGAGCAATATGTAAGAACGCTTCTTTCAAATCAAGTAACATTTGCAAAACTCATTTTGATTAACCTGCCAAAGGCATTCATTCTCAATTGAATCAACTGGTATCGTGAATTAACAAAAAGAAAACTGAAAGTCTCCGGCCCTCTTTGAACATTAAAAACAAATTAGGTGCCAGAAGGCAAACGTAAAAAAATCTTCAAGAACATTGAACTTGAACTGATACAACAGCTATTTTCTGTAACAGACTTGAAAAAAATAGGCATGATAGTAAAGAAATCCTCAACCTAGTTCCAGTACAGAACAGGTCTAATTTGAATAATGGAAATTCTTTTCCAACAGCCCCGTATGATATTGACTAGGGATGCAGTCTGATAAAATTTGAGCTGGATTTTTCAAGGCGAGTCCTTGTAGCAAGCAACTCGATTCAGTCACCTTCTCTTAAGTTGATCTGCTTTTTTTTTTAAAAAAAAAGAAAGTCGCTGTCATTAATGTTGTAGTTGCTTTTACTATTTGATATGCGCATTAGGATGTCATGCATTGCAATATATAAAAAGGCAAAAATCTCAATTCATTAAGTACATCTTTGTAGTTTAAGAAAGCGTCAAAATTGGTCTTAAAGAGTTACAGACGAACCGTAAACAGCTATTGGAGCTATATAACCTGTATCAGCATTGAGTTTAGTTGTAACTGCACATAATCTAGATAAACTGTGCTGTGCCTAATTGAGTAGAGAGCAGATAGTTCTTTTGCACCTCTTGCGGGTGTTTCATTTCCCGCTTCAAAAATCACTCCAATAAAATTGATTAAAAAAAGTAAAGAGATTAGAGATTAAAAGTTAGTAATTCTGTCAATGCTAAGTGCTCTAAATATATTCCATTAAAACCTCTAGAGAAGTTCCTATCAAAAACTAGATTACTAAAAAGTAGCAAAAAGCAGAATCAGGAGATTTCAGCAAAAAAATCACAAAAATTCGCGGAGATCTTCATAAAAATTACTAATTATCTCTAATAAAATGAATCAAAACTGACATCAAAATCATCAACCTGCATCAAAAACAACTAAATTGGACCATAGGCATCCCCAAATGCTATAAAAACTTGAAGAACACAAAGAGCATATAAAAACAACTTGAAAGAAATCTTAGAAAAAAAAGCTTTTTTGATTTCACAAGAGCATATAGAGCCAAATACGTTAAATGGAGCATAAAGAAAACTGAAAAACTTCCAAAACAATAGGAAAACCCAATAGGCTAAGAAACTTCTCATAGTTTAGAAAAAAAGCGAAAAACAGCAAAAAATTAAGAAGAACAATTAAAAAAGTTTAAGTTTATTGTCATTTTTCTTCAAAAAAAATCGTTTAAAACTTAAGAAAATGTAATCACTTGGTATCTAAAGACTCATTAACTAACATGCGTCTATTTAAAGCCCATACAAAGCAATATAACAAGAAAAAACGCAAAAAATTGCCAAAATTCGCCTAAAATTCAGCAAAATAGCTGAAAAACCAGCAAAAATGCTATAAAATTCTTATTAATGACCAAAAACCTACAAACCACTATTAAAGCAACCTTAAAAATAACACAATATTATAATAAGACTTCTAAACCAAAAGAATTTAAAAAAACGGTTTTAAAAAGCTGCACGTGAACACAAAATTTCTCTCGCTTACAGAAATGTTTTTCACACCTCAATTTCTCGCTCTCTCGAAAACAGCGCAATGAACAAAAAACCACTCTCTTTTCGCTCCCCTCTTAACTTTTGTTCAGCACCCAAACCACTAAAATTTTTCACGCGTTTCATTTCCTGCTTCAAAATTCACTCCAACTAAAGTGATTTAAAAAAAGGACTTCTCCAATACTCCTCTTCGAGTCGTAAAAAGGACTTCTCCAATACTCCTCTTCAAGTCGTAAAAACACAGCACACCAATGCAATTCAGATTCTTTGAAATGTAAAAAAAATAGGAGCGCTAGAATAGCCGGCTGAGAAGATGAGGGCGGCTATTAATCACTTTAAAAAAGTAAGCGGAGGATTTTGACGCATGTTTCTGAGTTACTTCTGTTTTCGCTGTATTTTCTCGCGCGGGAAACATCTTTCTGAAATGGCGGAAAAAAATAGAAATTCAAACCTCAATATGTTCATGAGAAACAAAATTTGAAAACTTTCCTATCAATTACTGATTAAGTTTTGCAAGTGCCTTCCTCGTTTTTGTATCAAAAGAGTGCTTTTCTGCCTTTGTATCTCTCTGCAGAAGATAGCGATCGGCCAAAATAGACTGAACAAAAAGTCGTGTTGGTATATTGTATTACTAACCCTCAAAAAAATTTGAGGGTTAGAAGAAAAATACATATAATGAGTGTGAAAGTTCAATTTAACAGCAAACTTTTCCAATCAGATCATATCGCCATTCTGAAAAACGGCACAATTTTAAAAAATGAAATTATCATCTGAGAGACTGACCTTAAAATTTTCTAGCATTTGTATAATCAAATATAACATGAAAACTTACAGAAAGGTACTCATTTACCACCAAAGGAAATATGCTGCTTAATTGTAACCAGCATGTCCGATGCACTTTTATTTTGCCCAAAGTATTCAACAAATTCTCCTGTAGGGTTCAACAGATAACATATTATGCTGTGATCAACAACGTAATCGCCATCCTCATCTTTTGGTCCCTTGTTAAAGTAAACTTTAAACGTTTTCACAACTTTTGTAATTTCTTCTATTGATCCAGTTAAACCAATAAAGTCAGCATGAAATTCTTTCAGGTAATTATCAATTTTTTCGGGAGTATCACGTTCAGGATCTACAGAAACGAAAACTGGCACCGACGCATACCCCAGCCTCTGAAGTTCAGCATGCACCTGACTCATTTTTTCTAGCTCTTCTGGGCAAATATCCGGGCAATTTGTGAATCCGAAGTAAAGCAGAACCCATTTTCCTTTGAAATCTTCGTTGCTGACAATCTTGTCGTTCAAACTTTTGAGCTGAAATGGTCCACCAATTGCCGGCCTACCTATCGAAACGTTTTTGCGTCTGATACTATTCTTTTCAACCCTCTGTCTAGATTTCTCAAAATAATAAAGAATAAGTCCAGCAGCTACAGCGAAAGCACTCACGCCGCCCCAGATTTTAATGAGGCTTCTCTTCTCATCCGAGCTTTTTTGAGTTTCTTTGTACTTTTGATCGAAATACTTCCAAGGCTGCTCAGGATTACTCCTAATAGAGAAAATTGATAACCCAGAGCATCGTGTACACTTTGAAAAGACTGTGCCAAATAACTTACGGTTCACATTCATCTGAAAACAAACTTCATATCGATCAACAGGAAGATCAGTAATCGTTTTTTTCCATGTAAGTTAATAATGAGTTCAGTTCAAGATTTCTGATTTTTAGGCATCCGCCTCCGTCGATCAACTCTTTCGTCGGGGGGTCATTTCCCCAGCAAAATGACTTTTTAAATTTTTCCGTAATCCAGTGTTGGTCTAATCTATTCTTGAAAATGTCCGCACTTCGTACGGTAGATTACAGCCATCACTGTCAAACCCAATCCCGATGAAACAATGCGGAAATTGTTGGCTCTGCCCCTCAGACATGGAGGCCTGAATATACAACATCCAGATCAGCGACTGAATGACTACACGAACTCATGTCTAATTTCAGATGCCTTCGCAGCCTGTCGAGAAGACGAATCTCAATTAAGCAAATTAACGATACAGATAAGACAACAGAACTCGAAGTCGTTAATTGAGCGCAGAAACCAAGTACTGAATGATATGGACGAAAAAGAACAATTCATTGTGACATTAGCTTCAGAGAAGGGTTCGTCCAATTGGTTGAATTCTCTGCCAATATAAGGATTCTGTAAAAAATACGGATTCAACATGAATAAATCAGAATTTCGAGATGGGCTGTGTTTGAGATATTATTGGGACCTTGAGAGAACCCCCGAACATTGCGCATGTGGAGAAAAATGGACAATCGCACACTCCCTCAACTGCCCGAAAGGATATACTCACCTGAGGCATAACGAAATCCGTGATTGTTTCGGAGAGTTGTTGAATCAGGTTTGCCATGATGTAGAGATAGAGCCTAAACTTCTTCCGCTTCAAGGCGAGAGCTTTGCAAGCAACTCAATAACCAAAGATGATGAGGCTCGACTCGACATTAAAGCAAATCGATTGTGGTAGTCACCATTCCACCGTACCTATTTCGACGTCAAGGTCTTCAATCCGCATGCCAAATCATGTCCAAAAAACACCAAGGACGCTTACAGGTATCATGAATCACTGAAGAAACTGAAATATTAAAAAGCGGGTTGTCGATGTTGATCAGAGCTCCTTCACGCCACTGATCTTCTCATGTACTGGCGGAGCGAGCCCCAACACGAACAAAGTCATCACAACGATGGCCCAGAAATTGAGCCACAAACGAGAAGAGAGTTTTAGCGATATTGTTAGTTACATACGGACGAGGTTATGCTTTGCACTTCTACGAAGCTGCCTCCTGTGCATAAGAGGCTGCAAAGTTTTTAAAAAACCGGAACTAACCGAATCATCCATAGGGGCCATTATAGAGGAGGGAAGGCTCAAATAATTTTAGTTTCTAGACGCGATGATTATGACTGTCATCTAATGTTCCTTACAATGCTATCTCTCACTTTGTGAACAACAATAAAGGGCCGTGTACACCATCCGGCATCGATGGATGTAGGTCGAAAAAAAGGGCATGATGAGCAGCACTTAGTAGCCGGATGACGCACTCCAAGTTGTTCCCCTCCAGACAGTGTAAAGACGGCCCAGTCACAAAAATAACTAACAAGTGGAGACGAAACACCTATATATATATATATATATATATATATATATATATATATACACATATATATATATATATATATATATATATATATATATAGCACACATAGGGAACTGGAATGGAAGGATTAAAATAAAAATGGAACATCAAGGAATAAGCAAAGGAATAAAGATAAGCAGCCAAACACTCAGTGCAGCCTTCCCTCCTCCACGACGGCGCTAATCGAAGTCTCACTGAGAACACGAGGCTTGAGGACACTCAGAGCTTATAGTGTCGGCGTACGGCTCTCCGCGTTTTTCGCTGATCTTGGTTGCGAGTTGTTTCATAACGCGCGATGCTGATGGACCTGCACCACCCGAACAAGCAAAAACCAGTGCATTGAAGCTGCTGTGTTCGGTTTCGCGGATTCGCTCTTCGTACTTATTTCGCTTGATGCTCTCGTGATATTTGTATGCATCTTTTATGGTCTTAGAGCAGCTCTTCGCATGAGGGTTGAAAATCTTCACATCGAAGAAAGTGCGATAAAAGCGGGAGCCCCACAGACCTTTTGCCTTGATGTCCAGTCGAGCGTCATCATCAGTGGTGGTGGAATTACTCGAGAAAATTTCTCCATCGAGCGACTGAAGTTTTGGCTCTATCTGTACATCGTGGCAAACGTCATCCATCAGGTTTGCAAACACATCCCTAAATTCGTTGTGTCGTAGGTGCGTATAACCGCCTTTAGCGCAATGGAGGGCATGGGTGAGGCTGAATTCTTTCCCGCATGGGCATATGGCTGGCGTGTTCTTCGCTTCCCAGGTGTAGCGAAGTGCTATTCCATCACGGAACTCAGTCTTCGTGAGGTCAAAACCATGTTTTGACAACGGAAGCGCGTTAAGCCAGCTGGATGCTCCTTTCTCCGAGGCCAGCTGGATGGTATACTTCATTTCTGGTAGGTTGTTTTCGATTCTGGATTTTTTTGAGATGAGTTCACGTTGATTGTCTGCTTTCTGTCTGAGACTGATCTTGGTTTGTTCTACTTCACATTGTTGAATATTATTGAATGAAGTCAAAGGTTTTGAGAGTTCAATTGATTGCTCAAGATTTTTTGAAGATCTTGTGGGAGGGCGATGTTAAGCCCACCCATTCTGAGAGTGAGAGAAAAAAGTTCTCTTTCCTCTTGGATTACTTCTTTGCCGACGATGTTCGGTATGACTCGGCCAAGCCGCTCCTCCACCTTGTCCAGAACCCCGTCCATGGAAGGTGTAGTACGCGAGAGGAAGCTCAACTTCTGTTGAACCCCCCTCGTCAAACATGCATATGCATTCTGGGGAGAGGTGAGAGCAAATTTATGTCTTTTTCCTCTTACATTGCTATTATGTCTTTTCCTGAAGCTATTTAATAGTTAATCTTTGTTGTAGCACCGTGTTAAACTGAATTCACGTTTTTCTCTTTTCTCACGGTAGATCATTTCAATCTTTCGGGGCTTTGACGGTTTAAAAAATCCCTATTTCCAGTCCGGGCTTTTGCGTTAACAGTTGATGTTTCTTTCTGAAACTTCCAAGCCATTTTAACGTATTGCCAGACACTCCTACCATTTAAAGAATAGGCAAATCTTTGGTTAGACAGTGTCCAATGCTTTTCTGAATTCAAGAAAAATGACATCAATTTACCTTCTCTCATCATAAACTGCGGCTGTCCACTCGTCAACGAGTTGAAGATGTATATGGTATGGCAATAGATCTACCTGGCATTAAACTAAATTGTCTCTTACTGATTACACTGTTACCGTTTAGTAGTAGAAGACAAGGCTTCTGGAATTCATCCACGGGTGGTCCACACCCTTCTTCGTCAGTCAGATGAGCTTTGTGTGGATGTTACAGTACATAAGCAGCAAACTCTCCAGAAACAGGAGTCGTTCTCCATAAATCGTTTCCTAAGGAATTATGCGTTACATTGAGTTGCAAACACTGAAAAAAACAGTTAGCATGTCTGCTTCTACTTTTAATCTCTGTTAAACTAAATTTCTCATTATCGAGGCACGGGAAGCTTTCATTTCTCTTGATTTTATGATTGACGTAACTCCAGCAGAACAATTTCTGGTTTACTTTACTCCAATGCCACCTTTTCTTCAAATTTCCAAATTTTGCTTTCTTTTTTTCTCACATTGCTTTCCTTTTCATTACTCTTTAAAACTGTTTGTTTTTTCTTTACAGTAGTTTCCAGGCACCATTTTTCTTTCTGATTACATTTTCTGCCTCATTTTACAAAGGGTTTTTGCTGATTCAGCCGCAGTCATTTTGTCCAAAGAGACACAGTTTGTTTTGATGCTTTGACATTTGTCGCTAAATTTTTTGTTTCCAATACTTACCAAAGTTTCCATAGTCACATTTTTTTAAAGTTTCGGCCGTATTTCGTTTTAGAATCGATTTCGACTGCCAACAAAGCTTGTACAAGCCAATAGTGTTTTTCCCCAAAGCCTCCCATATTTCAAATTTAGTTGGTTCAATTGAACCATCAGTGAAAAGAAGATCTAGCAAGGAACTTCCCTGGTGTCTACTTGTTCTAATTGCGTATTAGACGCATTGCTCTAGAGAAAAGTAATTTACAGCTTCAAAAAATTTTACCTCTTTCAATTTCTTGTGTGGCAGTTGTGCTTGTTTGTTCTATTCAATTTTGGGGAATTTAAATTGCCAAAAATGATCTTGAGTTTGCTGGAGGTTTAGCGTTTAGGTACTTGTTGAGTGAGCAATCTTTTTCGGTTTGTGCCTTTTGTATACCAAAGTGAGATGTAGTTTTTTCCGCATTGTTTTCCGCACATGCGATTCTCGCATTTTGTAAACTTTCCTCTGTTCCAATGTGAGGTTCAGAATTCGAACCCATACAACATCATCAACCATGTCACTTGCGATCTCGCTATTAACAAATGTAATTTGTCTTCAAACTTTTTCATGGGCTTGACTATAATTTCTGTTTGTTGTGTTTTGTTACCTTCTTCTTTAACCACTTTGCATTTAATGAAACATTCGCAGCGACGAGGTAATCGTGATCCTCTTTAGCAATTTAAAACAGATACTTATTAATTCGTTGTGACGGGGACAATTTTAATGTTTACCCAATTTTCCTGCAAAAGAGTTCGTTTTTCTGGGGTTTAAAAAACAGTCAAAATTATATAAGAACTTCAAGCCCCAAAAACAAGGCGTTATCTAAACTTTGGCCAAAATCAACTCAATTGTTATCTCAGATGTAAACATTTGAAGTTGAACCTGAATAGCTGTTGACACTTTACAGGCATTTTTCCACTGTTGGCAGCTATTATATTTTTATTGCACTCTGATCTGGCTCGGTTCACCCAGTTGCTGGTAGTGTGTCGTTTAAAAGATAAACACTACTTCTACTATCAATTAAGGCAATTATCAATTTGTCTAACATTATATTGGCAAACAAATCCTTCACTGGGCTGTTTCTGAAGTAAAGTTTTTTTACGTAGCTTGTTGAAAACAAAGCCCTTCCATCTTCAGCTATTTCTCGTTTAAATAGAGCACTTTCCTTTGAAATGATTTGGTCTCCCACATTCAGAAAAATTCCTGCTTTCCTTAGATGCAAGATTTCGCTGACCGCAACGGCGACACTTTTCTCTCAAAACCCACCGCTGTCTTTAACTGCTCGGCACGACTCTTGTGCGAATGATCTCGGATTCTGTTTTCGCCTCCGAGTGTTGGCGTTTGCGCCCTACTGTCGCAATTGGTTTGTCTATTATCAGCGCTGCTTCTGTTAGCGCTATTATAGTTTCGGTTTCTATCTCCGGTTTTTCTTGAGCTTCGCTCACTTCCGTGCAAGAAACTCTTGGCCCTTGCGATGAAATTTTTTGATTATATTTCCTGTTAGATTGATTAGTCTGCAATATTGGTACTAAATTATAAATCGAACTAACTACTTGAATGTTTTTATTCGACTGGATGGCAGAAACCCGCTGCTCATTGTTTTCCTCCTCAATTCTCATGACTCCTTCAATATGTAGTGCTCTTTCTAAAGCTTTGTCCAAAGTCATATCCGCGGCACCCAAGTTCTTTTATGTCGAGTCGTACTTGACTATTTTTTTGCCTTCAAGACATCCCCTCAAAATGAGGTGTTCTTATATCCCATTAGACTCTTGGAGGTACGCTTTCAAGGCTAAAGTTTGCAAATCACCAAGAAAATCTGAATTTTTCACCCGGCTTCTGGACTCTCCTAGCTAGTCTCCCCGGAAAACTACAGTCTTCTCATTATACTGTTGTCTGAAAGCCTTTACGGTCTAACCGTAGCTCTTCCTAGTCTCCTCCGGAAGTGTAAGATAGAAATCAATAGCCGACTTTTGTAGCCTTAACGAAAAATAATGCGGCCGTTCATCAGTTTCGTTTTCCGCCACGTTTACTGTTTCTTTTCTTTGCTACCTCTGAAATTGTGAGAAGAGCTCAAAGTGTGTAAACATAACTTTCAAAATCATTTGAACCCTTAAAAAAACTCCGGTAAAAACGTTTTTGAGGAGTGACGCGCCATCCTTTTACTTAAAAGCAGCTGTAATTCAAACTATTTGCTCAATTTATAATTTTCAAACTATAGCTTTGTTCGGAACCCGAACTACATTTTCGAAACTCTAACCCACCGGCCCTTAAATCTTATTGACACTGTAATTCTTTCTTAAAAATTTTTTAAAAAACTCGAGGTTCAATGGTATATTTTAAGTCAAGTTACGTCGAATTCAAATACGCTTGATTTTTAACGCTTTCTTGTTATCGAAGAAACATGTACAAACCGATTTACCTTTAAAAGTTTAGGGAGTACTCAATTTAAAGTTCGAAGATGCAGTGTTCCTTGTCGAATCTCAACACCAGTTCAAAATTCTTATGCGGGGTCGTGATGTTAAAACGTCAGACTCGTGTCTGAAATTGATTTTTAAACAAAAAATAGATTTTTTAGAAACCAGTACAACACTTAATATTATTGGGTGGTAGTTTTCTATTTACTTTTAATATCTGTCGCCCCCATAGTAGCCACTCGTGCGCAATATTCTATGTCTTTGGCTAATTGAGCGTGGTACTTGTTTAAAATGCAAAGCTAAAAGTTAAATTATTAAGTATATCAATGAAAAAAAGTTGGTTTAAATAAATTCAGACTTTACAGAATGGTTACCTCTGATGGCAGGTCTGATGTTCAATGAATGAATTTATTCCTCGTTTTGGTTGGTACCCAATATCAATTCTATCATCGTGGTGAATTAACCAAGTCAACAAAGATATTTCAATTTCGTTGATTTGTATCGGAGACCGAGCTTTGCTTAATCAACAGTCTACTTTCTATTCTGACACCTGTCAACCTTGTGTCAGCTATAAATCAGGTGAAAAATAAAATTTTAAACTGAATCTTCAACCTTGAAACCCAAGGATTTTAGTACATCTTTTTTTATACGTGTGACACTCACATGGCGATGAGCTAACCGGCTCCACAAAATATAACAATCTCTGATTGCTCGCACACGGTATGTTTTTTAAAACGTAACCCATCGGTCCTTGTCTGTCTAATTAGGACTCATGTCTTTTTCTATTGAGCTATACGGTTTCAACTGGTGCCACATTGGTTTCAATTAGCATTTGGATTCCTTCAGTAAGTGCCATGATGTCAAATTTACTCTGCTGCTGTTTAATACGTTTCTAAATTCGTTACAATTTTTGACGGATAATGCGTTTTATTTTGTTTTCCAGTGTAAAATCTCTCTTTAGGAGCTTCTTTGAATCTTCTCTTTTTTAATAGTTTTTCTCTTACTAAGTACATGTCTCCATTAGTAGTAGTGGTAGTAGTAGATAAGGCTTTAGAATATTTGTTCAAGGGTTCGCAACCGTGTTTCAAAGTCAGTTCATAGGGTTCAGTTTTATTTTGTTAAGGGCATTGCATTGTCCACATCTGCAGAGTGTTCTCCATGTGCATTTATTATTTTCGGTAAAGGTTTTTTCTAAGAAATTGTAGTAAATCCTCAGCAGCATTTGCTTGTTTATGTACTGCCCGTAGTCATGGTATAATCTAATAACTAGGTTGCAGAGTGACTTAGTTCTGCGGAAAAAGTCGCACGTTTTTTGGAAATAATTTTCGGAATTTTGATTTCGCGTCCTTTATCTTTTTATCTTGTCGAATGGCTTCAAAGGGCTTTTCTTGTAGATCTAAGGTAGTGTCAAATTCTCCGCTCATTATTGCCAAGAGATAAAGTAGGCCGTGTAGATCAACATAACGACACAGGGGTAAAATTTTAGGTTGATCAGTCTATCCCTGTAGCTTTCATTTGAGCAGAGAATCCAGTTTGTTGCCAATTTTTACACTTTCTAAAGTTACAACATGTTTATCCCGGAGGGCATCCATGTGTGTTGCAAAGGTGACAGTTGGAACAACGTAACCAATGTACGCCTCCAGATTAAAGGTTTAGTCACAAGGGTTTGAGAGGTTGCGTTCGATTTGAAAAAATGCCCTCATGGCTTTCGTTGTTCTTAATTCGCAGTTTGAGCTCCAGTTTAACTTCTGTGCTACAATCAAACCTAGATCACGCCTCGTTCAGTTAGTAATTTCAGAGTCAGAGAGTTTTGCGTTGAGGTCTCTTTTGAAGCTAAGTAAATCAGTCTTTTTCACATTTGGTTTCATTTGATTTACTTAAAGCCATTTGTCTGTTTTAAGAGTTGTCTTGTTTAATTCGTTTTGATTGGAGAAGATTGCTTTAAAATCATCGGCATATCCAAAACTGGTGGTTTCTTTGAGAGCAGTAGGTAAGTCGTTTATGAACAGAAGGAAAAAGAGTGCCAAGTATCGATCCTTCGAACACCGCTGGTAACTGGTTCTGTTCTGGAGAGGCTCTTATTTAGTTTCACGGCTTGTTTTCTTCCGATCAAATTCAATTTTATTATTTTGAGCAGTTTTCCAACTATTCCAAAGTAACTTATGTTCTTGAGAAGTTGGTTGTGCGGGACGGTATCAGAGGCTTTCGCAAAATCAAGTTAAAGTACAAAGTTTTTTAGTGTCTGGTAAGTCGTTTAGTACGTAAATCGTATCAAAGAAAAATAAGAGCTAAAAGGTAGCGGATCGTCGCTTTCAAAAACAAAATTGTCATTTGTGCAGGTAAAATTTTACAAGTTTAAAAATAAATTCGTGGAATATTTTTTCGAATACTTTAGAGCAGCAACAAAGTAGACTTATTGGTCTGTAACAATTAATCTCAGCTCTGTTTCAAACTTTGAAAACTGGGGTTACTTGCGAGTATTTCCCTGTAATGGGGTATAACCCTATATTTGAGCAGGCTTGGAAGATAAGCGAAAGAGATTTGCTGAGTGCAAAATTGGTTAGATTTAGATCTAAAAGTTATTCAATGGCTGCCGCCTCAAAATCGTTTGTTGAGGACATATAACTCCAGTTTGTATTGGAAAAATTCCAGTCACCAGTTCCTATGATGTCTTTACAGTGTTTTTTTGCGGCAAGATTTTCTAGATCAAGCAGTGGGGCAAGTAGTTCATTTTCGTTCCACTGATAGGAACTTGGATAAGGGGCGTCGTAAATACAGCAGAGTAGTAAAGAATCAGAGTTGTTGCATGTAATTTTTGTACAAATGTGGTCATCGTTTGGACATACAGTTTCAATCAGTTTATGATTTACTTGTGAGTTAATGGCTATCATGACATCTCCATGTTTTATAACCCAGGTCTCCTCAGTTTTTTCTATCAATACAATACATATGGTAGTTTGGCAGAAAAAGCCCAGCATTTGAAATGTCAGGAGTGAGCCAGGTTTCTGTGATGCAAAAAATATCTGGGTTTTTGGAAGAAATGAGGTTTGCAAACTTGGTGCGTCTGTGTTAGGCCTCTAGTATTAAAAGTCAGTATATTCATTGAGTTTCGAAATTGCTCTGCTATTTCCGAATTTTCTTTTTCCGATTCACTTGCGAAATCAGTTTTTTTAATAGGGGTTCATTTGTTATTGGACCTTTTTTTGTTGCTTCAGGTTGCGAATTTGGATGGTAAGGCCGGTTAGTTCATTTTCTTCATCCTCAGTGAGTATTCGTCGCCTATTAAGTCATTCTCGGTGTTTCTTTGAGTCTTCCGCGCTTTTGAGCGCTTTTGATGACGATGTCGCTGGTAAATTCAGAGTCAGATCTGACCACGAGTCGCCGAACTTTCTTTTATACTATATCAAATTTTCCAAATCTGGCTATCTTTATTAGTTTTTGGCCTTCGATTTCTAAATAAAAAAAATATCTCAACGTAGTTCCGATCTTCAAGCATCCTTTTGTCCGACTTTGCTCTGGGAGTCCTCCGATGATAAGATCAAGTGGTGAACTGTCAACGGTTGTTACCATTTTACCAGGCTTTACTGGGACGAGTGCTGTCTTGTAATTTGGTTCTTTGGTGGTCATCTGTTTGATGGCTTCATTTCGTCTTTCACAACTTTTATCTGGTTGTTTGACTCTTCCATCATGTCAGTGAGCAGATTTTTTTGCTCTCGCAGTTGAGACAACTGGTTGTCCAACTTTGTCTTGGGCGCTTCTGTGATAGATTCGAAGCTACCTTTTTTGTCTTTAGTCGTTGCAGATGTGTAACAGATTATCGTTAAGTTTTTTTAGGACTTCAATTGAGTGCTTATCAAACTCGATGCATTCCGTTGCTATGTGCATGTGTTTTTTGCAGAGAACACAAAAAAGGGTTCTGCCTTTGACTTTATTGCCACAGGTGTGGCAGATACCACGTGTCATTTTCAGGGACACGGTGTTCGTAGGTAGGTTTCAGGAAAAATTGCCTTTCAAATTCGGATTTATGTGATCAACTTGATATAATCGGAACCCGTGAGTAGAGGGAGCAGGGGATTTAGCAAATTTAGGTGATTCAACCAAAGGCGACCTGAAGGCCAGTTTGGTGAAATACCGAAGAGCGAGAAACATAACCAAGGTATCTCGGGTTTTTCACCCAAAATTGACCTGAAGGTCAGTTTGGTGACAAACAGTGAGTGGGAAAGATAATAAAGTTTCATAGGCTCCCCACCCAAATGCGACCTGAAGGTCAATTTGGCGAGGAACTGAAGAGCGGAAAAGGCTATTAAATTTTCTCAGGCTTTTACCCGAAGGTACACTTAATTGTTCCGATAAGGCTGACTATTACTACTACTACTACTACTACTACTACTACTACTACTACTACTACTACTACTACTACTACTACTACTACTACTACTACTACTACTACTACTACTACTACTACTACTACTACTACTACTACTACTACTACTACTACTACTACTACTACTACGGCATTTCTGAATTTGGACCACCAAATCCACGGATTTAGCATACCCCCGCGAACAATGAAAACGCGTTCCGGGTCCAAAACACATGCCATAACGTGATAGGTCAACGTATTTGTAGCTCAAAAATCGAAAAAAGCCCCGAAAAAACAGTTCATAGGACCATTTTTAAGTTGATCGAAAATTTTTCAAATTTTTTTATTTTGTGCAAATTTTGGTATTTTTTTAGACTTTTTCTCACAATTTTTCCAAAAAAATTGCATTCTGAATAAAGTACGGCTCACGCACAATCCGTAGCAAATTGATTGATAGTTTTAAATTGAATATTCGAGGATTTATGAACCGAGCGGAGTAGGGTACCAAAAGCGGCCAAACACCACAAAAACTGCGAAATCCAGAAAATGCATTTTCTCCGCAAATACACGTTCTTTTGCAAAAACTTTTTGATATGTGTCCTGTCGGAGTACTTTAAAGCATATTTGGTATTTGCAAGATAGTGCGTAGTCTTTTTAGAAACGACCGTTTTTTCAGCTTTTGATTCAGGTTTGTACTAGTAGACCTCACCTGCAAAACCCAAGGATCCAAAAATAAGTGATTTGGCAAAAATCATCATAGAAACCTGAAATTTTGCATGTGCCTTCCCTTTAGTACAACAAACTCATATGCAAAGTTTTGAAACAAATGATCTTATTGATTTTGAGAAAAAAGGGTTGAAAAAAAAAGCGTTCTTAATTTGGGAGGCGGAAGTTTCCCTTAGTCTGGCCACTTCAGCATTTCTCCTGAACCCATGAGAATTTGCCACTAAAACAACTCATTTGAAAGTCAAGATTTTAGGCACATGCCGGAGACAAATGCGGCCATAAAAAAATGCCAGTGACAGTTATTTTTTTTTAAGAAGTTGTGTTGATGTCAATTTCGAAATCAGTCCGTTCATCAGAAAACTTGAGGCCATTTCAAAGCAATAGTTATTTAACTTTTAAAAAAAGCTGCCTTTGATTGCTGCTGTAATGCAGTGATGGTCTCCTTAAAAAAACAGACCTACAAATTCTAGAAGGGGGCAAATTGAAACAATTTTTCTGCAAGGAAGTCCTAAAATTTTTCATTTTTGAATGATCACTGACACTGACTTAATTCGTTCTACGCCTCGTTTTTTTGCAGCGATCAGGTATTTATTTTTACCGGGATGAGGCTAAAGTAAAAAAAATCTGTAAAAAACGTTTTTGGTGATATTTAGAGCTTTTGATTGCATCAGCGAAATTTTTCTGAATTTGGGTATGGAAAATTATTCCAATTCCAATCCGCTTATATAAAAATACTCTAGGTACTCTAAACGTACCTAAATGGTCCAAAAGAGCAATTTTTATAATCTTAGCAGATTTGTCTGCAAATGGCATTGAAAAAAAAACATGAACCAATGGTTCTGCTTTTATATAAGTATTCGCATTTACTGCAAATCTATAAATCAAAAATATTTCAATTTGCTTTTCTCTAATCAATCCTGTACTTGAGATCTTCTACGCAAAAATTGGACACAAACAAATATGTCCACGTCAACTACAATGTAGGAGCTTTGCAACGATATGTGTTTCATTTGGTTAGTTATTCAATTAACATCCAATATCTTTACTTTTTACAAAAATTTTTAGAAATCAGCACGAAAAATGACAGTTTTGAAAAAAAGTGATACTTACAGCCCTCTTACGATCCCAATTAGCTAATGGCTGCAACAAAGGGATTCCTGTCTTCAAAGTGGACTATATATCAATTCGCTTGAGTGATTATTCGTTGAGAAATTTTACATCATATACAAATCGAAATTTCAACTCGCTGACCAGTGCTTCTAGGAGACATAAACGCACCTAAACGGTCAAAAAGTGCGCGTTTCTTTTTCCTTGCGCAATTGTCTACACAAGAGCTTTTCAAAACTTTATATAGGGTCATTGTACCAGTCTTAAAAGTGGGCGGACTCAGCCACTATTTACCAAGTCATAAAAGCTTCGATTTTTCTTTTATCTTTGAAGCCACTTTAGGTACCCTTGAAGCAATCGTTTACAAAAAATAAAACATAAGACTGCAAAGCCTATCTAAAATGCATTAAAATGAGCTACAAAGAACGCAAATTGAGCCAATATTTGTTACGTTCTGAGTAAAACAAACAAACATCGAATCTTGTCTATTTTGGGCCTAAGCGTTCAAAGGGTCGTTTCATGGTCAAAGCGGTCAAAAAACGCATGTTATATTATCATCGCGCAATTTTGTAAACAAGATCTTTTCGAAACTTTATATAGAGCTATTGTACTATTAAAAAAATGGGTAGACTTAGCCAATATTTACCAAGTCATAAACGACTCGATTTTTCTTTTATGTTTGATGCCAATTTAGGTACCCTTGTGGCTTTTATTCATAAAAGTAAAAAAAATTGCTGCAGGTCCTATTTTATGAGCTTTAAAATGAGCTATATATGAAGCAATGTAAAACAATATTTGTTACCTTTTCAAAAAACAATCACAATCACTAGTTCTATCTTGCCTTTTTTGGACCTAAGCGTTCAAAGAGGCGTTTCATGTTCAAAGCGGCCAAAAAATGCCTGTTTTATTATCTTCGCCCAATTTTCAATACAAAAAAAAACTTCAAAAACTTATATACTGCAATAATGTCGATCTTAAAATTGGTCAAAAATACCCTCAGGATGACAGAATAGATAGAAAACTTGAAAATATTTCGTTTCTCCAGGTATTTTTGCTTCCTAGAGCAAAAGTGTAGAGAAAGAAAGTGCAAATTTATTGTTTTAATATAATCTCCCACATTGAAGAAGTTCAAAAATACAATTTTTGACTCATTGGACGCCTATTTATACACCACAGGATGACAGAATACATAGAATCCTTGAAATACGTTTCTCCAGGTATTTTTCTCCCTAAAGCAATGTTTTTCCGCAAAAAGCCTGGAATTTTTTATTAGCGCAAAATGACGCACGCAAAAGAGGTTTGGGATGAGGGGTCAAAAAAAAATCCCCAGTGGGCCAAATGGCCCACTGGGGATTTTTTTTTGTTTTTTGCAAATAATTTTTTTCTAAAAATAGGCAATTTATCAATTGAAACTGAGTTTCGGTGCAAAAATTTGACACTTGAAGGAAATTGGTGGTTAGCAAATATTTTTGCAAGGCAATTTGTTGTCCTGGGAAGCCAAAATGTTTGAGATAAAACAGTGATATCGTGCAAACAGTTCTTCAAAAAAGGATCTCATTGAAAAATTTTTCGAAAACTTTTGTGAAAAGAGTGTTTTTACAAATCGCCAAATGCATGAAACGCTAATGTAACAAAACACTTGAAACTCACAAATAACAGACTAATCCATTTGCAGCCGGAACTTCCAAAAAAACGCAAAAAACGTTGTTTTTTAGTTGTTTTTTTAATAGGAACAATATTTTTTTTCACGGCTCTCCACGTCAAAACGAAATACGGCTGTCTTTCCGTAATACGCCTGGAATTTTTTATTAGCGCAAAATGACGCACGCAAAAGAGGTTTGGGATGAGGGGTCAAAAAAAATCCCCAGTGGGCCAAATGGCCCACTGGGGATTTTTTTAATGTTTTTTGCAAATCATTTTTTTCTAAAAGTAGGCAATTTATCAAGTGAAACTGAGTTTCGGTGCAAAAATTTGACATTTGGAGGAAACTGGCGGTTAGGACATCTTTTCTCAAGGCCATTTCTTTTCCTGGAAAGCCAAAATGTTTGAGATAAAACAGTGATATCGTGCAAACAGTTCTTCAAAAAAGGATCTCATTGAAAATTTTTTCGAAAACTTTTGTGAAAAGAGTGTTTTTACAAATCGCCGAATGCATGAAACGCTAATGTAACAAAACACTTGAAACTCACAAATAACAGACTAATCCAATTGCAGCCGGAACTTCCAAAAAACGCAAAAAACGTTGTTTTTTAATTGTTTTTTTAATAGGAACAATATTTTTTTTCACGGCTCTCCACGTCAAAACGAAATACGGCTGTCTTTCCGTAATACGCCTGGAATTTTTTATTAGCGCAAAATGACGCACGCAAAAGAGGTTTGGGATGAGGGGTCAAAAAAAATCCCCAGTGGGCCAAATGGCCCACTGGGGATTTTTTTAATGTTTTTTGCAAATCATTTTTTTCTAAAAGTAGGCAATTAATCAAGTGAAACTGAGTTTCGGTGCAAAAATTTGACATTTGGAGGAAACTGGCGGTTAGCCGATCTTCTCTCAAGGCCATTCGTTTTCCTGGAAAGCCAAAATGTTTGAGATAAAACAGTGATATAGTGCAAACAGTTCTTCAAAAAAGGATCTCATCGAAAAATTTTTCGAAAACTTTTGTGAAAACAGTAACTTTACAAATCGCCAAATTCATGAAACGCTAATGTAACAAAACACTTGAAACTCACAAATAAAAGACTAATCCAATTGCGGCCAGAACTTCCAAAAAAACGCAAAAAACGTTGTTTTTTTAGTTGTTTTTTTATTAGGAACAATATTCTTTTTCACGGCTCTCCACGTCAAAACGAAATACGGCTGTCTTTCCGTAATACGCCTGGAATTTTTTATTAGCGCAAAATGACGCACGCAAAAGAAGTTTGGGATGAGGGGTCAAAAAAAAATCCCCAGTGGGCCAAATGGCCCACTGGGGATTTTTTTAATGTTTTTTGTAAATCATTTTTTTCTAAAAGTAGGCAATTTATCAAGTGAAACTGAGTTTCGGTGCAAAAATTTGACATTTGGAGGAAACTGGCGGTTAGCCGATCTTCTCTCAAGGCCATTTTTTTTCCTGGAAAGCCAAAATGTTTGAGATAAAACAGTGATATCGTGCAAACAGTTCTTCAAAAAAGGATCTCATTGAAAAATTTTTCGAAATTTTTTGTGAAAAGAGTGTTTTTACAAATCGCCAAATGCATGAAACGCTAATGTAACAAAACACTTGAAACTCACAAATAACAGACTAATCCAATTGCAGCCGGAACTTCCAAAAAACCGCAAAAAACGTTGTTTTTTAGTTGTTTTTTTAATAGGAACAATATTTTTTTTCACGGCTCTCCACGTCAAAACGAAATACGGCTGTCTTTCCGTAATACGCCTGGAATTTTTTATTAGCGCAAAATGACGCACGCAAAAGAAGTTTGGGATGAGGGGTCAAAAAAAAAATCCCCAGTGGGCCAAATGGCCCACTGGGGATTTTTTTTTATGTTTTTTGCAAATAATTTTTTTTCTAAAAGTAGGCAATTTATCAAGTGAAACTGAGTTTCGGTGCAAAAATTTGACATTTGGAGGAAACTTGCGGTTGGCACATCTTCTCTCAAGGCCATTTCTTTTCCTGGAAAGCCAAAATGTTTGAGATAAAACAGTGATATCGTGCAAACAGTTCTTCAAAAAAGGATCTCATTGAAAAATTTTTCGAAAACTTTTGTGAAAAGAGTAATTTTACAAATCGCCAAATGCATGAAACGCTAATGTAACAAAACACTTGAAACTCACAAATAACAGACTAGTCCAATTGCAGCCAGAACTTCCAAAACAACGCAAAAAACATTGTTTTTTTTAATAGGAACAATATTTTTTTTCACGGCTCTCCACGTCAGAACGAAATACGGCTGTCTTTCCGTAATACGCCTGGAATTTTTTATTAGCGCAAAATGACGCACGCAAAAGAGGTTTGGGATGAGGGGTCAAAAAAAAATCCCCAGTGGGCCAAATGGCCCACTGGGGATTTTTTTAATGTTTTTTGCAAATCATTTTTTTCTAAAAGTAGGCAATTTATCAAGTGAAACTGAGTTTCGGTGCAAAAATTAGACATTTGGAGGAAACTGGCGGTTAGCACATCTTCTTTCAAGGCCATTTCTTTTCCTGGAAAGCCGAAATGTTTGAGATAAAACAGTGATATAGTGCAAACAGTTCTTCAAAAAAGGATCTCATCGAAAAATTTTTCGAAAACTTTTGTGAAAAGAGTAACTTTACAAATCGCCAAATGCATGAAACGGTAATGTAACAAAACACTTGAAACTCACAAATAAAAGACTAATCCAATTGCGGCCAGAACTTCCAAAAAAGCGCAAAAAACGTTGTTTTTTTAGTTGTTTTTTTATTAGGAACAATATTTTTTTTCACGGCTCTCCACGTCAAAACGAAATACGGCTGTCTTTCCGTAATACGCCTGGAATTTTTTATTAGCGCAAAATGACGCACGCAAAAGAGGTTTGGGATGAGGGGTCAAAAAAATCCCCAGTGGGCCAAATGGCCCACTGGGGATTTTTTTAATGTTTTTTGCAAATCATTTTTTTCTAAAAGTAGGCAATTTATCAAGTGAAACTGAGTTTCGGTGCAAAAAATTGACATTTGGAGGAAACTGGCGGTTAGCCGATCTTCTCTCAAGGCCATTCGTTTTCCTGGAAAGCCAAAATGTTTGAGATAAAACAGTGATATAGTGCAAACAGTTCTTCAAAAAAGGATCTCATCGAAAAATTTTTCGAAAACTTTTGTGAAAAGAGTAACTTTACAAATCGCCAAATGCATGAAACGGTAATGTAACAAAACACTTGAAACTCACAAATAAAAAACTAATCCAATTGCGGAGTGGGTTTAAAAGGGATTAGAACGTTGGGGGGCATTTGACCAATTAGGAGTTTTGCCAGGTATCTATTTCATCAGAGAAAAATAATGTTATCGCAACAAAAAACGTATGATTGACAAATTTGCCGCAACTTTTTGATTTTTCTCGCTCAACTAACTACTGACAATTTGTTTGTAGTACTTGCTATCTAATAACAATTTAAGATAAAGGGACTCTCAGAAAATGCTTTCTACAGAACAAAAAGTCGAATAAAATATTTAAAATCACAATCTGGAACACACTGGATGCTTTTGTTCGATCTTCGTACTACCTGCCACTTCACTCGGTTTTGTTATGAACAGAAAAAATTATTGAAACAATCATGAAAAAGTATGAAAAACTATCCGTGATCCATTTTACCCTAACTTTTTTACAACTTCTAAAAATCAAAAAGTTTTCGAATTTTTTCAATTTTCGTAAAATTTTGAGACTTAATTCTCACCTCAAACTTGTCTAAAACTCAAAAGAAGTCCTATTTGGTTAGAGAAAGAGTTTCAAAGGGATTAGAACGTTGAGACTTTCCACCATTTAGGATTTTCGGCAGGTATCTATTTCATCAGAGAAAAATGATGTTATCGCAACACAAAACGTATGATTGAGTATTTCGCAGCAACTATTTGATTTGTCCTCTCAATTAATTACTGACAATTGTTTTTTGTAGTACTTGCTACCTAATGATAATTTAAAATTAAGGGACTCTCAGAAAATGCTTTCTGCAGAACAAAAATTCGAATAAAATATTTAATATCACAATCTGGAAGATTTTTTTATCAAGTTTGGCCGTAAATAACTTTTCTATTACAACGAATGAAGGAAGCAGCCAGCCGGGTAAAAAAGAACAGCTCAGTATCATAAAAATGCGACTATGCTGAACACTTTTGAAACAGTACTTTAGAGATATTAACAAATTCCACAAATATACCCAATTTTTCATAATCTTCATGTTTGAACGGTATTTAGGAAAAGTCAATTAGAATGAGTTCTGCATTTCGATATAGTCTTGAAAAACAGTTCAGCTGATTTTCAATTAGGTGCCCAAAATAATCAAAAAAAGTTTGCCAGAAATTAAAAATTCTCAAGATTGTTGCCAGATTCTCGCAAGATTTTGAATCTGGATTAAAAAAATTTCTCTTGATTATCAATTTGGTAACTTGTTTTTATTAGCGATATTGTGTCTCAAAAAAGTTTTCTAGAGTGTTTTTAAATTTATTTTACTTGTTTTCTTGCGTTGATATCTTGCAAGATTGCAGCAAGTATCTTGCAAGTTTTGAATCATCTCAAAATATTCTAGCAAGATCTGAATGCGTTCATCTTTAGGAAACGACTTCACTGATTTGAAAATAAACGCAAAACACGCCAAATAACCCATGAAAACATCATTAGCACATTCTGAAAGACCAAAACACGATGAGAAGCTTGCTCGAGAGAATGCCCAACATAATCTTAGAATTCGCCCTACGTGGACAGATACATCACGAGGAAGTCATTTCCTAGCTTCACAACTGCTGCCGACTGCTTCGATTTAAATAGAGGAAAGACATGTTTGTTATAGCTGTTTGTCAAAGTTATGCCTGTTATGTTTAAAAATTGACCTGCACTGCCACATAAATTTGGGCGAATTTTTTTCGTGTTTGGTGTTTGTTAAATTTCTGGTCGAATTTTTGCATTTTAATCATTAAACTTTTGAAAGTCTTGAAAATGAGAAGTGTCTTTCTTTTGTCGTAGTTTCACAACCCTTTTTAGCCCAATTTCTGATTCGACCATCGTCCCCATAACACTTACCCAAATTCCAAGGAGTAGTAGGAGTGGAGTAGGAAAATGGGCACCGGGCCAATTCCGAAACTGGTCAAAAAATCCATTTCTGAATTTGGGCAACCCTCTTCTGAATTTGGAGGCGGAAGTTTTTCGTAAAATGGTCTTCTTAATTTGGGTAAAATGTTTTTCACGGCTATTCTGAAAATGGTCGAAGAAATTGCCCAAATTCAGAAAAAGCTACTACTACTACTACTACTACTACTACTACTACTACTACTGCTACTACTACTACTACTACTACTACTACTACTACTACTACTACTACTACTACTACTACTACTACTACTACTACTACTACCACTACTACTACTACTACTACTACTACTACTGCTACTACTACTACTACTACTACTACTACTACTACTACTACTACTACTACTACTACTACTACTACTACTACTACAACTACTACTACTACTACTACTACTACTACTACTACTACTACTACTACTACTACTACAAATACTACTACTACGACTACTGTTTGAACACTTAAATTCCATAAAGAAACAAAGGAACAAGGACAATAAGTACAAACAAGTTAATAAAATGCATATAAGTTTGAGCTTATTTGGCTTTATTTAATCCAGGAAATGCTGTTCGACAAAACTGTTGAAGCGGGATTTAGACTCTCTTTTCGCTTTCTGTCGTAAGGTGATGTAGCTCATGTTGTTCCTTGAGCAATCTTCTTCAAGTTGATCCACCCACGTCTTGCGTTGACCCCCTGGAGCTCGTTTAGCATATCGATATTTTTCTGTCGGCTCCCAGGTGAAGGCTTGGAGCGCTAGACGATCGTCATTCATCCTCAGGATATGGCCAAACCATTTCAACCGTTTAATCATGATCATTGCAGAAAGTGTCGACATACGTGATCTAGCCAGTACTTCTTCATTTGTCACCTTCTCCAGATATGAAAAACATAGTAACCTTCGCAGACAACTGGTGTGAAAGCTCTCAAGTTTCCGTTGCGTTGATTTATTCATGGTCCACTTTTCAGAGCTATATAAGACCACTGATAACACGAGAGCTCTGTATAACTTGCATTTGAGGGGAATGCTAAGTTGTTTGCTCTTCCAAAGCTTCTGAAAGCTCGCAAATCGCTGTCTCCCTTCCGCCAGCTGGGCACTGATTTCCTTTAGGTCACCATGTTGCAAGCTCACGAAAGAACCGAGATACTTGAAAGCTTCTACATTTTCGAACTCCACTCCATCTCGATCGTGGACATTGCAGGAGAAAATGCGAGATCTTCCAGCCTTTTCTCTGCCGCAGTATCGTGACTCGTGAATTCGTCGGCCTTTCACAGTTGCGAATTTCCTAGTGCACTTCTGACAAGTGAGGCTTTTCTCTAGCCCAACAAACTTTGACGCGCTGTCTTCGACCCTCTTCGAATTCTTAGACTTGCAGAATCTGGCTTCATGCACTTTGCAGCCTCTTGCAGTGTCGAAGCGACGTTTACAACCTGAACATACACAACTATCGTCATCAGAGACCGCAGATGATCTGTTATTCGCCGTAGACACTAGATCAGGAACCACTGATCTCTCGTCGCTGCTAACTGTCACAAGCTCAGCCTCCGCTGAACTTTTCAGTCTCAGTTTCTCACCAGCTAGTGTCTCGAACCAGCCCGCATTCTTCTTCTTGCCCACCAGCACCTCTCTGCCAATGAGTAGTCGGGATTGGTTTCCGGCCTCAATGAGAGTCCCAAAACGGCCTTTGCGGTTTTCTGTAAGAACTTCCACGTTCCTTTGAGCAATGGGTACACTGAATCCGAGTTTTTCGCATTTAACACCCATATTCTTTGTCTTCCCAACATTGATCATTAGTCCAACAGCCTCGGCTAAAGATTCAATTCTATGTAGATTTGTTTGAACTTCGGAATCAGAGACGCCCAATAGGGCAACATCATCGGTGAAGTCAAGATCAGCAACACAGCGTCCAATGTCGATTCCCCCTTGAACTGAATTAGCCAACACGTAGTTTATCACAAGGCCAAAGAGAATAGGCGACCATACATCACCCTGGCGAACACCAGTTTTTACGTCGAACATCTGGCCCTTCTCGCCCTCTGCCCTGACGCAGCACTTGAAGCCTTCGTATCTGTTGCAGATGACATTCACAACTTTTTGTGGGAGCCCGTAATGTTTCATTATCTTGTACATCATCTCGCGGTCCACCGAATCGAATGCAGCGCGGAAGTCAATGAAACAAAAACTGATGTCCAATTGGAAGGCCATGAATTTCTCTAGTATTTGACTCAACGCAAACAATTGGTCAGTGCAGCCCCTGCTTTTGCGGAATCCGCATTGTTCTTCTCTTAGCACTTGATCAAGTGCATCTTTGCATCTATTCAGGATGATTGACGCAAAAACTTTTCCAGGTACCGAGAGCAGCGAAATTCCTCGATAGTTCCCACACTCAGATCTTTTTCCTTTGCTTTTGTATAGCGGTACAACTTCTGCTAACTTCCAGTCTTGTGGAAAATTTTCTTCAGTCCAGCACTTGTTGACAATGTCCCAAAGCCATTCAGCGATTCCAATATGCGACTTTAGCATTTTGGCAGAAATATTGTCTGGTCCACTTGCTTTACCGTTTTTCAGTTTACGCACGGCATTTAGAACTTCATCAAACCGAAATGGACCTAGGTCTATTTCAAGACTCTCGGACGCTTCCACTATGCTCAATACAGAATTGCCGCTTGTCGTGGTTGGATTTAACAGATGCTTAAAGTGCTCGGTTCAACGTTCCAACCTTTCTTCTTTTGTTTTCAGAGGCTCGCCTGTGGTTGAAACTAGTTTACTTATATGAGGACTCCACTTCCGGCATAACTGTTTTGACTCCCCAAACACTTCTTTCAGGTCACCTTTGTCTGAATGATCTTGTATTGTTTCACCTTTGTCTTTCAGCCACTGTCTTTTGTCAGATCTTAACGCTTTTCGTACTTCTTTGAAGCAGTTCGAGAACATTAGCAGCGCCTCCGCGCTACTATGCTTCCTCAACTGTAACTCGGCCCGTCTCCTAATCAAAGCCAGCGTTTCAACTGTAATCCAGGATTTGTGCACACGCTTTTCGGGGATGAGTAGTTTTGTTGCCGCTGCATTAAGAGCATTTCGAAAATTTGCCCAAGATTGTTCTACGCCTTCAACAATATCGCTCGCATCAAGATAGCGTTTCACTTCTGCGCAAAAAACTTCACGCGTGATTTCATCGCGCAACTTGGCAGAGCACACTTTCGGTTGACTGCGTGGCTTATGTGCCACTACTTTGAATCGCACTTCGGCAATGACCATTTCGTGATCGGTGAGAGCGATCTTTCCCCTCCTTGTCCTAATGTTGTGCAAACAACTCCTGTGCCTCGAACCGAATAAGATATGATCTAACATCTTCTTTCGCATCTGTTGGTCAGGTGGGTTAAATGTATACCGGTGCACTAACTGGTGTTGAAACCAGGTTCCACCAATCAACAGGTCATGAGAGACACAAAAAGACAACAATTTTTCTGAGTTATCATTCTCCTCGCCCATTCCAAAGGGGCCTCGGCAAGGCACGTTGATATCAAATTGTTGACCAGGTTCCGCATTGAATTCTCCGACAAGGCAGACTCTCTCCCGTTGTTTGAAACTGGATACCAAGCTGCTCAACTGATTCCAAAAATTGTCTTTCGCTAAGTCGTCAGCTTCATTTGTGGGCGCATAGCACACAATCACAACAAGGTTAGCTGGTCTCTGAGCTGCAAACTTCACATAGGTCACTCGCTCACTAACAGCAACTTGCTAAATTGTGCTACCGGCAAGTCTTTTCGTCACTGCAAAACCAACGCCTCCTTGTCTCGCTTTTGCAGTCGATAGCCAGGAGTCAGCGAGGAAGAGCTTGTGGTCGCCAAGATCTATTTCCTGCTCCTCCAGTACTACGACTACTACTACTACTACTACTACTACTACTACTACTACTACTACTACTACTACTACTACTACTACTACTACCACTACTACTACTACTACTACTACTACTACTACTACTACTACTACTACTACTACTACTTCTACTACTACTACTACTACTACTACTACTACTACTAATACTGTTTGAACACTTAAATTCCATAAAGAAATAAAGGAACAATGACAATAAGTACAAACAAGTTAATAAAATGCATATAAGTTTGAGCTTATTTGGCTTTATTTAATCCAGGAAATGCTGTTCGATAAAACTGTTGAAGCGGGATTTAGACTCTCTTTTCGCTTTCTGTCGTAAGGTGATGTAGCTCATGTTGTTCCTTGAGCAGTCTTCTTCAAGTTGATTCATCCAAGTCTTGCGTTGACCCCCTGGAGCTCGTTTAGCATATCGATATTTTTCTGTCGGCTCCCAGGTGAAGGCTCGGAGTGCTAGACGATCGTCATTCATCCTCAGGATATGGCCAAACCATTTCAACCGTTTATTCATGATCATTGCAGAAAGTGTCGACATACGTGATCTAGCCAGTACTTCTTCATTTGTCACCCTCTCCAGATATGAAAAACATAGTATCCTTCGCAGACAACTGGTGTGAAAGCTCTCAAGTTTCAGTTGCGTTGATTTATTCATGGTCCACTTTTCAGAGCTATATAAGACCACTGATAACACGAGAGCTCTGTATAACTTGCATTTGAGGGGAATGCTAAGTTGTTTGCTCTTCCAAAGCTTCTGAAAGCTCGCAAATCGCTGTCTCCCTTCCGCCAGCTTGGCACTGATTTCCTTTAGGTCACCATGTTGCAAGCTCACGAAAGAACCGAGATACTTGAAAGCTTCTACATTTTCGAACTCCACTCCATCTCGATCGTGGACATTGCAAGAGAAAATGCGAGATCTTCCAGCCTTTTCTCTGCCGCAGTATCGTGACTCGTGAATTCGTCGACCTTGCACAGTTGCGAATTTCCTAGTGCGCTTCTGACAAGTGAGGCTTTTCTCTAGCCCAACAAACTTTGACGCGCTGTCTTCGACCCTCTTCGAATTCTTAGACTTGCAGAATCTGGCGTCATGCACTTTGCAGCCTCTTGCAGTGTCGAAGCGACGTTTACAACCTGAACATACACAACTATCGTCATCAGAGTCCGCAGATGATCTGTTATTCGCAGTAGACACTAGATCAGCAACCACTGATCTCTCGTCGCTGCTAACTGTCACAAGCTCAGCCTCCGCTGAACTTTTCAGTCTCAATTTCTCACCAGCTAGTGTCTCGAACCAGCCCGCATTCTTCTTCTTGCCCACCAGCACCTCTCTGCCAATGAGTAGTCGGGATTGGTTTCCGGCCTCAATGAGAGTCCCAAAACGGCCTTTGCGGTTTCCTGTAAGAACTTCCACCTTCCTTTGAGCAATGGGTACACTGGCTCCGGGTTTTTCGCATTTAACACCCATATTCTTTGTCTTCCCAACATTGATCATTAGGCCAACAGCCTCGGCTAAAGATTCAATTCTATGTAGATTTGTTTGAACTTCGGAATCAGAGACGCCCAATAGGGCAACATCATCGGCGAAGTCAAGATCAGCAACACAGCGTCCAATGTCGATTCCTCCTTGAACTGAATTAGCCAACACATAGTTTATCACAAGGCCAAAGAGAATAGGCGACCATACATCACCCTGGCGAACACCAGTTTTTACGTCGAACATCTGGCCCTTCTCGCCCTCTGCCTTGACGCAGCACTTGAAGCCTTCGTAACAGTTGCGGATGACATTCACAACTTTTTGTGGGAGCCCGTAATGTTTCATTATCTTGTACATCATCTCGCGGTCCACCGAATCGAATGCAGCGCGGAAGTTAATGAAACAAAAACTGGCGTCCAATTGGAAGGCCATGCATTTCTCTAGTATTTGCCTCAACGCAAACAATTGGTCAGTGCAGCCCCTGCTTTTTCGGAATCCGCATTGTTCTTCTCTTAGCACTTGATCAAGTGCATCTTTGCATCTATTCAGGATGATTGACGCAAAAAGTTTTCCAGGTACCGAGAGCAGTGAAATTCCGCGATAGTTCCCACACTCAGATCTTTTTCCTTTGGTTTTGTATAACGGGACAACTTCTGCTAACTTCCAGTCTTGTGGAAGATTTTCTTCAGTCCAGCACTTGTTGACAATGTCCCAAAGCCATTCAGCGATTCCAATATGCGACTTCAGCATTTCGGCAGAAATATCCTCTGGTCCACTTGCTTTACCGTTTTTCAGTTTACGCACGGCATTTAGAACTTCATCAAACCGAATTGGACCTAGGTCTATTTCAAGACTCTCGGATGCTTCCACTATGCTCAATACAGAATTGCCGCTTGTCGTGGTTGGATTTAACAGATGCTTAAAGTGCTCGGTCCAACGTTCCAACCTTTCTTCTTTTGTTTTCAGAGGCTCGCCTGTGGTTGAAACTAGTTTACTTATATGAGGGCTCCACTTCCGGCATAACTGTTTTGACTCCCCAAACACTTCTTTCAGGTCATCTTTGTCTGAATGATCTTGTATTGTTTCACCTTTGTCTTTCAGCCACTGTCTTTTGTCAGATCTTAACGCTTTTCGTACTTCCTTGCAGCAGTTAGTGAAGGTTAGCAGCGCCTCCGCGCTACTATGCTTCCTCAACTGTAACTCGGCCCGTTTCCTAATCAAAGTCAGCGTTTCAACTGTAATCCAGGGTTTGTGCACACGCTTTTCGGGGATGAGTAGTTTTGTTTCCGCTGCATTAAGAGCCGTTCAAAAATTTGCCCAATATTGTTCAACAATATCGCTCTCATCAAGATAGCGTTTCACTTCTGCGCAGAAAGCTTCACGCGTGACTCCATCGCGCAACTTGGCAGAGCACACTTTCGGTTGACTGCGTGGCTTATGTGCCACTACTTTGAATCGTCCTTCGGCAATGACCATTTCGTGATCGGTGAAAGTGATCTTTCCCCTCCTTGTCCTAACGTTGTGCGAACAACTCCTGTGCCTCGAACCGAATAAGATATGATCTAACATCTTCTTACGCATCTGTTGGTCAGGTGGGTTAAATGTATACCGGTGCACTAACCGGTGTCGAAACCAGGTTCCAACAATCAACAGGTCATGAGAGACACCAAAGGACAACAATTTTTCTGAGTTAGCATTCTCCTCGCCCATTCCAAAGGGGCCTCTGCAAGGCACGTTGACAGATTGTTGACCAGGTTCCGCAGTGAAGTCTCCGACGAGGCAGACTCTCTCCCTTTGTTTGAAATTGGATACTAAGCTGCTCAACTGATTCCAAAAATTGTCTTTCGCTAAGTCGTCAGCCTCATTTGTGGGCGCATAGCACACAATCACATCAAGGTTAGCTGGTCTCTGAGCTGCAAACTTCACATAGGTCACTCGCTCACTAACAGCAACTTGCTAAATTGTGCTACCGGCAAGTCTTTTCGTCACTGCAAAACCAACGCCTCCTTGTCTCGCTTTTGCAGTCGATAGCCAGGAGTCAGTGAGGAAAGCTTGAGCTTTCCTGCACTCCCAGAACGTCCAAATTGTACTTCTTCAGGTCCATTTTCAGGCTTTCTAATGAACCTGATTGAGCCAGTGTCCTGACATTGAGGGTTCCAATTCTGAGGCTTCTATTCCACGGGAGATTCTTAGCACCCCTTACCCGGGACTCGGGGCCATTTTTGTTTGAACTCATTGCATTGGGTTTTCAGGCTGATATACAACTAGTCGCGCCACCAACTAGAGGACCCTTGCTTCGTTAGCTCGGTGGTACTAGGCATCTGCCCTAGGGACAGCTGCTGCACCACTTACCCCAGGGAACACCGCGGGGAGGAGAGGTTGGATTTTGTCCCCCACTACTACTACTACTACTACTACTACTACTACTACTACTACTACTACTACTACTACTACTACTACTACTACTACTACTACTACTACTACTACTACTACTACTACTACTACTACTACTACTACTACTACTACTACTACTACTACTACTACTACTACTACTACTACTACTACTACTACTACTACTACTACTGCACCACGATTGCAAGCACTCCATATTTGCCTATCACTAGAGTTGAAACAATTGGCTCTTATTAAGAGATGCTTGCCGACCCTAAAATCATTTTTTGATAAGAATCTGAAACCCCATGTGGTATTTAAAGTTACATGTAATAAATGCTATTACATCTATGTTGGCCAAACTAACCGACCTGTTACCACTAGAAATTTGGAGTATCAAAAGAAAGATTCGCCTTTGCGACAACACCTCGTTGAATGTTGTGGTACAGCGCATAATACTTGTGGAAGCTTTTCTTCAGTCCAGCACTCTTTGACAATGTCCCAAAGCCATTCAGCGATTCCAATATGCGACTTTAGCATTTCGGCAGAAATATCGTCTGGTCCACTTGCTTTACCGTTTTTCAGTTTACTTACGGCATTTAGAACTTCATCAGACCGAATTGGACCTAGGTCTATTCCAAAACTCTCGGACGCTTCCACTATGCTCAATACAGAATTGCCGCTTGTCGTGGTTGGATATAACAGATGCTTAAAGTGCTCGGTCCAACGTTCCAACCTTTCTTCTTTTGTTTTCAGAGGCTCGCCTGTGGTTGAAACTAGTTTACTTGTATGAGGACTCCACTTCCAGCATAACTGTTTTGACTCCCCAAACACTTCTTTCAGGTCACCTTTGTCTGAATGATCTTGTATTGTTTCACCTTTGTCTTTCAGCCACTGTATTTTGTCAGATCTTAACGCTTTTCGTACTTCTTTACAGCAGTTAGAGAACATTAGCAGCGCCTCCGCGCTACTATGCTTCCTCAACTCTATATTGGCCCGTTTCCTAATCAAAGCCAGCGTTTCAACTGTAATCCAGGGTTTGTGCACACGCTTTTCGGGGATGAGTAGTTTTGTTGCCGCTGCATTAAGAGCCTTTCGAAAATTTGCCCAAGATTGTTCTACGCCTTCAACAATATCGCTCTCATCAAGATAGCGTTTCACTTTTGCGCAAAAAGCTTCACGCGTGACTTCATCGCGCAACTTGGCAGAGCACACTTTCGGTTGACTGCGTGGCTTATGTGCCACTACTTTGAATCGCACTTCGGCAATGACCATTTCGTGATCGGTGAGAGTGATCTTTCCCCTCCTTGTCCTAACGTTGTGCAAACAACTCCTGTACCTCGAACCGAATAAGATATGATCTAACATCTTCTTTCGCATCTGTTGGTCAGGTGGGTTAAATGTATACCGGTGCACTAACAGGTGTCGAAACCAGGTTCCAACAATCAACAGGTCATGAGAGACACAAAAGGACAACAATTTTTCTGAGTTATCATTCTCCTCGCCCATTCCAAAGGGGCCTCGGCAAGTCACGTTGACATCAGATTGTTGACCAGGTTCCGCATTGAAGTCTCCGACGAGGCAGACTCTCTCCCGTTGTTTGAAACTGGATACCAAGCTGCTCAACTGATTCCAAAAATTGTCTTTCGCTAAGTCGTCAGCTTCATTTGTGGGCGCATAGCACACAATCACAACAAGGTTAGCTGGTCTCTGAGCTGCAAACTTCACATAGGTCACTCGCTCACTAACAGCAACTTGCTCAATTATGCTACCGGCAAGTCTTTTCGTCACTGCAATACCAACTCCTCCTTGTCTCGCTTTTGCAGTCGATAGCCAGGAGTCAGCGAGGAAGAGCTTGTGGTCGCCAAGATCTATTTCCTGCTCCTCCAGTACTACGACTACTACTACTACTACTACTACTACTACTACTACCACTACTACTACTACTACTGCTACTACTACTACTTCTACTACTACTACTACTACTACTACTACTACTACTACTACTACTAATACTCCTACTACTGCTACTACTACTACTACTACTACTACTACTACTACTACTACTACTACTACTGCACCACGATTGCAAGCACTCCATATTTGCCTATCACTAGAGTTGAAACTCTTGGCTCTTATTAAGAGATGCTTGCCGACCCTAATATCCTTTTTTGATAAGAATCTGAAATCCCATGTGGTATTTATAGTTACAGGTAATAAATGCCATTCCATCTATGTTGGCCAAACTAACTGACCTGTTACCACTAGAATTTTGGAGTATCAAAAGAAAGATTCGCCTTTGGGACAACACCTCGTTGTATGTTGTGGTACAGCGCATAATACTGAATGGGAGATCCTAGATGCATGCCGCGGGGTTGAAAGACTAATCACAATAGAAGCGATGTATAACAAAAAGCCGAAACCAAGCACCGGAGGCGAGAATTGACATTGAAGTATTAGTTCAAGTAGAAGAAATTTGACGTTTGAAATCCAAAAATAATTCTGGTACATTATAATTCGAAATTTTATTCAATCTCAACAATTAAAAAATAACAACAGTAGGAATGAAAGTAAATGATACTTTCAGGAATGGAAAACGATACACCCCGTTTTTTCAAAAGCTTCGGAATAATGATTGGAGTAAATTTATTGTAATAGGTATAAACAAATCGTTGTAAATATAATTTTAAATGTAAATATTTTCAAAAGTTCGTTGTTATTTTAACTTATTTCTTATAATTAGAATTAAAGACAAGATTATATACTTTGTAAGCCATTTTATTTTATTTTAGACCTGACGATGAACGCAATGTTCGAAATCCTTTGTTTTTTTAAATCAATTTAAATTTCAATTGACAATTTCTTGTTTTCTGCATCCTTAACCATTGTCAGTTCGATCTTTAACGGGCCCAGAAACGGTGAGAGAAAGCAAAGAAATACTCATATAAACTATATGAAAACCTCAGTGCCAGTCAGTTTGAGGCTCGTAATGGAGAAAGGGATGATTCAACAATAAATGGGATGATTCAACGGGGAAACTGATAAATAGCAGTTTTCATCAATTAAGGAAACAGGGAAGGATAGGTGAAAAGATTTATCACAGACTCAAACAACTGAATCGCAACCGGCTAGGCTTTATGGACATGCTAAATTACATAAAATTGGTATACCACTTCGGCCCATTCTGTTAATATCCGGTAGCAGTTACGAGAACTTCAATAAATATCTGTCTCCCTTTTTTGAGAGATTACTTGGTGCAATTATTGAAATTAAATCAAAGGATGCTAGAACCGCTTTAGAGACTACCTTGGAGGAAGATAAGCTACTGTCTTCTGGTCGCCATATCATTTCGGAAAACTAATGCGCCAAGATACACGGAAGTTTTTAACGGATGGTGAACCAAAAGCTGACCAAAAAATAGAATTTTGTAGAGGACACGTTGTTTGATGGGTAGCCAATGAAGCTGTTTGATATAAATTGCTGTTGGTTAACCAGTTTATAGTCTAAGTATGAGACGACAAGTTTTCATCATACGCGTTATTTTCTGTATACTATCCACAGGTTGTACATAGTACGGTGAGTAGCACTAATCTAGTCGCGAGAGAATCATCACCCGAACTAACTCGATCAACGATTTTCTGTCGACTTTATCTCTGATAGAAAAATTCTTTTCCAGGAAATAATATCTACGACACAGAGAACTAATTTATTTTGAATAGGAAAGTCTGGAATCTAAGCTGAAGCCCAACAAAGTAGCGTTATTAGAAAAATATCGTTGGGAGTTCAATTGGAAGTTCAATATCGCAAAATACACTATTCTTTCAACTAATAAATATGCGCCCAGCTTTATTCGAATTTAATCGGAGCTTAGCACCACTGAACCACTTTTGCAGAGTTGTAATTTTCAAATCAAAAGCCCCCCTGATTTATTGAAGCCTGGTGATTAAAATAGATAACAGTGTCGTCAGCATAAAAATGATAATTGAAATCAACACAGAACTTCCAGAGGAACAAGATGGCTTGAAAATTGAAAGACCTAGAACAGATCCTTCAGGAGCACCTCTTTTTTTATAGTTCTTGGCATCGGTTTTTCACCATCAATCAACACTGTTTGAGATCTTCAACTCAGATAACTACTTAAAAACTGAGCACTTTATCTTTGACACCCAAACCTGTTTCACGAATAGAAACAACTAATTCATGATTGAGAGTGTCAAAGGCAATTGATAGATCAAGTCCAACATAAAAGTGCCATTTGTCTTTTCTAAATTGAGGAGCAGATCATTCGTCACCTTACTGAGGAGGGGCTGTTTCTGAAAAAAAAAGAACTTCCTAATGGTACTTTTTTATTTACTAAATAGACTATTTTTTTCAGGGTGTTCACGCATTGCTATAAAAACCGCTTGTTCTAATAGTTTCGAATTTAAAATTAGATTTGAGAGAGGATAATGATTTGAAAAATATTCATGATCAGATTTTGCTTTCTTCAAGTGGGTTTTAACAACGGCCATTTTAAAAAACCGGGGAAAACATCCCGCTTTCCGCGAAAGAGTAAGTTTGAGTAGGTTGAGAAAATAATTATCTGGAAATGAATTAACAAGATTTGTCTGAATGGTGTCCGGTGGAGAGGTACTGTTTGACCACGCCTAAATCAAATCTCTAAACTGACTTAAAGACAACTCTGTGAAAGAATGCATTGAGTCGACCTCGGTTTCCTTAATTTCAGGTCTTTTCGCAGTGGGAATGGGAATGGTTGCCATAATAGTTTCCGCTTTACATATAAATAACTCTTTCAAGTTGTTTGCAAGCTGTTTCTTGTTTATAAGTTTCGGGAGCTGTTCTACATTTGATCAAGAAACAATTTTAAGGTGGTAAATTTTTTACGGTTACAATTTTCCATCAAGGCATTCTCAATGTAGAATCTAGGCTTCTCTAAAAATTTATCAAAATTTCATATTTTTCATACTTTCATATTCAATTCTTAGTACAGATGTTTTCGACTTTCTATATTTTTGCTCTGCTTTTTTCTTCTTTCGTTTCAAGCTCAAAAGCTCGTCGTTGAAAAATGGACATTCTTGTATAGCAAATGTTTTCTTTTTGTGTGGTAAGACGGAATCCAAAATGTTCGAAGCAACGTTATTTACGTTCAGTGAAAAGTAAAGATCACCCAGGAGAAAAATCCTGTCAAATTGAAGCCTTTTTTCTGCACAAAGAATTATAAAGTGATCAGGAAAAGATTTAACATTAAATCTAGGTGGTCGATAAACGGCAATTACTAAATAGGTGGTAGCCTTCAAATGAAAGCATTCAAAAGATTCAGAGGCAAATTTTTCAAAGTTCTTCATATGAAGATCACATCTGTAAAAGAAGCAGATTCCAACAACTCTTTCATGAACCCCAGGTAAATTGTTTAAAAAAATCCTTGCGAACAACACTGCTTCAAAATAAAATTGTCATCTGAGTTGTTTGTAACACATGATTCTATAATTACTCCAAAATTAATGTCATATACATCTTAAAGGTCAATTACATCTTTCGTTTTGTTCCTGACTTCGTACATTGTGTAGACAAATATTTAGTTCTATAGATCTTTTTTTTTCAATTGAGGACTGTCTGATAGTCAATTTTGAAACAAAATTTTCAGCCAATTACGGGCAACTTCTTTCCGGTAAAATTTTGACACCGTAAAGTTTTCAGGCGAGAAATCAGGTAAGTCAATTTTCTCTTCCGCAAACTTAAATACACCTGAAAGATTTCAAGTGAGTTTTTGACTTCAAAATTTGGCGAATATGAATTAGTTCAACGTTATTCTCTGCAGAGTACAACACTCCTCCATTTCGGATGCTGTTATGTTCTGATTCGATCAAATTAAATATAAATGACGAGGTTTCGAGGGATTTTTGACACCTTTGATGACTGCTGCATTCGTGTTGTTTCCTGCTTTCACCTTCTTGTTTCATACTACTTTCGTCTGTACAGTTTCAAATTGAAAATCATCCGCCTTTCTCTTTTTGTTTACTGACGCAATGTGATAAATGGAAGAGCTGTTGTTTCCATTCATGGCGGGTCCACTTTTTGCATTTTTTAGAAAAGAGAATTCCGGCTTTTTTATCAATGCTATCTCATTGGGCAGAATTGTCACCTCAAAGATCAGAGAATCAACACAGTCCAGTATTTTCTCAACAACCTCAATTCTGTCCAGCGCGGATAGTTCTGAGAGAGCGTACATTGTGTAGACAAATATTTAGTTCTGTAGATCTGTGTTTCGTCTTTTGCATTAATTGAGGACTGGATGGTAGTCAATTTCGATCCACGTGATCTAGCCAATCACGGGTGGCTTCATTCAGGTAAAATCGTGACCCCGTAATGTTTTTAGGCCAGAAAAAAAGTAACTCAATTTTCTCCTCATCAAATTTAAATAGACAATGAAAAGATTTCAGATGAGCTTCCGACGCCGAAATTTGGCGAATATGAAATAGTTCAACGTCATTTTCTGTACACATCTCCTCCATTTCTAATGTTGGTTTTCTCTGTCTTGGTCAACCTAAATATAAATGACGACGATTCGGGGGTGTTTCACCTCCTTGGTTTATCTTACTTTCTGTGTACACATTCAAAATCATCCCCCTTTCCCTTTTTTACTGTTGCATTTAGATCACTGGATAGGGTGTTGTTTCGATTCCTGGTGGGTCCATTTTTGCTGCTTTTTTATCTTTGCTATCTCATTGCGTAGCATTGTCACCTCGCGGATTACTTGAGATTTCCAACCAATCAAAGTGAACATATATATTTTCTAACACTTGAAACAAATTGCAATCATTTGTACATTGCTAGGCTCTTTACAAATATTGCAGATAAGTCTGGGCATTCGTGGGGGCTCCATTGTAACTTGGAATACAAAATGAAATTAAGGACGTGGCCACTAGGGGCCCAAAACTAAATAGTCAAACAACTGTGAAGAACACACACCAAATGTTTGACTAATAACAAAATTGAGTATTGTCAAAATTAAAGGGAAACAATCAATCAAATGCAAAGAACTCTCTCGCCAATTGCTTGATGCCAAATATGCAATCGTTTAATTCTTGTATAAATCCCCGGTTACTGGGGCTACCCAAACAAAGTCCGGCCCCTGATACTACAGTAAATAACTACAATCAAGAGCTGAAACATAATTAATTGGCCTCCCGAATGCACTTGGAGACTATTTAATAAAATTATTCCAACACTTAGGTTACTTCGATATGAAAAAGTTCTTGAAGTGGAGCTAAGACAACAAGATGATATTTGCTTCAGACAAAAAAAATGGTTTCAGTCGGTTCCGTGGAGTGCACGAATCTTTTGAATTCGACAATGAGAGGATACAGCTTGCCAAATTTATGAAACAACTACTTACAGGACTGTGATAGACTCTAGGAGCCGCGTCAAAAAGTTGAAATATCGCGAATCTTTTTACGTGTCTAGCCTCTCCTGCTGCCAAAACTAAGTATTATCACACTGAGAAAATTATCGAAGGGACAATCCATAGGCTAGTGCGCTGAACGAGTAATTGGAAAAATATTGACCAGAATCTAAAATTGAGTGAAACAAATTGGCTGAAAAATCAATTTCCAGAGAGGACACAACCAAAGAAATTTGACACAACCAAAGAAACTGAACAAGCCTGTCGCACAAAACACCTCACAAGAATCATTAAGGAAAAAGGAACAATGAAATATCATCGTTATTTCTGAAATACTGAGGTAACCGTAGCCTAAGGCGTATGGAAAAACTAAGTACTGCAGCAAAAAAATGTGAACTTCACGACCCACAAACTCAAGACATGCTTACCAACATTGAAATCGCGTTTTGAGAAGCATCTTAAGTCTCAAGTGGTTTACCAAATAACTTATTGCGGACGAAATTCCACTTACGTCGGGCTGACCATTGAGCATATCGCCACAGGGATTTTGGAGCATCAAAAACAGACACTTCAGTTGGACAACATGTGAGTGAATAATGTGGCTCTTCGAAGGGTGCTTCATTGATCAGTGCAGCGACTCGCAAAAAATAATGACACTGAAAGCAATTTACATTGCGCAGCGAACACCGGCTTTTATTACACTGAATGAATACAAGAGCAGAGGGCTAACACTCGAATATTAGTCTACATGCACACATGTGTCTTTTTTCAAAATTCACATGTTGAATTCCAGTTGATTGCGATAGTTAAACAAAGAGAGTGCCATTCAAATAAATGGAATGAAATAGTGAAAGGAATGAAAAACAGCAAAAAAATCGGAAAACTGGAAACAAATTGAGAGAAAAATTTCGTTTAAACTAAATTTCAGAACTTTGTATATATGAATTCGAGACAAAATCACTTGCTAAGTTTCAATCATTTTAGTTGTAAACACTCCAACTTTAAGTTGTTAAAACTTCTTAACATGATGATGGCGATTTTAGCGAAAACCTTTGTTTCTATTAATTAAATTTTGTTGATTTATTTCTTTTAGCAAATATTATCACACTGTTACACGTTTAGTACCCGTTTAGTATAGTGTTTCCCAAAAAGTTGAAATGACCGAAAACGCCAAAATATGCAATTGAGCACGCAAATGAGCAATGTAGACAGTGTTTTTGAAACGTTCGCTTATTGCAAGTTTATTGGACACGCTATAAGTCAAAATAAGTTTTAATAAATAGTTTCAGATTAACATGAATTACGGGGCAGCTGAGATGGCCCCCTTATCTTTCTGATGGCACCTGTTATTATTGGAGCAAGTTCATTACACCACGCACTACAAACAAGAGAGCCCCAACAACACAACAAAAAGCAGAGACACTATCAGCAAAAGTACAGTGACACTGGTACTTGTGTACATCCACTAGCACGAAAGCCAAGGACATCTTGGATTACGGACTTCGATTACGGACTAGAATTTATTGTGTAAACTTCATAAACAACACTAACAGATCATCCTTTCGACCCCCGAACTCCCTTGTCATCTGCTCAACTGCTGAAAGAATTCGGGCTTTGAAATAAATAGTAGGTGGTGTGTATTGCGAGCGAGAGTGTGCACTCGGCATACAGTCAGAGTTGAAAACACTGAACATACCGGTTCTCAACGCAGTCAAGGATCTAACGGTAAACGAAAAGACAGCTCACAGACCAACGAGTACAACGAGCTTCACCGACAACATTCCTTGGAAGTTCACAGTCTCAAAATTGTTATCAATAACGGTATCGACCTCAAAATACTCTTAAAGAAGAGAAAGAAACCGAACAAGCAACAACGAAAAGCGAAACGACAGAAACTTGAAGAAACTCAGGACATTGAATAATTTATGGTAAGTTTTTGTGAAAAGACTGGATTTAAATTTCCAGGCTTGAACAAAACTTTGTATCGACTCTTCTACTGTTGTTAAGGGACTGGGTTTAGTTGTACAGACTCCTAGCATTATCTATTCTTCTGTTCCTTGAGTTTGGCTTTATTTATCCCCCCTGAACAATGACAAAAATTTGCAATAAGTGTGAAAGGTGATAAGTCAAACATCGCCAAGATACATATGCGTCGCCTGTAATTGTCATATGCACTTCGAGCCAAGTTGTACTGGATTTACGCAAGTTGCAGTTAATGGTCCCAAAGTAGCGGTTCAACTGGCATTTCTTCTCTGTATACAATGTGTGAATAACAGTGAAAGAGATAACTTCATAAAATGTCAAACGATTATCAAGACGAATGAAAAGATTGAAACAAAAACGCAGGAGATCAACAAAAAGTGCAGACAATGGAAGAGAGAGTGACAGCAGTCGTAGATACAATAGTGGATAATTCCTCTAAAACTACATGCGAAAAGTAGATAAGAGCTATGCGGAGGCAGTTGCCGTCCAGCCTAGATATTTAGGCGCCACGTCCAAAGCACCCTTAAAGGAGCCGCCTGACATGGATCACAATATCAGAAAAAGCATTCTAATACAAGGGGTTCCCGAAGACCCGACAAATCCAAAACCGAGAATTTTCTTCCAACTACGAATGAAGTGAACGACGCGTTAAATCGAATAGGAGTGACAACCCAAATAACGGAGCCAAAACGACTTGGTAAATTCAGCAAAACTAGGAAAAAACCACGCACATTACTTCTGACGCTTCCGTCTGAACATGATTCCAGGTTAGTTTTAGCGAAAGCCCAAGAAAACAAACAGTTCTAACTGAAAAAGGTGTGTTCATCTTACCAGCCTTTTCAAAAGAAATTGCAATTAGAGAAAATTTGTGTCTTAAGAAACGAAGAGAACTACTGAGGAAAATGTTCCCGCGATAAACTGAAAATTTGAAACCTCAGAAAATTTTCAAGCCGATTTAGGAGATAACCATGAAAAATGGTGACTAGATTTCATCAATATTCTTCTAATTAATACAACAAGCCTAGCAAGCCTGGAAAGAAGATCGAAATTTGCTAACGCAGTAATGCTGAAGGACTATAACAAAATTTGTGTTTGCGAAACATGATTACACAAACATAAACAACATAAGCGAAGAGATGTACGACTTTTTTGACAAGGTAGCAGAAGCAATGATTCCCAAAAGGACAAGGCATAGGCAATCTCTATCAGCTTGGATTTCAACAAGTACGTCCAATTTGATGAAAAAGTTGAACACTCAGTGTATACTCGTAGCGAACAAACCAACGCCATATCGGAAAAACATTGTAAGAAAATTTCAAAACGTTGTGACAGAGGCGGCAGAAATAGATCGGTGTTATTATCAAGAGAAAACAATGAGCACCAGAGAGACCAGTGTGATCTTCAAATATCTCAAAAGTCTTAGTAATTCACCAAACCTGCCAAAAGTTCTAATCAATGGTTGACGATCAGCATCCAACATTGAAGACAAAGTAAACTTACTAAATGACTTCTTTCATTCGGTCTATTCTCCTAAACATTCCTTCAGCATAGAAGACATCAATTCTATGAACCCATTTTTATCAAACTTTTGTATATCAAAGCAAATAATAATCGAATACAATCGGAGCTCAACATCATGAGGACTAGAGGCCCTAACGGGTACCAACCCAACTTCAATCAGAAATCAGCAAAACCAATGACTGACGTCCTATACCTAGTCTTTAAGAAAATAAAGCGCTTTAGGAAAATTCCCGACCAATGGAAAATTGCATCAGTCACCCCTATTTAAAGAAGGGCGACAGGACGGTAGTTCACGAATAACCGTCCAGTTTCTCTGCTGAATATCGACAGCAAATTTTTCGAAAAATGCTTGTACTAGCCACTATATGAATACTTTGAAAAACACTCGAGCAAGCATCAGCATGGTTTTGTTCGAGGTAGATCTGTAACTACAAACATGCATTCTTTCCTGCAAGAGGTTTACGATGCAATGGACAAAAACACAAGTTGCAACATAATTACCTTCTACTCTGATTTCTCCAAAGCTTTCGACAAAGTGTCGCAAAAAGAATTACTCATCAAAGTAGGTCAAATTGGTGTGGCCGGATGCTTCCTCGAAGTTTTGGTTGACTATCTCCGTAATAGAAGACTTTTCGTGTGAGCTGATAATACAAGCTCCCGGATTCTTCAAATCACATGTGGCGTCCCCCAAGGATATTATCTTGGACCCCTTCTGTTCTGTATACCCATCAACAACCTCCAAGATGACCTAAGATTTAGCGATTCATACCTGTTTGCCCATGACCTGAATATCCTCTCAATAGGATACAGTGACACCGAATTCCAGGAGGACATAAATGCAGTACAAAACATGGTAGCGACAAACAAAATGGAATTTGGATACGAAAAAAGTACAATACTAAACATAAGAGGGCCACAAAAGGATTTTGAACTCTTAAATTAAAATTTGAACTCTCTGCAAGTTTTAAGGACCTTGGTATAAACGTCAATAAGGAACTGACGTGGTCGGCTCATATAAATGCTAGAATCCATAAAGCAAACAGAGTCTTTTACTTGACAAGGAGGAAAGTCGCCTATGCCCTAAAACTCTCAATAAAACTGGGATTATACAAATCGCTGGTTCTGCCAGTCTTGTTATGCAGAATCAACTACCACGCACTCAAAATCTGATTTAGGCAATCTTTAAAAACTCCAGCGGAAAGAAGTTAGGTGGATAACAGGACGAATCTACCTCATGAAAATCAACTGAGGCTTTTGACCTTCTTGCTATTACCAATGTACATGCAGATGAACGATCTTCTCACTCTCTCATAGCTTACTCAAGAAGGAAGAGGCGAGATTTAAATATCTGAAATAAAGAAAGTTCGAGGAGGATCCACAGAATTGTACACAGAAAAGTAATTGCAGACTAACAAACCGAATTGAAAATGAAATAAATTTTATGGAACCGCGAGGACTGAAAAACCGAATACTAAACTTGATGTGGAAGTTTGTTAATAAATCGTTCAACACTCAAAAATATCTGCACGTGGCAACTGTGTTGCGATTGTCACCGATGCAGAAATTTACGGAATATTTTCTGAAAGCAAAACTCAAGGGTCAGATGTGTAAGCAATATTCAAGGGTCAGAGGCAAAACTCAAGGTTGTAGCGAATACGTGAATAAAGAGAAGAAAGAGCAAATCATCCAGAACTGCACAAAAGGGAACGTGGCAAAAAAATGACGACAAACTCAACGAAAGCCTGAAAAAGATGGAGAAATCCCTAATCAAACAGATCGATCAGAAAATTGAAGCTGCTCTAGCAGGCAAGGATGCGAAGACTGAGAAATCCATGGAGAAAACAATTGAAGAGAAGATAGTTAAGAAAGTTGTGAATGTGCAGAAAACGTCTGACGAACAGAAGGAAGTACATCACAGTATCTTGAAAACCTTCAGACTTCAAGGAATTCCAGAAGGCCCGGAAAAGACAAAAGATGAGAACTTGATTTCACTAAATGAGAACATAAAAGATATATTTGATGCCATTGAAGTCAACACGACGGTTGAAAATGTGAGAAGACTTGGAAGGTTTGATAAAGAACGCTCGAAGCCAAGAAGCGTTCTAGTAACTGTTCCCAACTGTTGGGACACACGGAGGATTTTAGCTAAAGCTAGAGAAAAAAGGAAACTACTTTCTGACCGCGGTTTTTATGTACTTCCATCACTAACTAAAGCAGAATCCGAACAAGAGAATATGTGTCTTAAAAAGAGACGTGAGATGATAGCGAACGGAACACCCGCAACCGAACTCAAAATTAGAACGATTGAACTCCTTCACAACGGTACCAAAGTCGATTTGGAAGAACCATCCGATTGACTAGAAAATTTGAATTTGATTTTAAAAAAATGCTCGTAGTCTTTTGAATTTTGATAGAGAAACTAAGTTTGCAAATAATGTGATGACCTGTAGTTACCCCATTTTCATCGTGACGGAAACCTGGTGGAATGAAGACATAGAAGACTCAGAACTTATGCTTCCTGGGTATATCTTACTCAGATGTGAAAGAGCTGTCAACAAACACGTAGGTGTTTTGGTAGCTATCCAGAGCATCATCAGTGCAAAATGAATCAGTGAAGATCTCCAGGATGGATGTATTCTCACTATCGTTGACATACAACTGAAGAAATATCTTGTATGTGTCATCTACAATCCTCCACTAGGTAGCGCCAACAGATACACTTTTGCTGACTTTGAACAGGTACTCAGAACTTTGGAAGAATTCAAGCAATATGCATGTTTAATTTGCGGAGATTTCAACCCACCAAAGGTCAACTGGAGCCTAAATCACAGTGTAGATGAGTACGATCTAGCAGTGATTGAAATGTTTAAAAGACATAACTTTCACCAAATAGAGGACTTTAGTACTTGTGGAAAGAACACACTAGATCTTGTGTTTGTACGGAAAGTGGAAAACACGACTGCCAAGATTGATCTTGTCTTCAGACAACTGTTTGACGTTTCAGATCACGAACCGACATTAATATCGATTAAAGAAGTTAGAGTAGAACGCAAAACCCCAGTCTCCAATTATTTCAGCTTTTGAAACACCGAACACGATGCGATGCGGCGAGAAATGGCATTGTTCCCTTTCGAGGCTACATGCTTCACTAACATCGATCACATGGTTGAAGAGTTTTATGATTAAATCCTTAATTACAATAAATCCTTAATAGAGACACATTGTCCCAAACGTACTCAACATAGACAGCTTATGCCTCCTTGGATTTCCAGGGAGACCTCTTATACTATGAAGATGCTGAGCACTGTTCGGCGAGCCCAACACAAGAAACCAAACAGCTTAGTGCTATCGGAAAAAATTTTGAGACTAGAAAATATTTTACTGGAACTTGCAGAAGACGATAGGTGTCAGTATCAACAGAAGCTTGTGACCACTCGTGATACGACAGTGATCTTTAAGCACTTAAAGAGCCTTAGAAAAACAGTAACTCTACCCAAAATACATTCTGTAGAGGAAGAGACTGCTGATTCCACTCAACAGAAAGTAGACCTGCTAAATAGGTATTTTCAGTCTGTATTTTCTCAGAAGACCAAAGACACGGTAGTCGATGACCTTCCGGACCCAACCCTAATGAATTTTGATGTCAGCTCAAAAAGAATAAGAGCAGTCTTAACAAACTTTGATGTCTCAAAAACTCGACGTCCAGATAACATTCCCGCCTGTTTCTTGAAGCAACTGGCTGAACCGCTCAGTCTATTCTTGAGTGCAGTCTTTAAGAACATCAAAAGATTAGAAAAAACCCCGAACTGTTGGAAAATTGGTGCAGTGTCGCCCATCCATAAAAAAGTCTGCATAGCAAGTGTCAAAAATTACAGACCAGTAAGATTGCTGTCTATAGTTTTGAAAGTACTTGAACGATGTATGTATGATCCGATCGAAAAGCAGTTCTCGGATCAATTAACAACCAGTTAACATGGATTTGTGAAAAAACGATCCGTTGTGTCGAACAAGCTCTGTTTCTTGAACGACGTTCAAGTTGCGTTGGAAGGAAACCCAAATTTGGTGTATTCTTTATACACCGACCTCTCAAAAGCATTCGATAAGGTCCCGCATGCTGAATTGTTGTTGAAATCAAGGAGAATTGGAGTGGGCGGGTGTGTACTTAGTCTTCTCAAATACTATTTATGTAACCGTAAACAGTTCGTAAGCTGTGATGGTGTCAGGTCGGACCTTCTGCAAGTATCAAGTGGTGTTCCACAGGGGACCATTTTGGGCCACTCTTCTGCATCTTCATAAATAAGTTGCCAACTTCCTTGATATCCAGCACCCCATATCTGTATGTGGATGACGCAATGTTCTTGTTTTTTGACAAAAGTAACCAATAAATTTAAAAAGAAGTTGACAGAATCTCACTTTGGGTATCCAGGAACAGAATGTCACTTGCTGCTGAAAATTGTTGTTATATAGCATTTAAGGGACAACCCCTCAGCCTTACGATGAATAACACTACATAAGAGGAATCCACAATGGTGACTGACTTGGGAGTGCAGCTTACATGTACCGTGAAAGCGGCAAACCACCTCGAGTCTAGGCTTGCGAAAGCTAATTGAACTTTTGATTTTCTTAAGAGAAATATATCGAAGAATATGGCAACGAGAGTGAAAATTTGTGCTTACAAATCCCTAATTCTACCCTTGATTGCTTTTGCTTCAAGCACTTGGCACCCATCGCGTGGAAGTATGAAGTGGATAACGGGCTATAGGAATGCGTCGTACTTTGAAAACATGGTATCCCTACAAATACTTCCGCTTCCTATGTTTTTGCAACTCAATGATTTACTTCTATTGTCTAAACTGTACCATGATAAAGAAAACACACTTCCATTGATAGAAGCCTATGAACACCAATATGGTAGAGTTAAAAGCAGATTATTCAAAATACCAAAACTGATAACCGAGAAATTCAGAGAGAACTTTTAGTTTCGAACTGCCAAAGTTGCCAATAATCTGCCTGAAGAGATAGACTTTTCCCAGCCTTTGGGACTCAAAAGACGTATTCTGTCATTCATGTGGGACCGTCTGATGTTGAACTTCAACGAAAGAGTAGTGTGTACATGGACCATTTTCTGTGATTGCTCCGATTGCAGAAAATAGTTGAATCAAGACCAAAACTTCTATGGGAGCAATCCCCTCGGCTTGATGCCGAAAAGTCACAACAACAACAACAGAACGACCCCTCGACAAGCAGTCGTAAATTCCCAACAACAAATACATGAAAAAATGACTGAGTTGTAGAGAAAAAATAAGAAATTTGTTGCTGCGAAAGCGTAATAAATTTCGTAAGGGTCAAAATTTCAATTACATTGCTGCCCTTTTTTTGGATTTTTCTGTTCTTCGATCTTGTTGGGCTTTTACGCCTCCAGGCGCACGTTCTAATTGTTACATAACTTGGGCGGAGGGAATAGAGTAGATTCCATTGATCATTGTCTTCCAATTCCATACAGTTCTCCCTGCCCGTCGTTTTTTTTAATCTTCAAAAATGTAAATTTAAAGTTTTAACCACAACAAGAACGTTCGGTTAAATATTTACATTTTCAAAATCGCCTCGTAAATATATGAATAGTTTGGTCTTTATACTTCAGTAGAAAAAATTCCTAAAGCCTCTTACTTGTCTATCTATTGAAACACGTTCATGCAGTTTGACCATTTCGCTGCTTAGTTTTTCCTTAAATTTGTTTTTAGTTTTCTCTTTTCGGATTTCAATTGGCAAATTATTCCACTTCCTAGAAAAATTTCTGATCAGTGACCTGTCACTCCATTTGGATTGGCACTTATTCTTTGGAAAAAACTGGACAGTTCTGCAGTTTTTGGTCAATTCGTACTTTTCAAGAATCCTGAAAGAGGAGTTTTTGGTTTCTCGACTACTCTGTTTATATTGTGAGAGGAGGTCAAAAAATTTAAGTTTGATTCATTTTTTATAATCTTTCGAATCTTTCCTGTTTTACATTGCATTGTGTGAACTTTTTTGCCACGAGAATCATTTTGTGTGATATATGATAGATACATATCATTATTTTGGTTATAGTTTATAGTGATGATATTTACATATTTGAATTTGAAAAGAAATAGCATCTTAAGTTGAAAAGGGGAGATACCAAGTCTTTTGCTGGGAAAATTACTGCTGAAATCTTTAGTTTCGTTTCAGACGATTATGAGTAATATTTACATCAAAGAACCACCAACATCAGGAAAGGTTAGATTTCTCTACCAGGTAAAATTGATATTTGAATTGAATTTGAGGTGAAATGAACTCAAGATATATCATTTCATTCGTAGCAGCACACCGTCTATAAGTTGGACTCTACAGGCATTATGATTTATTTAGGTAGATTTTTTTGTTGTAAAAAATATAATCTAGTGTGACGCCGCTTGAACGTTTTGTCTTTCGGGTGACTGTATCACGCTTAATGTATGTGATCTCTGAATTCAGGTGGCGGCATTTTACTGATAAAAGTAGAAAGAAAAGCTTTGATAAACGACTTATTAAGTAAGTAGATATGCTATTCTCATGTTTTGCCCTTCTACATTCCAAACGCCTATCTCACAATTTAGAAGACCTCATATATCCAACCCTGATTCAAGTCTGGAGCAAAAAACGTTGTAGCCAACAACAGACAGATTAACTTACGCTTAAAACTGTCACTTCTTTTTGAGAGACTTCTCTTCACCTTTATGTATAACAACGTGAAAGATTGTCTGAGCCCCTGTCAATTTGGTTTTGAATCCAATAAGAGTTCAATTCTGCAGCTTCTTGGCTTGTGGAAAATTTGAAACGTCGGAGTTTTGAAGTCAACTTCGTTATATACATTGATTATGCCAAAGCCTTTGATAAGGTGCCCGTCTCCGATAAGGCGCCCGTCTCAGTAAAGAGCAACAAACGAGTTCATTGAAAAGAAAATCAAAGGCACTGAGTTGCAATACAGAGGAGTTTGCCACAAAATTTATTGCGAGTATCATTTGAGAGACGACTCGTTCCATATCGCGAAGGAGTTATTGGGCAGTTTCTGTTCAGTCCTGAAAAACAAAATTCTGTAAAATTATTTCTCAGTATCAATCGATCGACGTGGTCATCTTGCTGAAAAGGAGTGCTCTGGATGGTGTTCTTGTGGCTGCTTCACCACTTAAGTCAGTACTAGTAGTAGTTCTTGTATTTTCTACGAAGCCACAGATTGGTTTCACGTAATACAAGTTATTTTCAGCTCAATACGGTGCCGCATATTTCATAATTATTTCCTCCAATCTCATTGTAAAGTCCAAATAGCCACAACTAAACTCAGGTGAAAACTGAAATGACTAGTGACAGTTGTGCCACGTGCCAGTCGTGAATAAAAACAGACAGCAAATTTGTCTGCTGTGTCTAACAAAACGCTCCACTTAACTGTTGATTGTACTCAATTTGATAAGAAATGTATTGATGTTGTAGTAAAACTCAAGGATAATCTCACTACTATCAAAATTGTAGCTTTGACCTGGATTCATCTTAAACTGAACTATTTGACTCCTACATCAGCAATCGTCAACAACGTGTTAAGATTTGTGGACATCTGTACAAACCTGCTCGGGTTACTAGCGGTGTCTCAAAGAGATCTGCGTTGGAACCGTTATTCTTTCTTCTTTTTGTGAACGATATGCCTGCTATCTTTCTCGACTCATTACCTTGGCTGTTTGCGGACGACCTGAAAATGTTATTCCGCTCGCTGAATTTTAAAAACGACATAGCTCGATTATCCCTCTGGAATACGACAAATAGAATGATTGCCAACCTCAGTAAAACAAAGTGTTTACGTTTGTCAGGTGATGTCACTGTTCAATTTGGCAAAAAGATGATTGAAAAACTACTCTGAATAAAGCCGACGAACGTTTCTTTATTCTGAAGTCAGCTATTCCCTGTTCTACCCCTTCTAACATAAAGTACAATCTCTTATGATGCAAGCCTGTCTTATGCACAAAATGTTGAAAATTACCAAATGTCTATCAGTTTTCATATTGAGTACAGTATTATCAGTCTGATCCTCGTTTTAATCGCTTGTAAATATATCTTTTATTACAGAAGATTTTGTTCAGATTCAGCATCACACCAGATCAACTTGAGAAGAAGATCAACATATCCTTTAAAATACCTACATGGCCCAACTGCAGATGACTTGTTATTTGCCAGAGCAACAAACATCAATTTCCTGTACAGAAATGTCATTATCGATTTGAAGGATGACCACAGAAAGTCGAAAATCAAAGCCTTCTTGTTAAAAAAGATCTTTGATACGACTAAAACATGCACTTACTGCATTGATTTTGCGTGTAATGTTTGCAGATATACTGGTTATCTATGTTGGGTATATAAAAACTTGGATCTCTCCCTAGAGAATTAAGTCTTATATCTTTCTCGCTCGCTCTCTCTTTCTCTCTCTCTCTCTCTCTCTCTCTCTCTCTCTGTGGTGAAGCGCCCTTCAGACGGGATTTTAGAAACGGGACGTGGGACAAAAGAGTGTCATAGAGGGCTTTTGAAAAAGAGTGATGCTTTGCTATTATGCTAATTATTCTTTTCTGTTGTTTAATAAATTGACTCGTAAAAATTGTAGACAATAAAAAAATTGTTTACGCAGCATTACTTGACTTATCAAAGGAATTTGATTTTAATTCTGATATTACTAATTCTTGAAGATCTTACAGAAGTTGGAAAAAAGGTTTTAATCCATCAGCATTGAGTTTAATGGAAGAATTGGATCTATTTTCTTTCCCAAGTGTCTTTTATGCCCCGGTTACGGTTTGTGTTTTTATATAGCACGTAACTATGTAAAAAAGCATATGAGCCGGGGAAGAAGTTATATGACCACTAGGCTGGGATCAGAAACCGATTAGATCTGAAAAATTAACCTGTCAAGCTTGTGGCAGAGGGAACTGTGTAACAATCTCAAACAATCTCTGAAACGGAATGGGAAACATACAATATGCTGATGATGGCCTGTTATACTCTTCTAATACTATTGGCTACCAAAGCAAAAATTATTCGAGCTAATTACTAATGTCATTTCACATTTCAAAAAACATGAACTAAATGTGGATTTTGACAAAAAGAAATCGAATGAATCAGATTTCAGGTAATTGTAACAAAAAAGGCTCTGAACGTTAGAAGTTGATTATAAGATCATACTCGAAAGACTGAAATCAAATACCTTGGCAAATTAATAGATAATAAAATTTCGTTTGAATCTCAAGTGAAAAAATCTTGCAATATATGGCTCTTGGCAGTAAAACTAAAAAAAAACAATTTAGAGTTCAACTGCCAACAAAAAGTTTGGCAACGTTAAATTTAGTTCTACCATCTCAGTCAAACTACTCGGCTTTGCTAATTAAATGCAATAATAAAAGTTTGATCTTATCGGAGATTAAGAACATTCATTAGTTCCAAAACTCAAAATAAAACTTCTTGAGCGTGCAATCGTAACTGGACTAACGTTCAATTTAGTATTTTCATGATTACATGTCCAACAGATAACTACCATTCAAAGGAAAGTTGAAACTGGCAAGCGCAAATTTCTCGCATTCACGATCGAGCCAGCAATGCCATCTTTGGTTACAACATAAATAAAAGCCATTCCTTAGCCAAGCCGAAACATAAAGCGAAGGAAGTCAATCTTGACCTTCTCGCATAGCTAATAGAAGAGTACATGTTGTTGTGTGCGTTGAAGTTGCCCATGGCAATGGCCTCTTCAACGGAAAAGTTATCGATTGTTACTTGGTTGTTCTTGCAAATTTGGTTTCGAGTTATTCAGAAACTGGCACGCGTGCAGCAACTCTAAAAATGACGGATTATTACATGCTAAATTCTAAATAAACTGGATGCAAAACCAGGGGTCCGTATCCCTATAACATGCTGCTACTGTAAAGCTAACAGAGGTAAAATGCGATAGAACCCGATGGTCCGTAAAATTGGATCTGTAGAATTGAGACGTTCTTCCTTATATCGCGTAACAACTTCCCCAATCTTTTCCAAGTTGGACGAGTCTATGAAGCATGAATCAGCAATAAGAGATTTTGTGCTCCCAAACCAATAAAACGTGAGCTATATAACTTATGCTACAATGTCTTATAAGAATTTTTAAAAAAAGAACCTTGAATGAAAATTTTAATAGCGAGTATAACTATTTTGTTCTCACAAATTCGTTCATAGTACCAAAAGGTTGTTGCTGTTAATTATAAATAAAGTCAAATGGCATAATTCGGTTTCCGTTGAAATTGAAGTGATAATTTCATTGGTTTATGTGCTCTGCACTGAGATTTTATACACCTATTACTGCAAATATGTTTTTGGCTCAATAGTAAATAAGCAAGAAAATAAAACCTTGTTTTTAATTACGTCGAACGAGTTTTGATGCAATCATTGAAATAGTTTGTTTTTGTGGACAATTTTTTCTTGACCGTTTTTGTTCAGGAATGATTTGCTCGCTTGCGAGATTTTGCTGTTCGACGAAAACGATAGAAAGCGAGATCGTTATGTTACTGTGTAGCTTTCATAGAGCCTTAGTAAGTTCTAAATGTACAAGGGAAATTTTGACTACTGTTATTATTAATTCCCTCTCCCGTTTCTACCCCTGCTTCTATACTCGCGTTCACTTTCTGCCCTCTTACTCTGTGCAACTGGCCTCCCTATTTTAAAGCTAGCTACAACAAAAGCCGACCTCTCCAATGTAATTCGAGAGGGATTCCTCTGATGGTTGTCGTTTGTTTACATTGATGTAATTTCAGCCTATTGAGATTTCTAAAAATCTTATATTGGACATGTTTTTAGGTGCTGTTGGAAACATCCGTTGGTGACATTGATATTGAGCTGTGGTGTAAAGAATGCCCAAAAGCCTGCCGAAATTTTATTCAGCTCTGTATGGAAGGCTATTACAATGACACCTTCTTTCACAGACTTGTACCAGGCTTTCTTGTCCAGGGGGGCGATCCCTCTGGAAGCGGGGATGGTGGAGAATCCATATATGGTAAACCATTTAAGGTATGTTTGCAGCCGACAATTTAGTCTTAATATTTACGCCCCTTTTATGGCATTGATAGGTTTAAATAAATCATAACTTTTCTGTTTTTTTTGCAATAGTCAGGGAATAACATTGCTTGTCTTATCAAGATCTTTCGGATTATTCATTTATCAGCCTGCCTACAGAAGAAGTTTCATTTATAGATCAATTTGACAACATTTGGTTGTCTTTTGTTTTTCATTATTTTTCATTTCAGGATGAATTTCACCAGAGGTTGAAGTTTGAGAGACGTGGTCTTGTGGGGATGGCCTCTGTTGAGCCGAACAGTAATTCCAGTCAGTTCTTTTTTACCCTTGACGCTGCGCCTGAATTGACAAATAAAAATACACTGTTTGGAAAAGTTAGTGGAAATACGCTCTACAACATGCTGTCATTAGGAGAAACGGGTGTGGAGGAGGATGGACGACCTTCAAAGAAGAACTACATTTTCAGAACTGAAGCAAGTACTTAGTTGATCAGCTCATTGACCTTTTGTCTTGTTGCTTTTCATTGGACGGGCAGTTCCTATACTGATTTTTTTCTGGATTTGAGAGTAAAAATTTCCGAGTTTTAATTTTGGCGGTTTTGAATCATGAAGGTTTTGTTTTCTTGAGGTTATCTGCAACACAGGATACTAATTAATCATCGATTCTGTTCATGATGGAATAAAGCTTGATTAACACATGATTTAATTAGATGCGAGCTAATGCGAGAAGCAACTGAATGTATAATAGCTAAAAGATGTTGCCAAAAAAGTTTTTTTGCCAAAGATGTTGAAGTAAAATTGAGATTTTCTGGGGTATGGGTCCAACTTGTGATTTTATTGGAAAATTTTAATATCGCTAAGAAAATTTTCAGGGTTACAACTACGAATGTTTTTTGCTGCTGATGATTTATTTAGATGCTGAAGCTCAAACATTTGAACCTCTGGAACCTTTGAAAGTTTTGAATAAAATTTTGGTTTAGTGTCTAATGTGTAAATTAAAAACTAAGTGCTTTTATTTGCTCTGCGGAATATTGAGCGCGCTAAGGCAATGTTTTCCAATTTTAGATTCTCAACAACCCCTTTGATGATATTGAACCTAGAGAGCATGTGGCAGTTGCAAAAAGCAGCAGCAAACCAGAGAAGAAAGAAAAAACGAAGAGCAAAGTTCAAGCTGTAAAGTAAGAGTAACAGAAGTTCTTGAGTTTTTTCTCTGCTGTGCAGTTGTGGTTGTCAGCTATAAAGCTACCTTTCAAATGAAAAGATTTTAATTGAAAGAACAAAAAGAAATCCAATACGTGATATCTCATTTATTAATCTCCGCATAGCGTTGGCTGGGGCTATTGTTGGCCTTCTGTTTTTTTACAATTCAAAAAATTGAATTGTATTGGGGCGCTGTCTACGACTCGAAGAGGAGTTTTGGTCGAGTGTCTTTTGATCGATAATTTTTGGAGTGCATTTAAAACAGGATGTCAACTGGAATTTAAAACAGGTCAACTGGGTGAATGAATTGCGAATTGAATAGCGGGTGTGTGTGTGTGTGTGTGTGTGTGTGTGAGAGAGAGAGAGAGAGTGATTTTTTGTTCATGCCGCGTTTTTTAGAGAGAGCGAGAAAGCTAGGTGTGAAAAAATTTCTCAAGGCGAGCTAAATTTTTTGATCACGTGCGGATTTTTTTAATCAGTTTTTTAGTTTAGTAAAAACTAAAAAACTGATTCCAGAAAGCCGCACGTGATCAAAAAATTTAGCTCGCCTAGTGAAATTTTTTCACACCTAGCTTTCTCGCTCTCTCTAAAAAACGCGGCATGAACAAAAACTCTCTCTCATACACACACACGCTCCCGCTCTTCAATTCGCAATTCATTCACTCAACGCATTTTTGGTAAATGGTATTTAAACCATATTAACAAGCAACTGTACAAGAGCGCGCCTTTTTAACCATCTCAATCAATATCATAGAGTTTTTTATATGCAATCTTGAGCTAGTTTTGTGATTTCGTCCTTTTAGACGTTTTTAGTGGTTTTTAATTTTATGTTTTTGTTGTCTGGAGTATTTTTTGCTTGACATTAGTGTTTCTGTTGATTTTTGTGGCTGTTTGATTTTTTTTAATATCAATTTGAATTTGTTTTTGTTGAAGAAAATAAGCTAATTATCAACATTTTTTTTGCTTAGTTTTTCTGTTTTTGATATTTTTTTTACTAATTCCTGTCCTTTGGCTTTCAGAATATTTTTAATGTTCGGTTAGGGCTGTTTGTATGGATTTTGTATCAAAATGAAAACAGTTTGATAGCACTCATTTTTTTTGTAATTGAATTATATCAATTCTGCAGTTTTTTTGCAGTTTGAACTTCTTTTCTGTCTTGTTTTGAGTCTTGTTCAATGTGTTTGTTTTGTGTGGATGATTTGGCCTTCAGTGTTAGCTGAATATGCTCCGAATTTCTAATCGAAACTAAAGTAATAAGTTGGCCATTTGTCCCAATTTTGTGGTGCACAAAATAACGCTTTCGGAAACTTTGTTTTGCTTAGACAATTAGTTAATGATTTGACAAAGTGCCAGTGGCAACAACATAGCCTCATCGTCAAATGGGGACTACAGTTAGACTGTTTGCAAAAATTCCTAGATGCCGCGACAGAATACATAGTTATTGGTAGTAGTATTATTGAAAAACTAGAGTCAAACGCAACACTTCCTGAGGACATATCAATAAATGCTTACCGAGGTTCCACAACCTGGTTGAACAAATTAAGCGAATGATCCTAAGAAAATAACTCAGATAATGCAATATGGCACAAACAATGTGATAATATCTAACAAAAATGCGGGCGGCATTTAAGCAGAATTTCTTTATTTGTTAGCTTAGTTGCAATAAACTTGATCCTGATATGATGACTGTTTTTGAGATCATTTCATTTCGATAGAGGCCTGAAATTTAAGCAAAAAATAAGGTGCTTCCTCTGAATCAACTGATCCAGGGGTTGCTCCACCTAAACTCCTCGAATGACGTCTTATTTTTCAAAAATCGACTGCTCTCCGTGTTACTGCTTTTTTAACAGGAATGGTTACAATAGCTCTAAAAGCGGTTAAGTCCTTTGCAACTTTTCAAAACCAACAAGAGCCACATCGTTAGCAACCATAAAATAATTGAATTTGTAATGCCGTCATTGGTAAACGTCATCAAAGTGGGAGCTATTAACAATTTAAGCCATATTTAAGGCAAAGCTGCGTCTTACACGTTTAATTGTGATAATTGTTTTGCATCTATTAACTCATGTTCTCTAATAGAATAACTTTTTTCTTTCTGTTGTTAGCTCTCTCCATACACATTTGTGCGTCGTAACTATCACTGTTAATAAAAAATTTTCTATGCAGCAGTTCAGACAAGCAAAAAACTGCTGCTTTCTCTCTGATGAAATTTTTATGTGGTTGTACTTTAGTTATTCCGACTATGCAATATTCTCGACACAAAAAATTATGAAACATCTAGAGGACTCCAAAAATGGGAATAACACAGGTACAGACACCCGGCCAGGCGTAATTCAAAAATTTCTGTTCAATCAGTTCAAAAGAGCATCAGTTTTAATCTAAACTGTCGTAGTATGGTTAGAAAAAGCAACGCGTTTAAACAACTCATCTTGGACACTGGACCAAATACTATCTACGGACCTTGTGAGACCTGGCTGACTTTGGAAGATAACTCAAATTTATGAGAATTCGATTCTGCGCTGATCGCGCTGTAAAAAATGCCAAGCCAGCCAAAAAGGGTACAGTTGTTATGTCTCAGATTTTCAGTCCAACGCTAAGTCTCGATGTTATCCATAAACGAGGTAAACTTTGAAATTATTTGGATTAAATGCAAGACCAGTTCGAACGTCGATTTCATTATCCGGTTACAGAAGTAATCCAGAAAGTTCAGCAGCTCTTTTCTAGAGTCTTTAGCTGTTTCAATAGATGAAACAACGAGCGAAAACAATTATTTTCCGTAGATTTTTATACTGACTACCTTAAGAAAAAGAAGGCGAAAAGCTTAAACCAGTAAATAAAAAACAAATTTGATCAGACAATTCTTTCTCAAACACTTATTACTATCGCAATTATTCTGGCAATTGTTCAACAATTTTGATTATCCAGATTGTTTGAGGTTTGCTAACACATACAAAGTGATCATAAGTTGCGCCCACTGATGCAAACCGAAGTTTTTCAATCAGAAGCAGGCCTTTGAAGCAGGCCTCAAAACTGACGAATTTGAGATTCTTCATTTACTAGATGAAAAATAGGCGAAAAGCTTAAACCAGTAAATAAAAAACAAATTTGATAAGACAATTCAGTCTCAAACACTCATCACTATCGCAATTATTCTGGCAGTTGTTCAACAATTTTGACTATCCAGATTGTTTGAGGTTTGCTAACACATACAAGGTGATCATAAGTTGCGCCCACTGATGCAAACCGAAGTTTTTTAAATCAGAAGCAGGCCTTTGAAGCAGGTCTCAAAACTGACGAATTTGAGATTCTTCGTTTACTAGATGAAAAAATAGGCGAAAAGCTTAAACCAGTAAATAACAAACAAATTTGATAAGACAATTCAGTCTGAAACACTTATTACTATCGCAATTATTCTGGCAGTTGTTCAACAATTTTGATTATCCAGATTGTTTGAGGTTTGCTAACACATACAAAGTGATCATAAGTTGCGCCCATTGATGCAAACCGAAGTTTTTTCAATCAGAAGCAGGCCTTTGAAGCAGGTCTCAAAACTGACGAATTTGAGATTCTTCGTTTACTAGATGAAAAAAATAGGCGAAAAGCTAAAACCAGTAAATAAAAAACAAATTTGATAAGACAATTCAGTCTGAAACACTTTACTATTGCAATTATTCTGGCAGTTGTTCAACAATTTTGATTATCCAAAATGTTCGAGGTTTGCTGACACATACAAAGCGATTATAAGTTGCGCCCACTGATGCAAACCGAAGTTTTTTTAATCAGAAAAACGTCGTTGCAGAGCTGGTCATTATACAACATTCGAATTAAAAAAGGAAAATCATCAGCGACTCTAGAAACGGAAAGGAGGATATGGTGTCGGTAACAAAAAAACTCTCTTAATGACTATTTTGCGAATTTTTTAGAAATAGTTAATATCTGTAACTATTGGTATTCGAAACTTTGCTAATACTTAAAAGAAAATGCAAAAACCAGTTCTAACCAATTAGAAAATGAAGTTGAATACAAAAAGGAAGTTCACCTTTAGACTTGTTGTGGAACCGGAAGTACAGTGTTCTTCAATCACAAACTCTTTGGACTTTCAACCATTCCGTCCTGGGCACTAATAGATGCAGCAAAATATGTAGGAGCAAATCTTAATGCTTGTTAACCAGTTTATTGACTGCGGCACGTTTCCGTCGTAACTTTTGACATTAGTCTCCATCAGTATCATGCAAGGATTGCCCGAGAATCCTGAAAATTATCAAATCTGTTACCTTCGCGCTCTGCACAGCTTTTGGAAAACGAGATTTTGAGCCAATTAATGTCCCATTTGAACGAAACCAGTGTTTTATCACCAAGGGAATTTAGCTTCAGGAGCTGCTCAACTAAAGATGCTCTTGTTTTCTTCACTGAAACTCTTTATTCAAAATTAATGACTATAATTTTGTCTCAAATGCTGTGATAGATTTATCTAAAGCCTTTGGCTCAATTGAGCATGCTATACTGTCCCAATAAATTGATCCCATTACATTTTGAAAAATTGCCCTTCAATTGATAGAGATTTACTCAAAAACCGTCTGCAGAATGGTTCGGGGTGTATAAGGCAGAATCTGATTGAATTTATTTCTCTCAGAGTGTCCCCCAGGGAACTGTTTTGACATTTACTTACCAACATATACATCAATGATTTGAGTAATCTTATCAATGATCAATGCAGTGTTGTTCCATGCAGAGATGATAATATAGTTTACGCTTCCAATACAGATCCTGAAATAGCGATCTAAAACCTTAAAGATTTTGTTGCAGGATATGCCTGCTGCTTTGATAGAAATAATGTAAATCTAAACTGTTGTAAAAAAATTCTAAAAATGTTTAACCGACACATTCGCTATGGCTGTTAGTAGTGAGAAATTGACAATGAAAAATGCAATGAAATGATTGACAAAAGTGTGAACTACCAAGACCTGAAAAATATGTTGCGAAAAATAGAGTGTGGGATACGAGCAGTTAACGAATCAAGAGCTCTGTCCAATTTCTTACTGGAATTTAACTTAGAATTCTTTAGCACTAGTCGTCAAATTATTTCCATTATAGGGCTGTCCTGTTTAGTGGCATAAAGCGTTTTTTTTCTAATTTTACTAAGGTTGACAGTAAGCTCCGGATTCAACCAAAGAAAATTTGATGCATATTACTTGAAATACTATGTCAAATTTATCTGTTTGGTTACTTTTTGAGAGTTAAGGTAGCCACATAGTTGCACAAAGTTTGGTCAAAGAGCCCCAATTTTCCTAAAGTTAGTTGTTTATACACTGAAGTTTCAATTAAAGCAATTATTCCCCAGTTCGACGTCAAATACATCTACAAATGACTTCATATCCAATCCAATTTGTAATAATAAGTTTCAAACAGTAAAAAAAAAATCATATAACCCCTTTTGAGAAAGTTCAATTTCTCTTAAACTATGTTATGGGATTTTATCTTGGAGAGACGTTGGATTCAGAGTGTTTGTTGTCATTTAATGATGTAGAAAACTATTGAACCCAAAATTCTCATGTTTTTCAAAATTTCTAAAATTGTTTAGAACTTTAGATGATTTTTGAATACTTACTGGTTGGTCTAATACCTTACGGTAGTTTCTTCCATCTCTGGATGATTTTCAGCAATAGAGATCTGTGGCTATGCTTTTGTTTTATTAAATTTGTTTTTTAATGTTTTGTTCACCAGATCTTCAGGTGGTTAACATTTTTCAATGTTTCTGACGTTCTCCGGCGCGTCAGGCGTGTACGTATCGTTATTAATTGCTCAAAGCAAAGTTTGTAGATAGGTGCTCTCATCTGAATTATTTAGCAATTATATTAGTTCTATGGTCTTTTTAATGCAATTTTTGCCTGGCCGATTTTGCGTCCGCCTTGGCTTTTCGTCCTCAAAGACGGGATGTGATCTTTTTTAATGCAATTTATTACCTGAGCGACTTAAATATTGAGTCATTGTTTTAAACTCTTTCACAAATTTTGATCTCGTTGTGCTCGGTATTAGACTTAAAAAGTTGAGAACGTTTGGAATAGATCAAGATTCCGTTGCCTTGATGTTTGGTAACGATTTATTGATAAATGGTTTTCTGCATTTTAGTTAATTATTATGTGAACAAAGTTTTAAGTTTTCTTCGAATACAATGAAGAATTTCGGATCTCAATGAGAGCTTGTTCTTGAAGTATGCTGAGAAATTTTTTGTGCTTCAAAAAGTTTTCTCACAATTTTGTTTTAGATCCACAGTGCGCTCGTCCTTTAGTGTAAGAGCTGTATTAACTTGTTCGGCTGAAATTGCTTGCCCTCCTTGTTATAAAAAACATACCTTGAGTCAGTCGCTTAATGCTGATTTGAAAAGCATTGTTCAACCTTCAAATCTGAAATCTAATAGTTCTTCAAAAGTCACCAATTAATATCAATTTATTGTTATTATTTGAGCTTATAGGCAGGTCAATATTTGTTGTTAGTCCATATTTTGCTAGTCCAGTCTTAGTCCAGAGACAGTGCCGGAAGATTTGTTGTTGTTTTTTGTCTCGTTGATCAATACTGTGATAATCAAACAAAAGAATGTGCTGGGCTGAATAATTTGAGCTGGGAATTTCGAAGCTCAGCTTGTTTAGAAAAAAAATGTTTTTTAATAGATACCCAGATTCAAATTTTATCAAATTCTATTAGGTATCTAAGCTCAAATAGAATCGAATTTCATCAAACAGCACTCCAACAGCGGTTCGCCAACTTCAAGGGATATTGATTCAAAAGTTTTTAATTCAAAGTTTGTAATTCAACAACATCCACGCTGGAACATCAACGGAGCTACGATATCGTAATATTTTTTCATTGCAAAGTCTATTTCCGACAATTGAGTCTCCAGAATACTAGATACTAGTGTGACGGCTAGGAGGTTGTATCGGAAGTTATGTTTCTTGAAATGAACTGTGTAAGATTTCTATGCAAACATAAATCGACTTAAAATAGGAGAGTCTACAGCGATGTTCGTTCGTCTAAATATGCAATGTTTAATAGCAACGACGATTTTGTTGCTGCTTTGAATATCAAAGGTGATTTTCTTGCAACGACTAAGTGTGCCTTGAATATCAAAGGATTTTAAATATGGTGAAGTTTTTAATTAGCGTTCTGTAGCTATCACCTAGAGTTACAATGATCTAGGCACGATTCGCGATAGACCTGTTCACCTAGTTTTGGTTGGTATTTTTCTACCTAAGCTGGTGTGTACTTTAAGCTGCGTGGATTTGATAAGCTGCGTAGATTAAATGTTCTATTGAAATGGAATTCTAACAATTTTTCAGGAATTTCAACCTTTTGTCCTTTGGCGATGAAGCTGAAGAGGACGAAGATGAGATTGACTCTCAATCGGCTGGTAATATCTTTAAAGGCAGTGCTCATGATTTGCTACACAACGACCCCAAACTCATTCAAAGTGCTAGCAAGGTCAGTGATGGGTATGAAAACAATGCGAAAAGCACGAAAAAACATGACATTGACAAGAGTGAAGATAACGAAAATCAAGGAAGTGTGAAGAGAAAGAAGACACAGAGTAATCAAAGTACAAAAATGAAGGCGGCAGTCGGTTCTGATGACGTCTCTGAAAACGAAAGAAGTTCGGGTAATGATGAGGAAACTGAGCAAACGGACAAATTGTAAGTATTTGGTGTTCAGATATCAGTTTAAACGATAAAACTCAATCTTCATTTATTGCTAATCCATTCCCGTCTGCAATTTTAATGGTTTTCAGAAAGATGTATTAACAGTTTTAGCACATGTATTATCAATCAAGGTGAAGCTACTAAACAGATTAAAGCTTTCGCCGTTTTGCCTGAAGTGGATTGAATTTTTGCTGTGTTACAGCCCTGCGGAAATTAGGCAAAATATCTTTCTCGTCGTGACCAAAATGACTGTCCCTCATTTTGAAGCATGTCTTCATGTTCCTCCATTTCATGTTCTCAGTTCCTTGGAGATAATTAAGACAGTTTTTTGTAAAGCTTTTTGCTCTGATGCGAAACTGAGGATATTTAATTATCAAGAGAACAGTTTGTAACAGGTGTATAACAATAGACATTTAGGTATTTTTTTATTATCAAGTTTTGCAAAATACAGTAGGTGTTCAATTTCTGTACTGGCGAGATAGTGAATTTGAAATTTTCACGATTTTTCTTTGAAACGATTGTAGAACAATGTCCTGTAAGTGACATCAAATATATCGAGTCAATTTGTTTCAACTTTCTTTGACTCCGTTTTAGATCAAAATTGCGAGCGGAATCGGAACAGCTGAAAAACGAGCTTAATCTTGTGACGTCCAAGAAGCAGAACAAAGAGAAGAAAAAGGAAGCTAAAGGTCAGACTGCTATGAACGATTTTTGTGCATTTTGTCATGAGGATGCAATTTTACTCACTTTTCGTCTTTATCAACTCAAGTCTTAATTGTCATCAGAGAAAATTGAATATTGAAAAGACTTTGACAAAGATCTCCAAGAAATATGCTATTGTTAATTGCTCTCAAACGAAGTTTTAGGCAATTATATTAGGTCTGTTGGTCTTTTTTAAGAGCCGCGAAGCGATAGCGGCTATTATTGAGGACATCGTGTTTTTTTTACAATTCAAAGAATTTGAATTGTATTGGGGCGCTGTCTTTTTTTAAGATGTTTTCACACATTTTTCAATGACTTTGATCTTTCAAAACAGGTAAAGCCCAGCAGGTATTAAGTTTCAATAGAGGCCCAAAGTGGGCTTTAATAGTCCGTCAAATGCGTAGATCGGTGCAGCTGATGGGATGGCCTTAATTTAAGGTTAAAAGGTCATTTTTAGGAGTTTTTGAGCTCAAAATGGTGCAATTTTCAAGTTTTTTTGATTTTGAGTTTTTTGTTTGATTAGTTTGAGGTTGAACTTTTTAAAAGTCTTTGAAGGTCTTCTGCGAGACAAAATTACTTGTTATGACAGTACTACAAACACAAACACACAAAATGATACTAATTTTTGCAATTTTTTGGAGTTTTTTGAAAATTTTTGTTATTATTCAAAGTTTTCCAGACCCAGGGGCCAGAAAACATCTTTAAGGGTTTGATTATAAGTTTTATTATTAAAACTTTTATTGGCCATGGAATTGTTGGCCATGATTATAAATTTTTATTGGCCATGGAATTGTGTTCAACTTTTAAGTATCACAAATTTCAACAATTTTTTTTAAAACCTGCGTTTTTTTCCAGCGAGTTTTTCCGGTACCGTGGGCCCAGGAATCTCTTCTAGGGTCTAATAATAAGTTTCCGCATAGTTGCTAGACGTAATGTATTAGTTATCAATATTTTAATCACACAAGTTTTGGCAAATTTTTCAATTTTTCTGAAAGTTATTATGTTCCAAGTTTATGGATCTTTGCTGGCCCACAAAACGTTTTCATTTCTCGCAGATGGTTTACTTGATAGAACTCTAGAGACAAAAAGTGGTTTTCAACATTTTTTCCAACGAAATTTAGAAATTTTCTTTAAATTTGCACTTCTGTTTTTTTGAAGCATTTGTCATATTTCTCGAGTTTATCTACCTTTAATTGTAATTTAAATTGATCTCTTTCAAAGCTTGTGCGTGAGTTATTGGGTATGTTAAATTGTGTCATTTATTGCCTCAGGTTAACGGCTTTGAGAGTTTTAGCAGTGATTTTTTTCCTTGGTTTGTCAACTTTTGAGATTGTGTTTTTGGCTGGGATTGTTCAATGGATCTGCTGGTCTGGTAGATTACGTCTGTTTTGCATTCAATTTTTTGAATTTTTTTTCAGGACTTGTCCTGCTATGCTTTTCAAAATTTAAAGATGTTTTCGCACTTTTTTCCTGACTTGGAGCTTACAAAACGGGATAAACAGTTAAAGCTCAGCGGGAATCAAGTTTCATTAGAAGCCCTTAGCCGCATTTAGTAGTCATTCAAGTGTTTAGAGTAGTGAGGCTACTGGGAAGAACGTATTTCAATGTTAACTGATCATTTTTAGGAGTTCTTGACACCAAAATGTAATTTTTTTTTGCGTTTTTCGTCTTTCGACTTTTTTGTTGGACCAGTCTAAAATTAAGGTTTCTTAAAGTTAATAAGTCTTTTGCAAGAAATAGTTACTTTTGATGACCATTTTAAGAGCTATATGTTTTGGTACTCTAAACAAAAACACAAATTTATACTAATCTCCACAATTTTTTTCATGTTTTTCGAAAAGTTTTGTTATCTTTGAGTTTTTCAACCCTAGGTGTCATGGAACCTCATTTAGTATTTGATAATAGGGTACTACATAGTTTCTAGTGGCAATGGAATGTGTTTAAAAATTTTAACATCACGAATTTAGTATTTTTTAAAAATAGCAAATTTTGGTTTTTTTTTAACATTTATTGTCATTAGTGGAGATTTTACAGATCCCGGGGCTAGAACGGCTCCTCAATGTTTTGATAATAAGTTACTGAAAATTTTTTCTGGCCATGTAATAGTTTTCAACTTTTTAATATCACAAATTTTAGCAGTTTTCCTTTTTTAAAATTTTTTTGGTCATTTCTTAGGTTTTTCCAGCCTCAAGAGCCAAGCAAATTCGTCTATGGTTTGATAATAGGTTACTGCATAGTTTTTTGGTGCAATGGATAGTTTTTCAAGATATTAATTTCACCAATTTGAGCAAATTTTATTAAAAAATTGTTTGCATTCTTTTCAAGTTTCTTTTTATTTTCGGGCACCAGGGGCCCAGGGACCTGCTCCAAGGTTTGATAATAGTTTCTAGAGGTAGTTGAATGGTTATCAATACTTTAATGACTCGAGTTTTAGCAATTTTGCTAAAATTTAAATTTTTCAAGTTTTTCCAATATCATGTTCCAAGTTCATGGATCTTTGAGCCAGTGAAAATATTAAAGGCCTGAATTAGGGATACTGGGTAGTCTCGTCAGACAATGAAATGGTTCTGAAGATATTAATATCCCGAATTTTAGCGAATATCACGAATAAGATTTTTAAATTTGCAATTGTCGTCGATTTTTAATATTTTTGTTCTTTTCTTAGTTTAACGATTATATTTGACCAACAAAACTTTTTAAATTTTGCAGATGGTTTACATGACAGAATTCCAGGGACAAAAAATGGTTTTTGAACATTTTCACTGCAAAATCTGGAGACATTTAAATTTTGCACTTATCAGTTTTTTTTCTATGATTTAATTACAAACAAGACTAGAAAACTAAATGTTGCAGAGTCGAATCTCATCATGGAAAATATTCCTAGCTCTCTCCCTCTTTCTCTCTCTCTCTCTCTCTCTTTCTTTCTTTGTCGGTTGGGGTTTGTTCCTTCGCTTTCTTGTTCACGTTTTGTCTCTCTCACTCTCTCTCCTTAACTCCTTTGTTGATGCCGCACATCAGCTGCTCTTATGTGGCGTGATGTCATCATATATTACCATCATTAACGCTGAATTGTAATAGAAATGCTTAGTTAAAAATGACCTAACTAGTATTTTTTAGGAAATCCTTGTTAATTGCTCTCAGATGAAAGTTGTAGCAATTATATTAGTTATGTTGGCCTTTTTTATGCGATTTTTCCTCTGACTCATTCGAATTTTCGTCCTCAGAAACGGGATAAAGAGTTTGCGCGCAGTATGAGTTAAGTCCTCCTAGAGTCTCTTAGCTCACTAGTCTCCAAGTATGTGAGTCACAGAAACTCTTTTGAAGACTTGTACTTATGGTTTGAAGGGCGGTTCTTAGAAATTGACCCCCAGACTGTTACCCCCCGCGCTGGGCTCGCCTCACGCCCCTTCAGTTAAGCTAAAGCTAGCCTCACTAAACCGTGGCTAGATAATGACTTAGCCAACCGCTCGCCAGTCGTTTGATAGCAATTCGCAAGACGTTAGTCGGTTATGTTTTTTTTTCAATTGCTCTCGAATGACGTTTGGGGCAATTATTGTATTCGTGTGGGTCTTTTCAATGCAAATGTTGTACTTTGAAGTTTCGATTGACTTTTTTCCTTGATAATTTTATCCTGATGCGTTATAATCGATCTATATTGCTAAATCGGTCACTTTTTAAGCAACAGTTGTCATTTTCAACAGTTTAATTCTAAAAGTCAAATAAAAGTGCGCAATAATTTTGATTTTAATTTACGGTAGTGGTCTGTAAAAGGATCTAATAACATCATCTGAAGCCCGACTCTTCCCCGCTAGAGCAAACAATACCCCCTTTACATTAAGCAGGTTCCAGTAGAATTAAAACCGGCCTGTTGTTCGAGAGCAATTCGTCCACGCTAGTCTTATAGCTGCGTAGCTAAGCTTAGCTATTTTGCAGTGATCTTGCTGTTACGGCTCGAAGAGGAATATTGGTGTTCTCTATGTTTTTTTGTTATTTTATAATTTTGTTCATGACATGAATTTTGTCATCTTTTCAACGTTGACTTCTGTTTTAAAAAGTTGACTCTGTTTTCGGACATTTGTCTTCAACAGAACAGTAGTGTTGTCTCTAATTTCTAGTTATTAGTTGCTCTTGAACGAAGTTTGTTATCAAGAACAGTTATTATAAACGCGTTGGTCTTTTTAATAAAAATTTTCGCATGACCGTTTTGACTTTTTGAGTGACTTTAATGCACATGACTATTTTGTTTTGCGTGATCTTAATTTCTCTCCCTTGAAAAGTGCGCCAAAATTGGTGTTTTTTTACTTTAAATTTTATAAGTGGTTATAGTTGTATATTCCACCATCTAATGACGTCATTTGAAGCCCCCGTTAGTAAATTGAGAGCACATCGTTCAACTTTAGTGGGTTATGTTTAGGAACTGCTGGTAATATTCAATGTTAAAACTTTATTTTAGAAAATCCTTACCTTTTAACATTGCATCCTCCCTTGCTTAACTAGACACCCCCTCAACGTAAAGCTCCCACCTTGTTCCTCCACCTTCAGAACCCCTCTGATGCCCACGGCGGCAACTACCTCATCCCCTGACATTTTTGCAACACCCACAAACTAATAGTTTGTAATTTAGGATAATCCTGACTTTTTAATTGCACGATTCTTCGGCTACTGACGTTTGCTCCAGATTCTTTCCTAAGATCTGACGAAGAAATCATAGCTGCCTGCTTCGTATACTCTTCAGCAGGTCCGTAGTAAATCAATGGGTCGAAAACAACAAATTTCGAAGGTTTCCATGCTCTCTCCTTGGCATTCGTTATGGTCGTTGTTTCTGAACAGTAAGAAAGAATTGGATTAATAGAACATTTTAGGTCTCAATATCTGCACCTGAAATACTAGTTTTTCATTTTAACCATTTTATTTTTCTCAAGGATGTTTCTCATTTTAGCCTAAGTGTTTTTGATCTGCACAATTCGTTGATTACAACACACGACATCTCTGCAGTCTGATAAAAGTCAAAATCCTAAATATTTGAAACATGAATTGTTTGAGAATTGATCCATTTCAACTTATGTTGCATTTCAGTTTATGTTCCATCGCAAATTTCTTGACTACAGTCTTCTTTTTTAATAGCCGCGAAGCGATATCGGCTATTATTGGGGACATCGTGGTTTTTTAAGATCTGTTCACACATTTTCATGATTATTAATAGCCGTCCTCATCTTCTCAGCCGGCTATTATAGCGCTCCTAATTTTTTTTTTACTTCGACAAACAAAAAATTGTTTCGCGAAATCTTTTTGACTTCTCTAGGCTAGTTTCTCTCTTCTCATTCTGTTAAAAGTGATTTTGCACATCAGTTGCTCAGCAAAGCAATTCAAATTGAACAGAGTCAGTATAAAAAATTGAAGTCAGAAAAGAAACGGGATAAACCCATAAAGCCCAATTTTAGATGCCCGCTATTTGAACGTCGCTCCTATAAGTCTTAGTTACCATCTCTAATGCTTATTGGTATTGATAGTAGCACCTGTAGCCTCTCTCTAAAAGACAGATGTATGTTCAACTACGAAATGCCATCAAAATAAATCGGACTTAAAAATGTTTTTGTACAAAAATCTTTTTTTCAATATCTTTTATTCTTTCAATCCCAATCATGCTTATTGGAATCAACGGCGGCTATTTTCCGGCAATATGCCGGGTATGTTTGAAATAAAATTGGAGTAGTGATTTTGGTCACACCGAAACAAGAAGTGGAGCAAAAAAGCGAGTGGTTTTGTGGCGTGATTGTTTTTCATTATAATCATTTCGGCAATTTCACTTTGATTTTTACTGTTCTTTTTGATTTTTTGATATTTTATAGTTCATTCTAGGCCTAGTTTTTTTATTTGAACCAAATTTCCATTTCTCGCTAGTGGTTGTTTGTTCACATGCGGCATTTTGACATTGATTTTATGTTTTTTTCATCTGATTTTTTAGTAATGGTTTTCCCAATTCACTTATAATCCGTTCTAGGTCTATTATTTTGTTTAGTCAATAAAAATCATTTGAATTGTCCTGCTATGTTTTTTTACAATTCAAAGCATTTGAATTGTATTGGGGCGCTGTCTTTTTTTAAAGATCTTTTCACACATTTTTATGATTTTTTGAAGTCAAATTGGAGTATTGATTTTGGTCAAGCCGAAACAGGAAGTGGAGTTAAAAAGCTAGTGGTTTTGAGGGTTGAAGGTTTTCAACTGTAATTTTGAAGTAGAAAGAAAAAGGTGTTTGAAAAAAATTAACTTTCTCGCTAGTGGTTTTTTTCACATGCGGCAGTTTCACTTTAATTTTTACTGTTTTTTCGATTTTTTGAATTTTGCTAAATGGTTTTCCCAATCTATTCATAGTTCAATCTAGGCCTGGTTCTTTTTGTTTGAGCCACATTTCTCTTTCTTGCTAGTGGTTTTTTTCTTACGTGCGGCATTTTGACATTGATTCGATTCGATCTGATTTTTTTTTTGGAAATGGTTTTCCCAAATCACGTATAGTCCGTTCTAGGTCTTGTTTTTGTTTAGTCAATGAAAATTCTTTGAATTGTACGTCAGGTCTTGTCCTGCTATGTTTTTTAATTCGTCGTCTCCATCGTTGATTCTGGCGAACTGACTTTGGGGTCGTACTTGATGCCCTGTTCAGCCTCTACATGTGTACAATGCCAGTCCCGAAAGAGGAGAACATGGAAGTAGTCTCCTATGCGGATGATATCACCATACTGGCAATAGGAACAATCCTGAAATCCCTTGAGAATCGCCTGAATAGCTACCTAGAGTCCCTGAACGATTGGCTAACAGACAGAAAACTGATATTATCACTCCCGAAATCAAGCACTACAGTTTTCACCACGTGGTCCAGGGAAATGAGTGTAAAGCCAGACGTCAAGATTAACAACATCACTCTAGAAGTTGAGAACACCAAAATTCTTGGTGTGACCCTCGACAGCCAGCTAAACTTCGGGAAACATGCAAGCAAATTCTGTGAGAAAGTCCAACAAAGAAATAACATTCTCAAGAAACTTGCCGGCACAAACTGTGGTTGCGAGAAAGAAACACTTAACATCACGTATAAGTCAATTGGTCTAAGCATCCTCAACTATGCTGCACCAATTTGGACCCCAACCCTCAGTAACACGAACTGGCAAAAGCTCCAGACTAAACGAAATGCCGCTCTAAGAACAATCACGGGATGCGTACAGATGATCCCAATAGATCATTTGCATGAAGAAACGAATATCCTTCCTGTGAAAGAGCACAATGCAATGTTATCGAAGGAAGCTGGAACAGTGGAGTCAGAAAATAGGAAGCAGTACCAGGACGAAGTTTTGTTCTCCAGTTTCCCGAAAAGATTAAAAACTGGGGGAGTTTCAGCCTGTTCTCCTCATGGACCTAAAAACAGTGATCTGGACTGAGCCCTGGCTGCCAGGGGGAGCTACCTCACCCAAGCGAGGTCCGTAGGCTGGGCGCCCCTGTTGGGTCTAGGGTCACCCACTTTTGTGAGGGTGCAGACCAAGGACTTGGACGAGAGCTATGATTGCACCCTACAACTTCAGAAGGAGACCCGAGACCATAAACCCAGCCGCTCACCTCCATATGCGGCTCTCACAACAACAACCTGACTTCTTTTTTTCAATTTCAGCGATTTCTACTGCTTTGCAGTTAAAATTTATGTGCGTGACGTCATTTGTTCTGCTTTTAGGTCAGTTGCGTGACTTACCTCCCCATTTAGAGATTTCAGAGTTTTCAGGCAACTTTAACAAAGTCTGAATTCGATTTGCCTTTTCGTATCAGTATTAACTGGCCAATATGAGCTTGCCTTAAACAATGGCGAAGAGCAAAAATGCAAACTCTATCGTTAAATGTAATGTTGTTTAATAGCCGCCCTCATCTTCTCAGCCGGCTATTATAGCGCTCCTATTTTTTTACAATTCAAAGAATTTGAATTGTATTGGGGCGCTGTCTTTTTTTTTAAGATCTGTTCACACATTTTCATGATTTTTGAAGTCAAATTGGAGTAGTGATTTTGGTCACGCCGAAACAGGAAGTGGAGCGAAAAAGCGAGTGGTTTTGCGGCGTGAAATTTTTTCGCTCTAAATTTAAAGTAGAGTGAGAAAACGGGGTTTGAGCAAAAATTCGCTTTCTCGCTAGTGGTTTTTTGTTCACATGCGGCAATTTCACTTTGATTTTTTACAGTTTCGATTTTTTTGATCGGATTTTTTTCTAAATGGTTTCCCAATCCATTCATAGTCCGTTCTTGGTCTAGTTTTCTGTTTAGTCAATGAAAATTCTTTTAATTGTGCGTCAGGACTTGTCCTGCTATGTTTTTTTTACTTCGTCGAATAAAAAAATGTTTCGCTTTACCTCATTTTGCCGCCTTTTCAACATTTTGCGTGAAATCTTTTTGACTTCTCTTGGCTAATTTCTCTCTTCTCTCATTCTGCTAAAAGTGATTTTGAACATCAGTTGCTCAGCAAAGCAATTCAAAATGAACAGAGTCAGTAGAAAAAATTGAAGTCAGAAATAGAAACGGGATAAACCCATAAAGCCCAATTTTAGATGCCCGCTATTTGAACGTCGTTTTTATAAGTATTAGTTACCTCTCTCTAATGCTTATTGTTATTGATAGTAGCCCCGAGAAACAGAAGTATAATCAACTACGAAATGGCATCAAAATAAATCGGACTCAAAAAAATGTTTTTGTACAAAAATCTTTTTTTTTTCAATATCTTCTGTTATTTCAATCCCAATCATGCTTATTGGAATCAACGGCGGTTATTTTCCGGCAATCTGCCGAGTATGTTTCCCATATTTCAGCTTTAGAGTCACGCCCTCATCTTCTCAGCCAGCTATTGTTTTGGTCCCAATTTTTACATTCCATAAAGATTGGATACATTTTCGACTTTTGGTTGCAAATGAGAAGTCAAATTTAAGTGGTGATTTTAGTCAAGTTGGAATAGTATAAGCAGCAATAAAAGAGTTGTGTTAAGGAGTAAACGTTTTTAAGGTCGGAGGAAATTTTTTGAACATGCAGAATGTCACAATGTTCACTCTTTTTGCTAAAGATCTTTTCACAAACGCTACGTAATTTCATCAAATGCGTTGTCACGGTGCATAATTTTCATGCTGCCTAATTGTCGTTCGACGTCTTGCTGCGTAGTCTCAATAGTGGCAGGTCTTATCGGCTGACAGGTCTTAATGAGGCACCAATTAATAATTTTTGCTGCCTGAGATGATGATTAGCGGTTTTTTTTATATCTCTTTCAAACTGTGTTCATAAAAAGTTGTCGATTTTAGTAATTGTGGTACTTTTTGACATCTTATTGCTTAGTTGCAATAATGATATGTCATATTGGCTGTCTATTTGGGCATAGGTGAATCGCTTTAGGTGTTCGAGCTGATATCTGGCGGTTTTAACGACTTTCACATTGGTTGCTCTTACAGTTGTGATTGTTTCTTCTGCAAGTGCTGTTTTTGTCTTGTCAATTAGTCTCAATAATGCCAAATTTCATTGAACCTGCAATGAGTCATACGTGAATTTTTAAAAGAATTTCAGTTCTTAGCTAGTGGTTTTCGTGGCTTCAACACTTCATTTGCATTAATGAAATCTTTCTGTATTTGTTTCTCCCGTATTTGTTTCTCGTATTCTTTTAGTGGCCTTAATTGCAATTCTCGTCGACACTCTTATAGGGCACAGTTAAATCTTTTTTAGGCTGTCATATTTAATTGTTAGACGTGAAATTAGACTTAAATTAGTTTGGACCCCTTTAAAAAAATCAGTTTTCCATATTATAATTAGGTTATTTTGTGTGATACGCTATGAATTTTTAATAAGGACTTCAGCAGTTTTGTGGAGTTTTAAAAATTGCGAGTGCGGGAAAAGATGAAGCACGAATGCAAAAATTTGCCGCCTTTTTAAATACATTTGGACCTTTTATAAATTTCAATTGTTCTTTATTGAAATGATTTTGCTCACTTCCCTCTACCTTCCGTTGGGACTTTAATTAATTGCTCTCAAACTAAGTTTGTAGCACTTATATTAGTCCTGCGATTTTTTTATTGCGATTTGAATTTTCATCCTCAAAAACGGGATAAACAGGTTACGCCAGGAGGGCATTGAGTTATATTAGAGTCTTTGTATGCGATTACTAGACTCTGTATGCGATGCACCGAAACTGTTTTGCAGACATAAATTCATGGTGTGCGTCCCCACTGCGCTCACCCCACACCCCCTTCATTTAAGCGAAGGCTAGCCTCCCCTAGTAAAGCACGAATTGATAACGTGCAAGACTCTTGCACGATTTTGAATTCACTTGGAAGACGATGCTATATATTTTTTCGAAACAGAATTTTAAAAACCAAAATTACTTCAGTTTAAGAAACCTCTAAAGCCAAAATTTGCGACAGCATTTTTGTCGAAATTTTGTAGTGGAGAAATACACTAAAATTGAAGGTAATGAACTAATTCATAATAGTAATTTAGAAATATTTTCTGCTCGTTAATTGGCTTTGGTAGTAAGTCTTGGGTAGTAAGTTGTTCATATCCATATAGCTCTTGAAACTGAAATGCTAATCTCGCAGAAAAGTTTGAATACCCTTCCAAATGAATTCAAAATCTTGCAAGATTATTGCAAGGTATGAATTCTTGCAAAGCCAGGATCCCTAAACCGTTGTTCGCTAGTCGTTTGAGAGTAATTCGCCCGACGTTAGTCGGCTATGCTTTGGAAGATAATCGCGTTGAGGCTGAAACTCATTGTGTTAAAGCACTAACTATTGTGCAGATAACAACAAAAATAACAACAAAAATGTTTTGAAGCGGGAAAATGAAAAACATCTAGATGTTTTTCAAAACTTAAAAAGTGCCAGAGAAAGGTGGAATTTTATCTACGAAATCAGAAACTGTGAAAAAACACAGACAGAAATACCAAGACTCAAAAACAGTTCTAGAACGGTTTTGACCAATGGAAATGATATTGCCAATCTTCTCAACTATAAATTTTCAGGGTTAGGTGAATATTTTGGTAAAAAAGAACAGTATCAATTCCGTAATAATCCGGCACGCCACAGTAACAAATTTATATTCAGGTATACGACAACCAAGGAGATATTTGATATACTCAACAATTTAAATGTTAAAAAAACGTTGGGTCCGTCACTCATTCCAGCTTGGGCTTTAAAAGATGCAAGAGAACACATAGCTGAACCTCTGTTTTTTTGTTTAACCAATTCTTAACTGAACAACGTTTTCCTGACGACTTTAAGCGTGCCCACGTGTTGCCTCTTTTCAAGAAAGATGGTCATGAAGATCCAATAAATTATCGACCAATTTCGCTTACTGGAGCTCTAGCTAAAATTTTCGAAATCCTTCTTCGAGATCAAATATTAGCTTATTTAGAAAAGAATAAGTTGCTTGCAACAACACAGTTTGGATACAGAAAAAGTGTCAACTACAGATGCTCTTTTATATTGCACTGAAAAATCAGATATGATCTTAATAAAAAACATCGTCCCAGGAACTTTTTTAGACCTATCAAAAGCTTTTGATTCGATATCACATCCTACTCTTCTGCACAAAACTAAACTTTTAGGTTTTAGTGAACAAGCAAATACAATTCTAAAATCTTATCTAGAAAACCGTGTGCAAAAAGTCAAATTCTCGAAGTATGAATCAAATTGGATAGCACTTAACCGTGGAGTACCACAAGGTACTGTGCTAAGCCCACTGCTTTTCAACATATATGTAAATGATATGAAAGATGATACTGATGTGAATTCTAATATAATCCAGTACGCTGATGATACTTTTATCTTTTGCAGTAGAAAACCAATTTCTGAATCAAAGTTACATCTTGAAAAAAGTATTGCTAAACATTCTCTTTTTCACGAAAAATGAGTAAAATGTAAATGAAAGCCAAACCAAATTCATTATTTTTGGAGCCCCTAAAAGGAACAAAATCGAAGAAATAGTTGTTAACGGATGTGCAGTTCTCGAGAAAAAAGTTGTGAAATACTTGGGAGTTCATATTGACTGTAATCTTTCTTTCGATGAAGAAATAAAAAAATGTACTAAGAAAAATGGCTGTTGGCATCAAGGTCATTTACTCCATCAAAAATATATTTCCAGAAAAAACTAGATCTGCTTTACTGAACGCTCTTGTTTTAAGTCATCTGCATTACCCAATTGTTCTGTGGTCAGTTCTTAAAAAATCACTTCGAGTTACTCATAAAGTATCGGGTTATTATATATTTTATAAAGCTTCTAATGTTAGCCACCCTAAGTGCTAAAATGAATGACCGTACAAACAAGCTGTCATTTGGAGCAAACCAAAATACAAATATAATGCAAAACTGTTTTTCAAAAAAAGCAATTGACTGGTATAACGATTTGTCTCTCACCTTGAGGCGGAATATCCCTAAAAAGCGGGCTCTCAAAACTACAATAAAAAATCATTTTTGGAATGAGTTTCTAAAAGACCCCACGGTTTCTGAATTGAATTCTAATCTCAAATCTTTCAAGTTCAATCTTAATTTGATTTAGTTTTAGGGCGTCATTTAGTCTTCTATGGAATGTTAATTGGAGGATTAGCATTTTTAAAAATTTTCTCTTTTCTCGAAAATGTTAATTGTAGAATTAGCATTTTTTAAAATTTTCTCAATTATAATTCATCTCTCCTAATTTGTCGATATTTAAGCACATTGTAAATTTAATACAATTTTAAACTTTCACAATATGTGACGTTTGTTTCATTTATACTTCTTAACACTACATTGCCTTTAAACTATGTTCTGTATTTTATAGATCATACTCAAAGGAATTAACAATGTTTTTCTTTTTTTATTTGTGCAGGTTGGCTTTGATTCCAACTTAAGCGTTGATTTAGATCAGGAGAATATCGATGACATGTACAGTGTTGCGTACATGAAGAAATACCGCCATCTGAAGACGAGGAGTTCCAAAACACAGGCTGAGAAAGCTGCCAAGCAAGATACTGTAAGTTGAAAAATGAGTTACTTTTTTCTTGGAAATAATGAAGCTAATGATAGAAAGTCACATTTCTATCAAAATGTATGTGATTAGTTTTTTTGATCCTATTGCTTTTTTAAATAAATGAATTTCGAAGAATAACAGTAAATTAATTACAATTTTAGCGTCTTGAAATTGACTTTTGATCTAATTACATGGTCGAGAATACTATCTGGGTCGACAGTGCAACTTTGTTAGTTTCTATCACATTATATGTGTATACTGTATTGTTTGAACGTTTTTACAGACAATGAAAATGCTGGCAGAGTTTGAGGCAAAACTGAATGCAGCAAACAGACTCAATCTGGCCTCCAAATATGAAGATGAGGATGATGAAGAGGACGGGAAGAGTGCGTCAGATCTGAGCGAAGCTGTAGCTACTAATAGCTCGTCCTCTGCTTGGTTAGTTGAGTATAGTTCCTGATACCTATTCTCCACACGAGTAATGGGCTCATGTTTGAGCCTCCGTGCAGGTGCTATCATAATTTTGATCTGTTTTGGGCCCCTTCCCTCTGGGAGAGATTAAATCCCAGTTGGCAATTAGTCATAAAAAATCGCTTTGATAAATTTAAAGACGTATGCACGACAAGCCATTTTTCTTGCTGCACGACGACTTGCTATAAAAGCGTTTTGTTTCAGGATGACACATACATTCCAGCCTGATGCAGATGGCTTCAAACAGGCTCGCGATGCAAACGTAGAACGCGCTGATGAAGAGTACGAGATATTTGACCCTCGAAATCCTATGAACAAACGGAGGCGGCTGAATGAGGCAAAGAGAGCCAAGGACAAAAACCGACCTTTAGCAGGAGTGAAGGACTTAGACTGAGAAACACAGGCAGTAGATTGGAAACAGCTGACTGTTTCGGGCTGGAATAAAGAATTATTTATCTAAGCAGCCCGGCTCGTATCGAAGAGTAACGTCTGTCGTACCCAGCTCAAGCATGATTGGTACAACTGTGAGTTTTGCCGCAGAAAAACACTGGAGTTTCTGATAACTTGCGGCATAGATCTGGCCCGCAAACAATTTTATGATAACACTGTTGAATTGTGATTACGATATTGAATCCGTATCTCATAGTGTGTGGTGATCAATTGAAAATTGCAACTCTACTCCTTTGGAATGAAGAGTGGTTGAAGTCAATGTCTCAGTATTAGACTGCTGTCAATATCTCATAAGAAGATATAGTTCAATAAAATATAAACTGTTAATAAAATATTAAAACTTTTTCGTCAGTTTTCCTGACTGATCAAAGATAGGTTAAGGGCCGTCACTAAAATGTTATTAATAGCCGCCGTCAGCCTCTCAACGGCTATTATTTAGGGGCTCTCCTTTTTACAATTCAAAGAATTTGAATTGTATTTGGTCTTTTTTACTACTCGAAGAGCAGTATTGGTTTTCTTAAGGTTTTTTTTTACCGGAAGTACTATTTGTTTCAGACGGCGTTTTGACCTAAAAAGCAAAAGAGTAACATTGCCATGTGAACTAACTTTTTCGGAGCGAGAGAAGTTTTTTGTTCATGTGAATGACTTTTCGACTTTGAAAATTGTTTTTTGACAGAATGCCGCATTTAGATAACCATTTTTAGCCGTTTTTTGTTCAATTGGCCCAATTGTTTTTGCTTATAACTTAGTTTTTTTTGTAGAAATGGTTTTAATAGATGCTGTATTAATATGTGAACCTCTGAAATTCGTATCACAATGCTTTTGAGAGTCTGATAATGCGTTTTAAATTCTAAATGGGCACATTTTCCATTTTTTAAATTCATTTTTGGCTTTTTAAGTTTATTTCTTCAATTTTGGATCTTAAAGCGGATCTTAAAGAAGATCTGTTCACACATTTTCATGATTATTAATAGCCGTCCTCATCTTCTCAACCGGCTATTATAGCGCTCCTAATTTTTTTTTACTTCGTCGAACTTTTTTTTCGCTTTACCCATTTTGCCGCTTTTTCGACATTTTGCGTCAAATCTTTTTGACTTCTCTAGGTTAGTTTCACTCCTCTGTCATTCTGCTCAAAGTCCTTTTAAACAGCAGCTGCTCAGCAAAGCAACTCAAGATGAAGAGAGTCAGTATAAAAAAATCAAAGTCAGAAAAGGAAACGGGATAAACCCATAAAGCCCATTTTTAGATGCCCGGTACTTGAACTTTATTCTCATAATTTTAGTTACTATCTATAATGCTTATTGGTATTGATACTAGTAGTATATAGCTGGACCGAGGTGCCCGGGGGGTGGCGACCCACATGTATTAAGATTGGTTATAGCGGTTGTGGCTCGCTTCGGTCGCCCTTGAATTATTTCAGCAATGTATAAAGATAGGAATCAGATATTAATGTATGATATATAAGGATATGAATAAAATTTCATAAGATTAGTTGTATTAAGACAGATTCTACATGTATTAAGATTAGGTATAGAATCTACATGTATAAATATAACGTATAGCTTCTACATGTATTAAGATTAGGTATAGAATCTACTTGTATAAAGATAACGTATAGCTTCTACATGTATTAAGATTAGGTATAGCTTCGACATCTAAAATTAGGTATAGTATTACATGTATTAAGATTAGCTATAGCTTCTCACAAGCATTAAAATTAGTCTTAGATGCTCACATGTATTAAGACTGTTCTTGGATGTTCACATAGTGGGATGATTAAGGAACATCCTAATCAATGTTATTTTTAATTAGTCGTTGTAATTTTTTTCATCAAAAGGGAAAGAGCTTGATGAGTACGAAATGCATACTATTTATGACGTCACAAAGAACGCTATAAAATGGATTTATGACGTCACTGAAAACAATAACGAAAATTGATCAACGGTACTAAAGATTGAATAAATTCCTGACATTCCTTATAAGGAAAGCTAATTGATATAAGGAGGATGATACGATTAAAGAACTCATTCGATTTGTCCATGCATGTTTAACTTTGAATGAAAAATAAAGCAGCTTTCAAAGTTTTTTCCCGAACGATAGTTAATCTATTACAATGAATACCAAGACTAGTTATACAATACACTACAAAATTACTCAAAACACTTAAAATCTAATCAAAATCTATTAAGTATCAGCGAAAATAGATAAAGATGACGGATGTAAAATATTTGAAAGTAGAGTTTTAATTTCAGATCATCAAAAATTTTGTATGTATTCCATCTGCCTCCACCATTCGCTTTGGATAGAAATAGGAAAGTCCCTTTTTAGTTTGTTCGTACGTGAGAACTTGATGATTTACTGTTTTGAATCCTCAGTTAGTCGAGGATACATTCACTGCTTCATCCAGTACTTTTCTGTACTTCTGCAATGGTCCATCATTATTTTCTTCTAGAACATTCTTGTTGAGTCCCTTGCTGCTGAACTTAGTTCTCTTCGTTCTAGAGTCGTAACAGCAATAAGTTTTGCTACATAGAGACAACATTTCAGTACATCGAAACTCCTCCTTGAATAATCGAGGTTCCCGCTTATCATTTTTCACATGTTTAGGGCAACAAGTTCTCGGAAAAAAACTTTTGTTACAATCAGCGCGAAAATTTTCTACACAGTCATTACTTCGGAGTTCTTTCCAAGTGCTCTTCATTTCGGGACGAATGCATTCATAGAGAATCTCATGAGCTAGTGCCATATACAGAGAGTCAGTGTCCATCTCAAGCTCTTCAAATTTTTTAACATCACAGAACTTGTCAAAAAAGTTGTTGTAAAGCTCTAACATTCTCAATTTTGCAAACTGAAGGATAAAAAATCCAACAATTATTGGTTCACGATGTTCAATTGTGCTTTTCACTAGTTCAACTTCATAGATATCTCTCGAAACGCTATTGAGTCTTCTAAAAAGACGGTTATTATTTGCTTTATGCGTTTTTTCTTCATTAAGATAGAGAGTTTCGGTGTGTCGACTTCGATCCATAATCTGATAACCATACGAGCTGTTCCCAAGTAACTTCATAGTCTCAGCAACAACGCTCGAGTCAAGATTTTCATCTCCCTTTCGTCTCGCATCAACAACAGATTGCACAAAATCATTGAAGCACTTTTGTGGCGTATACTCAACAAATCGGTATATTTTAGTACAACGTAGTCCAAGCTTCAAGTAAAACTTCAGTAATGGCGTTATAACTATTCCATTATTTAATTTATAACTCGAAATCAACATTCGTTGTGGTTTCATCAATAGATCGTTTTTTTTCAGCATACTTTCTCATGAAATCTCCAATATCTTCTCTTCCAACGTTGCTATTTTTGAAAATTGGAGGAAAGTTTGCGAATCGTTCGTAGAGCACCTCCGGAACTTCTAAGTCACATTGTACATAACCGAATAACTTATCCTCATCTATCCGCTTCAGCAGGATTTCCATGCTTAAGGGTAGTTTGTAGGGAAAATTTTTTCTAATGTGATTTTTCAGAAAAGAGCTCATCTGAACCTGATCCCACCATTCACACTCCCTCATCTCGATAATTTTGTATCCCTTTTTCTCCAAGTGTTTTTTCCTTAACTTATCAGATTCTCGCTTCTGTAGACCATGTTTAAGTTCTTCCTCGCTAAGAGAGGGCTGAGCTTCTCTACAGGGACAGAAATGGTAGTAACATCCGAGAGCTTCGAAAATTGTATTGCAGTGTCCACAAAAGCCATCAACACTAAACCAATCAATTTTTTTCTGTTTTCCAGTTGTATAGATGCTCTCAATAGTACAGTCTGGTCTGATTGTTTGATAGTAAGAAATAACCATGTTTTCAATATTTCTAATCTTGTTCTGACGAGCTTTGAACTTTTGGAGATCAGAATCGAACTCCCACCTAGTGTATAAACCCGTTGGCATCGCTTGACACATGGCGAAGGGATACAATTGGCTGGCGTCTATTCCAACTATCACCTTACAAATGTTGTTTGATATTCGGATGAATGTCTTGTCTACAACAGCTTTCCTCGTGAAGACAATAGAAGGCCCACCAGTCATTTCACTTCGAACTTTTTCATGTAAATCTTTATCGCTATCGACGAACGGATAAAATTTTGAACTTGTTGACTTGTGAAGACAAATATTAGCCAAATTTGGAAGTGTACAACCGCGCTTCAATATATCAATGTTCCGATTATGATAAAACTCAATCATTTTACTCATTGCAGTCAACGTTGATACAACGTCTTTGTTATTATACCATCGAAGGAAATCACGAAAAGTTTTCATACCCTCCTTCTTCCACAAATCTGCTTAAAGAGTATAATTTTGTTTTCCTGACAGCGGCTTCTATTTCAGTCCCATCTCCTTTAGGATTATCTTCTCGTTTTTCCCACGCTGTATTAACTTCTCGAACTCAGAAAACTCCTTCTCCAAAGGATTAAAGTTTTTCAGTTTGCTGAAAAATGAGTCATAGGGAGGAAGTTTGTCACAGTCAAGTTTCGTCAACGAATCAAACCATTCATACGGAAAAAATCCTTTTGTCTCCTCGGACTGATATGCTTTCAGAAATAAATCCAGAGATGTAGCTCCACCGAGAAAGTTCAGAATATCGAGAAACTGAATGTCACCAAAACTAAAAGATATAGATTGGTTTGCCTTCTTTATTACCGTAGGTTGAATAGATCTATCAGTTATTAGATGAGGAATGAGATAAGTTTTGATTAGGTTAAGGTCATATTTTCCACTGTTGAATCCAAAAACTGGTAAAGTGTCAACATAACTATCAAAATGACGCTGGAGATCAAGGAACTGCTTTTGCTGGAATCGTAAAAAATTTTCAGATGCATTGCTATCTTCCGTTTTGTTACTGATATTTGGTTGAGTTTCGGAAACAACTTGCAATCTAGAGGAAATATCACTCAACCTAGTTTTGATCTCTGCTTCCACCGCCAACAACTTAGGTCTCATGTCCGCTTTGTTTTTTGCTGCTAATGTTTCAAGTTGAGCTACAAATGATATGATGAGACGATTAGGATCATCTTCGCACAAGAAAATTGGTTCCTTCAACAGATTGGAGAAAATTGAAACAGATACTGGTACATGAGTTCCAATCCATGATGTTGTAGCAGAGCTACTAATTTCCGATGAGTTGTCACATATTGCTTCAAAGTCGAAGACGGCAAAATTTTTGAAGAGGGTACAATCTTCTGGATAAGCGATTGAGAAGTTTTCAAGTTTCTGAAACATTTTTTTCTTTTAACGAATAAACACCTCTCGGATAGATATTTTTCACTCGTTCTTTGCAAGTTCGTAAGTGGCGATTAAAATGTCCAGAGTGATTGAAGAAGACGTCACAGCTGGGACAGCGGAACTTCTTGAAGAATTTGTTGATATCATTTACATAACAGATATGGTTGTTATAGCGAAGTAATTTAATGTTTTCTTCATATCGTTCAATGCTTCGTCGAATAAGTTCGCCAACTATTTCACCATCTTCAATGGTAAAATCATAGATGAAGATATTTTTTTCGGCTAAATTTTCAATTACTGGGATTTGATCCAGAGAAACTCCCATGAAGTTTTCAGGATCACAGTCAGTGGCCGAAACAAAATTGTCAAACAGTTGCATTGCATGTGGTTCAACATCTACGGATCCAAATAAATGAATGGAAATTGCGTGAATAGACATAAGTTATCGTTATAAGGTACATCATGTCCATTTGAAACCAGACAATTAACTTCTGGGTTTCTTAACAAAGGTTCCGGAAGAACAGAATCCAGGCAACCCAAAGGAATATTTTTTAAGAGAGCTGCAAAGATGGTAACGTTCGTAATTAAACCGAATCGCCACTTTGAGTTCCGGCGTTCCTGTGTACAGGTTTCAATCAAGTCAAACTTTCCAATTTCACTTTGAAGGTTGAGTAAATCGTTTTTATTGCTCAACAAATGCGCCCTATCCAGAAGTAAATTATTTTCGTGCGGATAATAATAACGGTAGTCGTTGTTCTCTACGTTCTGCAACAGGAACCCCAAAGCTAGGTTAACTTTTGCAGCACATTTGAGATTTTCAAAAACTTCATCAAGTTTTTTGTTGATTTCGTTGGTGTCCAATTTTACAGGCTGAAGTTGAAAACTTCTTGTCTTCCATGCTCAGCGTGCACATCTACTAGTAAATGCTGACATGCTGCTAATTCCTCTTTCAATTTTTCACTATCTTCATTCAACTCATCAACTATTTCACGGACACGGGTTGTGTTTAAGCTCCCAACTTTCGTGTTAACTTGTTGTATCTTCCTGCGATGAAGCTGCAGCGAGTAGAAACTTGGAAAATCTCTCTGACAAACAACGCACTTGTTTAAGGTGTTACGCTTTTTCGATCCATGCGATTTGGCAATATGGTACGACAGTTCTGCCGAATTTTTTGGTGCAAAATTACAGTTTCGTTTCTTGCAGTATAAGGCACCGCTAGAACAAGTCCTTCTATGGCGAGCAATGTGATATTTTACTATAGATTTTCCACATTTTTCACAGCTGATCTGTAAATGTCGGTCTTTTGCAGGCATTTCCCAAAAATTAGAAAGTGACTAAATATCGGATTAGGAAAGATAAAATTTTTTAAAAAAGTTAACAGTCAACGTTTCTATAGAAATTCGGTAAACAAGTGGTTCTCCTGTTCCCCAAAAACTTAATGATTTCTCATGACGATAAACAAACAGAATAATTGAAACAATAAGTCTATTTACTAAAAATGGATTTATCATGTCATCAACCAATCATAACAAACATTGCATAACATTGGAAAGTTCCGTCAACCTTTATTTATTTACCTAATGTCTTCAGAAAGTTTGTTTACAAGCCATAAGGTTGAAATGATTAGTTATATTACTAAAAATAGATTATATCGTAAGTCGTCAGCCAATCAGAACAAAGGTTACATAACATCGGAAAGTTCCATCAGACTCAATTTATTTACCTAATGTCTTCGGAAACTTTGTTTACAAGCCATAAAGTTGGAACCATTAGTTATGTCACTAAAAATAGATTTTAATTCAAGTCGTCACCCAATCACAGCAAAGTTTTAAAAACTTCGGGAAATTAAGACAGCCATTATTCGTGTACAGAACTTCAACAAATCTGATTTGTTTACTTAATGTCTAGACAAAATTTATTTGAAAAGCAATGAAAACAACCCAAAATTTACCTCACGTTAAAGATTTTGGAACTTCGGGAAAACGCGACAGCTTTGTTTTAATTGCTGAGATTCGTAGAAACCAGACAGCTATAGTTTGTTTACTTAATGACTAGACAGAATTTGTTTACAAGCAATAAGAATAACAACAACGTAAAGAATTTTCGTATTCGAACTACCTTGAAATTTTGTTTACACCATGTTATCAACTCAAACCCAATAATTCATAGAGGTAATTCACTGTTTACTCACTCAGTTTAGTCTCTTACTATGGTTGAAGCTATGTACGAAAACAGTCCCGAATACTTCAAAAAGTTTCAAAAACGATTCGAATACACTATTTGCGACACAGAACCAAAACCTCAAGATTCTGCAATAGAAAATTATGCGTACGGTTATCATTCATCTTCGACTGTTATCGATGGTTGTTTGTTTGGTTCCAATCATTGGCATCTCATTTTTGAAGATACAGGTCCCAAAGATAAAATTGTTTTTTCTTCGTATGCTCCTGCGACGATACCTTGCCTTGTGACTTGTTTTAAAATCCTTATTTTGCCTACGGAGAAAAATTTTGTTGCTCATGGTGCTATTGTCTCTCGCTTACATGTTGCTGTGGAGTACTTGTCAAAATGTAATCATGTTTCAACCAACAAAACTAAAAAACAACTTCCTCTGCCTAACCTTGTGAAAAGACTCTCAACCATTACTACTACCATACGTGCTTCTACTATCCCCGATGTGACTGTAAAACGTTTTTGTCAACTAATGCTCGGTGAACATTCTTCTTCTCTCTATCAGATTATGGATATAATTTTAAGTGGGCAGGGAAGTTTTGTACGTGAGACTTCAGACTATTTAATAAACTTTCAGCTCTGTAAAAATTCTACTGTCTAAAATAGTACTGTGATAGAATAATTAATTCAATTTCACTCCATATGTTTTAAAAATGCCAACAATTGCAATTCATTTACATCAGGTACAAATGGAAACTTACTGCTATAGAAATAATGAGCAATATAGATGCAAAATAAACCACACAGTTGCGAGTCTGCTGATTGCAGGGGAGACTGAATATCTCTTCTGTGCTCCATAATATCCATCATCATATGTAAATCAGTACATTGCTGTAAGCGGGAGAAAATGTCTTTATAGGCAGTCAGAGGTAGTGCTAACGGATCTGCAAAGTATAGTACGGGGTATGCGTAGCGTTTCGCAAGCATCACCCAATGTGAACCAATAGAATCAGCTCGCGATGCATTCACAATTATAAAACTGTTAACTGGTAAATTTAAGGGATAATTGTCAGCCGCATAAACACCTCGAAATTTAAATTTGAGATGTTTGCACTTTTGAATATGAATATAAATTTGGTCTTCATCCATTAGTAAGGATTCATAGGTAGAACATTTTTGGATACGTTTCTTGCAGAGTCAATGTACACAGTAGACGATTTTTCTCCCAGGAAAAAAATTTCAAATGTTGTTTGGCAAACCAGTATCAAATTTCAGTTCAACCGATAATGATGAGTTTGTTAGTTCGGGATGAATAAAATCGTGTGTTGCCTCTTGCGTGCAGACCATTATAAAGTGATGCGCAAAATCACTTTGGGGTATTCCATGACCGTTTTCAACATAAGCTAGGGCACTCATTGGATTGTAATACAGGCGCTTGTTATCATTTGTTAACATTGGAGTGCCAGCTGTCGCGAACCCGTTTCGATAGACCGTAATTTAACTCAAATCAAACTTTTGATAGTGGTAGGGATTGATATTGTTAGTTCCAATGAATGCATTGCTCCTGCACAATGCAACAATCAGCCGCCTTATTGGTTCTTTTGTAAAAATATCTGCATGTTTCCAACTGCGTTGACCTGCTGTTGCGAGGAATGTTTTTGTTATTACTTCATTGTAGCGATACATTGCCGGAGTTTTTAGGAGTGTTTTTTCAATGGCTCCAACAACGTTGTCTGACACTGTCATCTTTCTAACAAATAAGTTTGCTTCATCAATTTTAACTTTGTAATTTTTTGCCGCTGTCTCACAAATGGTAACAAAATCATCTTGCAATCTTCGGAAAGAAAGTGTCAAGGTAACACCACTTACTAGATGTTTTTCACAGGAAAAGAAATCAACAGCGAGCTTTCCATATAAAGTAATTTGTTCCGATTCTCTCACAGCTACCTGCCCTGCATCCCTTGAAGCTGCAGCTATACCAGCGGGGTTCGGCTCATACTCGTAACCTTGACACTTCAACCAAGTTTTCTTTGCATCGGCTCCATGTGAAAATTCTGTTTCAATAAAACTTTTATGAGCATAGTGTCCATTAGCTGAGGAAATTTTTATTCCATTTGCAGAAACAGTACAGTCGGCGAACAGTGAATGAAGAACATTGTTGACCAAAATATGCAGCATCGGTTGCGGTTGCATCGCCGGTGTTATATCGCAAATCAGTTCCATCAGCATTTTGTATCCGACATTTTACTTCCAAATAAATTTTTTGCAAGTCTATGAAATTGTTGCAAGTCTACTCTGGTGAAACCGCTAGCCTTCTTCAAGTTAGCAATGCTACCAAATGCAGCACTGGCTTTAGTGTACAATTTGTCTAACTGTTTAACTTGATAGGAAGTAATTCTCCCAGGGGCTGGTTGGTTTGATTTCTTTTTCTGCCTCTTCAAAGTTTCTCTGGTCGTTGTCAGAAGCTTTTGTTTTCTTTCGCTGGGATTTTGAAGCAACTTCTTTGTCCGACTCATATTCCAAAAATTGCAGTCTCTCTTCAGATGATAAATTTAGAAACTTTTTGGCGTATGTGTTACAAGTCAAATGCGAACCAATATCGAGATGCGTTAATACACTGAATTGTTCGAAAGATAGTTTGCAAGTGGTTTGCTGTAGATTGTAAAGAAACGTAGCAGCAAGAACTTCTGTATTTGTACCATTAATAAGCAATCTCTTTGATGAGTCCAAGGAAACAGAATCTGATTCCTCTATTATGTCCAGTATTTTTCTCGCTCTTTCAAATTTTATCCCCTTCAAGATTCTAATATCATTCAACACTCCTTGTCTGATAGTTGATGTGTTGTCTGTCGTAAATGATTTCGCCATAGACTCGTTTATTGTACTTCTAGCATCCACTGAAGCGTTAGTTTGTTGCTCTGTATCCTGTTGCGAGGCAGGGGGAGCTGATGGTGACTTGTTTCTTTGCAGAAGTGATATCTGCTTGGCTGGGTTGTGAACATCTTTGTTGCTGAGTAATTGAGATATATGAGGTTGTTCTCTTGTATACATCTGCTTAGGTATTAACACAAACTCTTCAGTATGCATTTTGTTCCAGATACTCTATGCAGGGTAATGCTATGAGTTGAATGAGATTGTTGCCCGAGGGAGATCGAATTATTTTTAACCGTTCAGTTTTCCCTACTTTCCTGTTCGAAAGTTGACGCAGAGTTTTTTCAATTTTTTTTCTTTTTTATTGACTGGAACAACTCCAGAGAGTACGTTCATCACACAGTCACTCAGAAACCAAATGAAGTCGGGGTTTTTAAGTAACTCTTATTCAATGTTGGAGTTCTTGTTTGTGCTATTTGCCCATTGCTTGAGCATAAGCAAATGTTTCCTTTTCATTCGTAATTGGTGTAACAACGGCTTCCTCCGAAGGAATGTAAAAAATTGAAGGATTAGGTCCAATAATATGTGACGCAAATTGCAAACCCTGACTGGTTTTGGGATCGAGATCAATAAAAAATGTCGTATATAACATGCAATTTGCGATGACGTCCTGAGGTAGCTATTTTTACAAATTCTTTATCGTTGAAGATTTCTTCACATGAATCATCATAGATAAGCAGACAATTCGATAGATTTTTTGTTATCAAAGCCTGAGTATTTTAGAAACTCAATCCCTGGTATAACTTGTTGCATATCTTTGAAAAGTGGTTGGAACTCTTTGTAAAAATAAAAAATTTTCTCAAAACGTGGATAAAAGGTCGAACCTTTTAGCATCCGAAACAAGAGTTCTGTTTTACCACAACCACTTGGTCCTACAATTGACATGAATACCCTGTCATGTGTAAGAAGCACTTTGTTCATAGTTTGGGATTAGGTAAAATGTAACCAACTAAACTCGATAAGAGAGCAATCCAAATTGATTTCTCTTCACAGCTTTCTGATAATAGAAAGAGCATAGAGAAGCAAAGAATGATCATTAAGACAATGATACTAACTTGAACGAAAAAAAATATTACTTCGGACCTTGGCACTGTTGAATTTGAACAACAACGCCATGGGGGCTTCTCCTTGTTGTTCACATCAAAGACTAAATTACTGATACCGGCGTCAGCCTCGTCTCTTTGATTCATTGGAGAAAAATAATTAATTGAAAAGTGAATTGAAACAAGAATCAAATAAAATGTGAAATTGAATTATTTACTGGGCAACTGTTTCATGTACCAGAACTCAAACAAATTGAAACCTTTAATATGACTTTTTATCTCTAGTTTATAACAGACGGTTGATGAGTCATTTTCCTCGAACGATGGTTGATTGAAGACTTTTTCAAGTTTGGGGTGTTCCAAGACATATAATCGCAACTCATTCGGCATCTCATTAAGTGATAGCTCACGTTCTGGTGGTGTTTTTTTTTCAATCTAAATTGAGGAACTTTTTTGTCCGCCCATTGCTTCCAACGTGGGATTCGCTGCTCTTTGGGGGACTGCATAGGCTTCTGGTTTGTATTGTTCATGGCCATAATTGAACTGATTCCGATGTTCTCGAGCTCTCTGTTTATTTTTTACGTACAGTTGGAAGTGATAGAAATTATCTATCACGGGCAGGAAAGCCCTAAGGCTGTCTAGCTCGTCGGGAGAAAGAGTAATGGTTGCAAAATAACGTTTTGCTGCTGCGCTATAAAGCGAGTTGTAACGCAGTTGTTGTGCTGTGTTTGGCTTACTGTTGAGATAGTTCGATCGGTTCTGATGATCACTTGAAAAATTATTCTGTATTGGTGGAGAGGGATCCTGAACTCTGTTGAATATTACAATCGGCTGATCGTCAAGTGGAGTCAAGCAAGTGAATATCTTCAAGTTGTTTGACAGATAGGTTGTTATAGTTGCCATGTCTTCTCTGTGCATCACTTTGTGTCCACTGTGAAAATATTCTTGCTTTACATTCTGCGCAGTGATTTAATAATTGATCGTTTGTTGAACGAAAGTTTGAATGAAGATAACAGGAGGGAACTTTTTCTTCTGATATTATCTCTGAGATTCGGGGGCAATTTAGATCTTCCAGATTATAAACAGTTTTTTGTAAAAGCTTACTGAGGAGCTCACACTTTTCAATGCCTTTGGCAAAAAAGTTTTTCCGTGTGAATCGTAAACTGAGACTCAGACAGATTGTTTTCAAATCACAGTAAAGTATATCACCTTCGTCCCAATCAAGACCGTGTAGGTTATTGGTCAGCCAAATAACAGTTTGTCTATCGTGTGCGGGTAAATCAGCGAATTTAAGCGGCGGTTTGAAAAATATTGTATCGTTGTAACTGGAACACAAACTGAGCTCTTTTATAATGAATCCAAGTGACTTGAGTTTGAAACCTTCGAGATCGAGGAAAATTATATTTGTGGTTTTGCTGCCAAAATTTTCTAGCATTCCAATTCACGAAACAATTGTGAATGAAAAATTTTCACTGATAGAATGAATAATATTCCTGTCAGGTGTCCAAAAAGACAATTGTTTACTGGCGAGTAACGGAAAGCGTAAACATATCCAGGGCCTTTGTTTCGGCAATCTTTTATGAATCCAGCGGCGTCATGCAATGCAGCATGAAGTCGTAGCACTTTGCTCCGTTTCAATAAAGGATCTAGTCTTGAATTATCAATTCCAATAAAACCACCATAGGGTCTAAATTTAAGTGCTATTTCTCCGTCAACTTTTGGATCTAACAAAGAACAAGCAGCTACGAAATAAAATTATGATATATGTGTGTATAATTTATGTTACCTCTCAGTGATAAAACTTTCTCATGAATGAGCTTGATGTCTTTTGTTCCTATTGTATTCATTATTCACTGTTTACTGAACGTGTGCGTTTTTGTTTATAAATTTTTTAATTTTGATGGTTGTCAACTTGAAAAATAAATCAAGCACTGTGAGTGGTCTATTTATTTTGGAAAGTTTTTTGACCCTGAACATGTTTGGGCATGATCCGATGACTCTCTACTCAATATATCATTAATGATTTTATACATCTACTAACAGGTTAGTTATTTTTTTGTCCCATTTATGTGTACATTTATGGACATAAGTGATTATGACCATAATTGTACACATAATTACGTGAAAAAATATTTCCTTGTACAACTTTGGTTTTTTTTATCAATGTGTATATTTATGTATGTATGTGTATGAATGTATGCATGTTTGTATGTATGTATGTATGTATGTATAACGAAATGTTTTACTTAGAAAAACCTGATTGGCTGGGATTGGCTTTATAAACAACTAGAGATCTCTGATGGTTCGGGGGTTTAGTTTAGGTGTGGTTGGTTTAGGTGCGTGGCGTGTGTGTGTGTGTTTGGGTGTTTGCGTGTGTGTGTGTGTGCATGCATTGTTGTGTATGTTTGTGGTGATTGTAATTGGTTGATGTTTAGCGGAGTGTTTGGGGTGTGGCGGTGAGATGAATGTTGTTGTTTATCACACCAAACGTGTTTCACAACTTCTCATATTGATTAAAAGTGAAATAGCGTTGAAAATTTTTGGACCCCATTTTCATAACATTTCACATTGATTAAAGCCAAAAAATTGACAAAAATTTTTTAGACCCCATTTTGCAAAAATTTTTACAAGTAATTGTCCCCCTATGGGACCAAAATTTCGATTTTCGAAAAAAGTGTTTCAGACAACTTTTTTCACTCACAAAACATGTTTCACAACATTTCACATTGATTAAAGCCAAAAAATCAAAGAAAATTTTTTAGGCCCCATTTTTCAAAAAATTTTACAAGTTATTGTCCCCCTATAGGACCAAAATTTCATGTTTCGAAAAAAGTGTTTCCGACAACTTTTTTCACTCACTAAACATGTTTCACAATATTTCACATTGATTAAAGCCAAAAAATTAAGAAAAAGTTTTTAGGCGCCATTTTTCAAAAATTTTTATAAGTTATTGTCCCCCGATAGGACAAAAAGTTCAATTTTCGAAAAAGGTGTTTCCAACTATTTTTTTACTCACAGAACATGTTTCAAACTAGTTCACATCTTTTAGAGACAAAAACAACAAATTTTTGTGAAATACAATTTTTTTTTCAGAAAAAAATAGGAGCTGATCAGAACCACAACGGGGGGGGGGGACATTATGTATTAAGATAGGGAATGTAGAAATTGTCCCCTAGGGGGGCACTTAGTGGGACATTTACTGCGAATTTGCGTTAAATGTCCCCCTAAGTGTCCCCCCTAGGGGGACAATTTCTGCATTCCCTATCTTAATACATAATGTCCCCCCCGGTGTGGTTCTAGTCAGCTTTTTATACTACTGATACTAGACCCTGTAGCCTCTCACTGAGAGACTGGAGTTTGTTCAATTACGAAATGACATCAAAATAAATTGCACTTAAAAATGTTTTTATACAGAAATCGATTTTTGTTGATATTTTCTTTTCGTTCAATCCCAATAGAGTTATCGGAATCAACGTTGGCTATTCTCCGGCAATCTGCCGGTTATTTTTTGTTTTAAATCACTAGAAAAAGTCTTTCTGTGCTCTGTCTGGGATCTTAATTTACTTCTACTAATTATCGATTAATTTTGTGGAGTTTTGTATTTGAAATTCTGTAAGATTTTTGTCATAAGTACAATTTCGAAAGATTTTCGACAATTTTAATGCAAAATTTTTTTTGTTTCCAAACTTTGAACTATGTTTCTCTATTTTAATCTCTACAGGAGGATAGCTACATATTTTTATGCGAAATATGTCATTGTTCTACTTCATTTTTTTTCCTTTTCGATATAACTTTCAAAAATCAAGAACTAGTCCTTTTTATGTTTTTTTTGTTTCTGTCCTTATTCTCCGCATTCTAGCACGTATCAGTTTATCACTTTCCTGATCCCTATAGTTCTTATCAGCTCTGTTTTTGTCAGTTAAGAAAAAAATGATTTTAGCCTTTTTCTTAGATTTTTGCTTGCAATTGGTTTTATTTGATATAGTGCGGCACTGAGAATTTGCTTGAAATGCCATTTTAACATTTGGACTGATAATTACTGTTGGGTTATGGACTTTCGCAAGCGGAATAAAAAGCGTTTTTAACTGAGTAAATGAATTCATTTCTCAAAAATGAGAGAATAACAAAATGATATTTTGCAGTAGAATTTAGAGATTTACAGGAGAGATCTGATTATTAGATCAAGATGGTGATTTGAATTTGGGGATAAAAACGGACTCAAAAAGCAGCTGTATATATACCCATTATCAGTTTGAAGAAGTCAAGATACAAAACTAATCTTAGCACCTTGATTTATAGTGGGGGTCGCAAAGGTTACCCAATATGGTTTGCTTCTGCAAATCAGTCGCAAAGGGAACCATAAATGGAATGCATTTGCACTTTTCTAAGAATTCATTCACACTTCCGGAGATATCATCATCATTTAATACATGCTGGGAAGATTTTACATCACTTAATCTAACTCTAATAATAGTTCTCTAGATTCACCAATTTGAACCGAATATTGATTCTCAGCACCATTTCTTGACGATTCATTTATATAATTTCTTTGATCGAAGTCATATAGCTTGTCTTTCTAATCTGGTAAGTCAAACTTTCTTTCTAATTCTCACTAAGTTTAAGACTATAGTTTGATCGATATTCTAACACCCCCACTCAGACTTGAGCTGATTGCGTAGTCTGTTCCCATCAAAACTGCTCTGAATGTTTCCACCTTGGAAACGGGTAAGGACTTTGTGAAGATGTCCGCTGCCATTTTGTCTGTAGGAACGTAATGAATTGAAATAGTCCAATCCTCCGTCTTGTCTCGAATGAAGTGGAACTTTGTCTCGATGTGCTTGCTCCTCTTGTGCATGACTGGGTTTTGGCAAAGTCTGATACAACTTTGGTTGTCCTCTCCAATTGCTATTGGACGATTCTGTTGGATGCCAAAATCCTCTAGAAGTTGTTTCAGGTAGAGTGGTTCCTGAACTGCTGCTGCCATGCCCTGATATTCTGCTTCAGATGAAGAAAGAGCAACTGTGGCCTGCTTCTTGACACCCCAGCTGAGTGCTGCGCCACGTCCGTTGAGCTTGAAGTAATAGCCCGTTGTTGATTTTCTCTCGTTCACGTCTCCAGTCCAGTCGGCATCACTTTCCCCCCACTAAATTATCAATTATCAATTGTCTTGAATTATCAATTCCAATAAAACCACCATAGGGTCTAAATTTAAGTGCTATTTCTCCGTCAACTTCTGGATCTAACAAAGAACAGGCAGCTACGAAATAAAATTATGATATATGTGTATAATTTATGTTACCTCTCAGTGATAAAACTTTCTCATGAATGAGCTTGATGTCTTTTGTTCCTATTGTATTCATTATTCACTGTTTACTGAACGTGTGCGTTTTTGTTTATAAATTTTTTAATTTTGATGGTTGTCAACTTGAAAAATAAATCAAGCACTGTGAGTGGTCTATTTATTTTGGAAAGTTTTTTGACCCTGAACATGTTTGGGCATGATCCGATGACTCTCTACTCAATATATCATTAATGATTTTATACATCTACTAACAGGTTAGTTATTTTTTTGTCCCATTTATGTGTACATTTATGGACATAAGTGATTATGACCATAATTGTACACATAATTACGTGAAAAATTATTTCCTTGTACAACTCTGGTTTTTTTTATCAATGTGTATATTTATGTATGTATGTGTATGAATGTATGCATGTTTGTATGTATGTATGTATGTATGTATAACGAAATGTTTTACTTAGAAAAACCTGATTGGCTGGGATTGGCTTTATAAACAACTAGAGATCTCTGATGGTTCGGGGGTTTAGTTTAGGTGTGGTTGGTTTAGGTGCGTGGCGTGTGTGTGTGTGTTTGGGTGTTTGCGTGTGTGTGTGTGTGTGCATGCATTGTTGTGTATGTTTGTGGTGATTGTAATTTGTTGATGTTTAGCGGAGTGTTTGGGATGTGGCGGTGAGATGAATGTTGTTGTTTATCACACCAAACGTGTTTCACAACTTCTCATATTGATTAAAAGTGAAATAGCGTTGAAAATTTTTGGACCCCATTTTCATAACATTTCACATTGATTAAAGCCAAAAAATTGACAAAAATTTTTTAGACCCCATTTTGCAAAAATTTTTACAAGTAATTGTCCCCCTATGGGACCAAAATTTCGATTTTCGAAAAAAGTGTTTCAGACAACTTTTTTCACTCACAAAACATGTTTCACAACATTTCACATTGATTAAAGCCAAAAAATCAAGGAAAATTTTTTAGGCCCCATTTTTCAAAAAATTTTACAAGTTATTGTCCCCCTATAGGACCAAAATTTCATGTTTCGAAAAAAGTGTTTCCGACAACTTTTTTCAATCACAAAACATGTTTCACAATATTCCACATTGATTAAAGCCAAAAAATTGACAAAAATATTTTAGTTCCCATTTTTCAAAAAATTTTACAAGTTAGTGTCCCCCTATGGGACCAAAATTTCATTTTTCGAAAAAAGTGTTTCCGACATTTTTTTTTCACTCACTAAACATGTTTCACAATATTTCACATTGATTAAAGCCAAAAAATTAAGAAAAAGTTTTTAGGCGCCATTTTTCAAAAAATTTTATAAGTTATTGTCCCCCGATAGGACAAAAAGTTCAATTTTCGAAAAAGGTGTTTCCGACTTTTTTTTTCACTCACAGAACATGTTTCAAACTAGTTCACATCTTTTAGAGACAAAAACAACAAATTTTTGTGAAATACAATTTTTTTTCAGAAAAAATAGGAGCTGATCAGAACCACAACGGGGGGGGACATTATGTATTAAGATAGGGAATGTAGAAATTGTCCCCTAGGGAGGCACTTAGGGGGACATTTACTGCGAATTTGCGTTAAATGTCCCCCTAAGTGTCCCCCCTAGGGGGACAATTTCTGCATTCCCTATCTTAATACATAATGTCCCCCCCGGTGTGGTTCTAGTCAGCTTTTTATACTACTGATACTAGACCCTGTAGCCTCTCACTGAGAGACTGGAGTTTGTTCAATTACGAAATGACATCAAAATAAATTGCACTTAAAAATGTTTTTATACAAAAATCGATTTTTGTTGATATTTTCTTTTCGTTCAATCCCAATAGAGTTATCGGAATCAACGTTGGCTATTCTCCGGCAATCTGCCGGTTATTTTTTGTTTTAAATCACTAGAAAAAGTCTTTCTGTGCTCTGTCTGGGATCTTAATTTACTTTTACTAATTATCGATTAATTTTGTGGAGTTTTGTATTTGAAATTCTGTAAGATTTTTGTCATAAGTACAATTTCGAAAGATTTTCGACAATTTTACTGCAAATTTTTTTTTGTTTCCAAACTTTGAACTATGTTTCTCTATTTTAATCTCTACAGGAGGATTGCTACGTATTTTTATGCGAAATATGTCATTGTTCTACTTCATTTTTTTTCCTTTTCGATATAACTTTCAAAAATCAAGAACTAGTCCTTTTTATGTTTTTTTTGTTTCTGTCCTTATTCTCCGCATTCTAGCACGTATCAGTTTATCACTTTCCTGATCCCTATAGTTCTTGTCAGCTCTGTTTTTGTCAGTTGTTAAGAAAAAAATGATTTCAGCCTTTTTCTTAGATTTTTGCTTGCAATTGATTTTATTTGATATAGTGCGGCACTGAGAATTTGCTTGAAATGCCATTTTAACATTTGGACTGATAATTACTGTTGGGTTATGGACTTTCGCAAGCGGAATAAAAAGCGTTTTTAACTAAGTAAATGAATTCATTTCTCAAAAATGAGAGAATAACAAAATGATATTTTACAGTAGAATTTAGAGATTTACAGGAGAGATCTGATTATTAGATCAAAATGGTGATTTGAATTTGGGGATGAAAACGGACTCAAAAAGCAGCTGTATATATACCCATTATCAGTTTGAAGAAGTCAAGATACAAAACTAATCTTAGCACCTTGATTTATAGTGGGGGTCGCAAAAGTTACCCAATATGGTTTGCTTCTGCAAATCAGTCGCAAAGGGAACCATAAATGGAATGCATTTGCACTTTTCTAAGAATTCATTCACACTTCCGGAGATATCATCATCATTTAATACATGCTGGGAAGATTTTACATCACTTAATCTAACTCTAATAATAGTTCTCTAGATTCACCAATTTGAACCGAATATTGATTCTCAGCACCATTTCTTGACGATTCATTTATATAATTTCTTTGATCGAAGTCATATAGCTTGTCTTCCTAATCTGGTAAGTCAAACTTTCTTTCTAATTCTCACTAAGTTTAAGACTATAGTTTGATCGATATTCTAACACCCCCACTCAGACTTGAGCTGATTGCGTAGAGTCTGTTCCCATCAAAACTGCTCTGAATGTTTCCACCTTGGAAACGGGTACGGACTTTGTGAAGATGTCCGCTGCCATTTTGTCTGTAGGAACGTAATGAATTGAAATAGTCCAATCCTCCGTCTTGTCTCGAATGAAGTGGAACTTTGTCTCGATGTGCTTGCTCCTCTTGTGCATGACTGGGTTTTGGCAAAGTCTGATACAACTTTGGTTGTCCTCTCCAATTGCTATTGGACGATTCTGTTGGATGCCAAAATCCTCTAGAAGTTGTTTCAGGTAGAGTGGTTCCTGAACTGCTGCTGCCATGCCCTGATATTCTGCTTCAGATGAAGAAAGAGCAACTGTGGCCTGCTTCTTGACACCCCAGCTGAGTGCTGCGCCACGTCCGTTGAGCTTGAAGTAATAGCCCGTTGTTGATTTTCTGTCGTTCACGTCTCCAGTCCAGTCGGCATCACTTTCCCCCCACTAAATTATAACTAGCCTCTTTTGTGTAAGTAAGTTTTAAACCTTTTGAACCTTGAAGATATCGCAGAAATCGTTTTCCGCACATCCAGTGTTGATTGGTAGGTGCATTCATGTGTCTGAACAGAATGTTGACTGTGAACATGATGTCTGGCCTCGTCTGTTTGGCCAGATACAGAAGTGATCCAACCAAGCCTCTGGTCCACTTCTTCGTCTCCGTTCTGTGCTGTCTGAAGTTTCAAATTCAAGTCAGCTGGAGTTCTTGAGGGTCTGCATTGATCCATTTGAAACCGCTCAAGCATTGTTTATATGTAGCGTTCTTGGTCGACTGTGACTTTGCCCTCTTCTCGTGTGATTCTTAGACCCAGAAACCAGTGTAGTCTCCCTCGGTCTTCCATGTGAAAGGTTGCTTCTAGTGCCTTCTTGACATCAGAGACCACTGTCATACTTCTTGATGCTACTATGATGTCGTCAACCCAGACCAAGATGAAGGTGTGATCCTCTGCGTCTGATCTTGCAAACAAGCAGTGATCGTTCCTGCTTCTGGTGAACCCCGGTCTCAGTAGGAAGTTTGCCAGTTCTTTGTACCAGTTGTTAGCAGCCTGTTTCAAACCATAAATTGATTTATTTAGTCGACATACTAACTTCTCCCCATCTGATCCGCGTTTTACAAACTCCTGTGGCTGCTCCAGATACACTTCTTCCTCGATTGGTGAGTGCAGGAAAGCAGTCTTGACATCAAATTGGTGCATCACATGGCCCTGCTTCGCTGATAGCTGAAGTAGAATCCTGAATGTCTCCGGCTTACAGGTAGGCCCAAAATTCTCAAAGTAGTCCAGTCCTTCCACTTGTTTGAAGCCTTTCGCCACATAGCGCGCTTTGTATTTGTCCACTTGACCACTGGGTCCCAATTTCAATTTGTAGACCCATTTGCCCGGTATGACGTCCCTGTCTGTGGGTAGTCTCACTAGGTTCCAAGTCTCGTTGTCTTGGAGTGCCTTGACCTCGTCCTTCATTGCCCGGTGCCACTGGTCCCAATCGTCGCCTTGCTTGGCTTCGTAGACTGTTTTGGGTTCCACATAGTCGCCCTCAGTCACAGCAAGATGGGTCCTGACTTCTCCAAAAAATTGCGGAACATTCCTTGCTCGTGTCCCTCCTCTGGGCTCTGCTCTGTCCGCGTGTTCCAGTGCATCTTCATTGAAGCCAAACGTCTCTAACTGTGAGAAGTCTTCTGTGTCACTGTCTTCCAGTGAATCTGAGTCTCTGTGACTCCCTCTTGTTGCAGTAGATTCTTCATCTAGTGCTGTTTCTCCAACATCCGAGGCCTCTTGTCTCAGTGTTGTTTCTTGAGTATTCACGCTCCCTGCGTCATTCCACTCCTCCTTTATTGCAGTAGATGTGTGCTGTCGTTCTCTGTTGTCATCGTCTTGATGACCATCATCTGGGTGCCAGATTCCCAGTTCCGACCCATCATCTAGTAGGTCAGCCGTTTCTTTGTTGTCAGGGATTGAGCCCACTTCAGACTCCTTGATGATCACATCTCGAACTGCCATCACCTTGCGTGTGTTGGGTATGTACACCAGGTATCCGTTTTCTCCTTCAGTGTAACCCACAAACTTTCCTTCCAGTGCCTTGGGTTCAAGTTTGCTGACTTCTCTGTCCCTCTTCCTCATGAAGACTGTGCAACCAAAAATAGATAATTTACTAATTGGAAGCTTAGGTTTTACACCTCTCATCAGCTCTGCTGGGCATTTTTCTTCGCCTCGTCTCACAACCAAGTTTCTGATTCTTGCTGCGTGAAGAATTGCTGCTCCCCACATCATCTTGGGAAGTCCTGAGTCAATGAGCAAACATCTTGCCATCTCCAGCAGTGTCCTGTTGCACCTCTCAGCTAACCCATTCTGTTGTGGCGTCTGTGGTATGGTCTTTTCCTGTAGAATGCCTGCATCTAAGCAGTACGTCTTGAACTGCTCTGAGAGAAACTCCTTCGCATTTTCTTGCCTCAGCTTCTTGGGCGTCCCCACACTGAGAACAAATTTCTTCAGGCTGGCCAGTGCTTCACTCTTTGCCTTAAGCAAGTCCACAAACACAAACTTCGTGTACTGGTCTGCAAACACAATGCAGAACCGGAACCCTGACAGTGACTCTACTCTGAAAGGTCCCATCACGTCTGTGAACACCCTCTCCAGCTTCTCTTCTGCTTGGGTCTCTGCCTCTCTTGGTACTGGAGTCTTTGTGATCTTGGCCAATGCACACACATTGCATACATCATCGAGTTCCCCTACTGTCTCTGGTGCATTCTTGACCACATCAGCTTGATTCAAATGACCCAATCGTCTGTGCCACTTCCTTGCACTGTCAAGTTTCACGCTGTTGGAACTCATCTTGAATTCTAGAACGCTGCAGGGTAAGTAAAACAAATTATTTTCTTGTGATAGTTTTAACCGAGTTCCCTTCTGGAGTTTCATGCAGCTGTTTCCTCTCTCGAAAGTGAAGCTATGTCCCCACTCCGTGCATCTTGAGACTGATAGGAGGTTTGAAGAATAGTCCGGCACACAGAACATTTTTGAGTTCGCATTGGAATTCCCCTTTGTTTGAGGGTATGCCGATCCTCACACAGCCTCTGCCCACCACTCTGGAAGCCTCTCCGTTGCGATTTCTGACCACTGATTGAATGGGCACAAAGTCCAGAAACGCATCGATGTTCGTCACTATGTGATCCGTACAACCACTGTCCACTAGCATGCCTGCTGTCTTCCACTGGGTAAGAGCTGCCCAGCATTCCTCGTCTGGTGTAGCCAATGTTGGACTCATTGCTACTGACTCATGTTTGCGTCCATCTCTGTCTCTTGCATGCCCTGTCTAGGTGACCCTTCTCACCACACTTGCTGCATTGTGCTGTCTCCTTCTTCCTGCAGTCCTTGGCAAAGTGTCCAGGGATCCCACACACAAAGCAGTTTCCTTTCTTGGGTCCCTTCTTGAAGTCACGCTTCACTGCCAGTGCCACAGAACCACTTTGTCCCTTGTGTCTCTGCACCGTGCTCTCATGAAAGTTCTGCAGCCTTTTCCTCAACTCTGTGAAGTTCGTTGCCGGGTTGAAGCTTTCCTGTATAACAAAACTTTCATACCTCATTGGCAGACCATTGAGGACCAAGGCGTTGAAAAGGGTCTCTGAGACTGCTTCCCCTGCTTCTTGTAGCCTTGTGAGCAACTCCTGTCCTCTGATGAAGAAGCTGTCCAAATCCTCAGAATCCTCGAGCTGCAGTCGAGCAAGCTGTGCCACTAAAGTCACCACTGTCGGCGTCTCCACACTCTGAAATCTCTCTTGCAAAAGCTTCCAAGCCTTTGCTCCATCTCCAATGCCATCATCTCCCACACAGTCATGTCTCATCAGCATGAGGGTTGTTGCATCTAGAGTCACTGCCAGATGGCACCACACATTGTTCCGTTTCTCCTTGATGTCTGCAACTTCCTTCTCATATGCATCCTTCAGCACCTTGTGGTTCTTCTTCTCATCATTGGTTGCCCCATTGGCCAGTGGCGCAGGCTCATTGGGTTGCTCCTCTGTCCCCAGTAGTGATTTGTAGAGTCCCTTCGTCTGCATCATCGCCACAAATCTTGTGCTCCAGATTGGAAAGTCCTGTGCCTTTCCTGTGTAGGTCAGCAGCTTCACTGTCTGTTGATCCATTGAAGTTTGAGCAGGCAAAACAATTGTGAAAAGAAAAGGTACTAAACAGAAAAGGATTATGACTGTCAACAACAAATTGGTTTTGTTTTGGAAATCAATTTTATGACTTAGAAAATTGCTGGGCCCATAACCTGTTGGGTTATGGACTTTCGCAAGCGGAATAAAAAGCGTTTTTAACTAAGTAAAAGAATTAATTTCTCAAAAATGAGAGAATAGCAAAATGATATTTTACAGTAGAATTTAGAGATTTACTGGAGAGATCTGATTATTAGATCAAGATGGTGATTTGAATTTGGGGATGAAAAAGGACTCAAAAATCAGCTGTATATATACCCATTATCAGTGTGAAGAAGTCAAGATACAAAACTAATCTTAGCACCTTGATTTATAGTGGGGGTCGCAAAGGTTACCCAATATGGTTTGCTTCTGCAAATCAGTCGCAAAGGGAACCATAAATGGAATGCATTTGCACTTTTCTAAGAATTCATTCACACTTCCGGAGATATCATCATCATTTAATACATGCTGGGAAGATTTTACATCACTTAATCTAACTCTAATAGTAGTTATCTAGATTCACCAATTTGAACCGAATATTGATTCTCAGCACCATTTCTTGACGATTCATTTATATAATTTCTTTGATCGAAGTCATATTGCTTGTCTTTCTAATCTGGTAAGTCAAACTTTCTTTCTAATTCTCACTAAGTTTAAGACTATAGTTTGATCGATTTTCTAACAATTACTTTCTACGAATATTATTGGGTCTGATTTTCAAGTCTTTTTGCAATTTTTGGGCCATTGTTTTGTTTTTTTAATTAGTAGTATTGATTTAAAGTCACATGCCTGTAGGCTGTGTTTACTACGAAATATGCAGGTTTATTTTCTACAAAGTAGTCTTTTTCTTTGCAAATTGACACAGCGCAGAAATTTTACACATTTTTTTCATTTTTCTTTTTTTCTTCAAAAATAGAGATGTCGGCGTGGTTTATATTTTGTTGTTGTTTAACTCATTTTCATATCAGGAGAAAACCGTTTTTCGTTTAATTTTTCACGTTAATCTTTTCTGGCTAATTTGTTTTTTAAACTGTTATTCTCTCTGCATTGATGCGTCCTGCAAGGAGATATTAGCTATTTGAAAAGGCAGTTCAGTCGTGGGGATTTGACTTCGAGTCGTTTCGGGAATTTTTCGGATTGTTTTTAAGATCTGTTTATGCACATTTTGATGATTCTTGAAGTCAAATTGGAGTAGTGATTTTGCTCACACCGAAACATGAAGCGGTGCGAAAAAGCTAGAGGTTTTGGGGCGTGAAATTTTCTTCATTGTAATTTTGAAGTTTGGAATTTTGAAATTTTGGAAAACGGTCCTTCGTCCCCTTTGAAACTTTTGTAGATTAATGTCCTCTAAGTGACATGAAAGATCTGTTTTTGTTTAGTCAATAAATTTTTTGAGTTTCTCAACGGCTATTATTTAGGCGCTCTCTTTTGAAAACATTTTGCTTACCCTCTGATCACGTTTTTTTACATCAGTCGCGAGTTTCCCGCTTGACTTCTGACTTAGCTTCATTCAATGTTTCTTCTGAATTAATTTTAAATTCTTCCACGCATTGATTACGCAATGTAGTGAAACACAATGTGCGTCAAGTGGGTCAACGGAGGCTATTTTCCGGCAATTTGCCGGCTATGTTTTATTTTTGGTCGTCAAATTTGGAATAAACAATTTAAGCCCGGACGGCATTAAGTGGCTGAATAGAGCCGTACACCTTACTAGTCTCCAAGTATGCGATTCACCAAAACTGTTTTGAGACAGTTTTATGGTGTGAAAGGTGGTTCTAATTCTTCAAGGTTGCCCCTTGTCAGTCGCCCTTCCTACGATATAAGTAACTTACTTCCACATTTTGTATTGCGGAAATCCATAAAAGAAACGGGATAAACCGATAAAGCCGGGTCATTGGTTCATAATGCATTAGGTTATCAAAGTTCATTAAAGCGATTGCTAGCTGGCATTTGTATTATGCTCAAAAACTCAGTTTAGAAGCCGAATTAAGCGTAATTTTAGACTAACCGAATATGAGGAATTCGCACACCAAAAAAATCAGACACTTTGAAAAATTTTGACGCAATATATCTTTTTATTTTTTTCTTTGTCTGTTTCAATCCCAATGTGCGTCAAGCGGTCAACGGCGGCTTTTTTCCGTCAATTTACCGGCTATGTTAAAACAATAAAACTCAATCTTCATATTGCATAACAATTCCTGTACTGCAAATTTAATGGTTTTCAGAGATGGATTAAAAGATGATGAAGTTTTAGCACATGTATCATCAATCAAGATGAAGCTACTAAACAGACTAAAGCTTTCGCTGTTTTGTCTGAATTGGTTTAAATTTTTGCTGTTGAGAATTTTAGCTTTTTTCCTTTTTCCTTTTTGCATAAATATTTTATTGATATCTGCGTCGTAACCAAAATGGCTCTCGCTATTTTTGAAGCATTTATTCAAGCTCCTCCATTTCAGGTTCCTCAGTTCCTTAGAGTTAATTCAAACAGTTTATTGAGAAGATATTTGCTCTGTTGCAAAACTTAGTATAGTTAATTGCCAAGAGAACAGTTTGTAGCAGTTTTACAAACTCCAGACATTTAGGTTTTTTTATTATTATCTAATTTTGCAAATTACACTAGATTTTCTATACTGTCGAGATATTGACTTTGCATTTTTCTCCCATGTTATTAATTGACGATGCTGCTGTGCACTTCCATCGTCCCCTTTGAAACGATTGTAGAACAAGGTCCTCTAATTGACATCAAAGATATGTTTTTGTTTAGTCAATGAAAATTCTTTGAATTGTACGTCAGGACTTGTCCGGCTATGTTTTTTTTAGCTTAACCTTTTGATCATATTATTTGTTCAAATTCTTTTTGATCAAATTCTTTCACGTATGTATTGTATTACGTAATTTAATGAATGCGGTCACTGAAAAAAAATCGGTCAATTTCTCTTCTTTTTCTTTCTGTATCAGTCCGGATGTGCATCAAGCGCGGCAATGGTGGCTATTTTGCGGCAATCTGCCAGCTGTGTTAGCTAGATTGAAATGATTTGAAATTATTGTGTATCATGGTTTTCGTGTAGCCTATTAATGGTTTCCCAATTTTTCAGATATAAAAGGCTAGATATCGAATATGCGAATATGGATATTCTGATTTGTGTGCTCTTAATAATTTAATTGCGCAAGATTCTTCTTCTTTCTCTCGCCTTCATTTTTAACCTCACTGTTTCTCTTATTCATCGTCATTTCTCGTTATCTCGTATGTTTTATGACGCCCCGCTTTTCAAATTGCGTGCAGCTAACTTTAATCACTGCAGAAATTAGAGCTTCTGGTTTTGTTTCCTTTTCCAATTGCTCGCTTACCAAGGTTACCGCTGTCATAACCCGGTTGTACATACTTTTGTTGAACATTGTCATTTGTCATGCTTGTCTGTCGTGTGATTTTTCGTCTGATTTTTCATCTGGACAAAAAATTTCGTGACATCGCCTTTTGAAATGGTATAAACAGGTACACCCCGAGCGCATTAAGTCACGGAGCAGTTCTCTGAGAGCCTTGTTAGTCTTGAAGTATGTTTTTCACCATAACTGCTGAGCAAATTTATAATTTGATAATGTTTAACAAGTTTAATATTTTCTCTTTGATCAACTAAATCAAAAACAAAAGGAAATCTATCTTACTTAGCTGCTTGTCCGTTCGATAATTTCGCCTCGGCGGCAGCTTAATCTGAGCAATTTTGCATAATACTGCGTTGTTCGAGCGTATTTTGTCAGATAATTTGCTATTATAGCTGCGAACCTGTAAGGTGAGCGTAGCTGTTGCGGTACTCTTGGTTTCTATTTTTCCGTCTGGCGCTAATTTTGTTTTATATTTTTTCGCGAGCCTCAAAAATTTTGTTTACCTTTTCTTGCCGCTGTTTTAATGCTCTTTTACTGTTTTCAGGTGCGTGACGGCATATCGTACCATAATAATTTTTAGATTTTTGTCTTAATTGACTTAGCTAGCGCTCCAAATTACTTTTGACACGCTAAGTTCTTTTAAAGTTACTGTAAACCCATTTCACGACTATTTGCGGACAGCACATGACGAAGGCCGGTAAAAGTAAGGTTTCTCGCTTAAAATGAAATAATTAATATATGAACTCTGTAGTTTTAGTTTAATAAGCGTTTTTATTTTTAATAAGCTTTTTCAGACTAATTGGAATCAATTCCCTCTTCAATATTTTTTGCTATCTGGATTTTTTGCAAAGCAAGTCTCTCGCAGCTGTTTCGGCACTCTGACAGCTATGTTTCATTTTCTTGCTGCTATTTGCTGTTAATTTATTAACCTTTATTAATTAATTAATTAATCTTTATTAATAGCCGCACAGCGATAGCTGGGACTATTATTGGCCTTCTCTAGGTTTTTTTACAATTCAAAGAATTTGAAATGTATTGGGGTGCTGTCTTTTTTTAAAGATCTGTTCACACATTTTTTTTATAATTTTTGAAGTCAAATTGGAGTAGTGATTTTGGTCACGCCTAAACACGAAGTGGAGTGAAAAAGCGAATGGTTTTGCGGCGTGAAATTTTTCCGCTCTAGTTTTAAAGTAGAGTGAGAAAACGGTGTTTGAACAAAAATTAGCTTTCTCGCTAGTGGTTTTTTGTTCACATGTGGCAATTTCACTTTGATTTTTACGGTTTTTTGAGTTTTTGGATCGAATGTTTTTCCCAATCCATTCATAGTTCATTCTAGGCCAAGTTTTTTGTTTGAACCAAATTTACATTTCTCGCTAGTGGTTTTTTGTTCACATGCGGTATTTTGACATCGATTTTCTGTTTTTTTTTTATTTTTTGATCTGATTTTGTTAGAAATGGTTTTCCCAATTCACTCATAGTCCGTTTTAGGTCTAGTTTTTTAGTTTAGCCAATGAAAATTTTTTGAATTGCACGTCAGGACTTGTCCTGTTATGTTTTTATTTCGTCGTCAAGATTTCTTGTTACGACCATATGACGTCACAACCACTTCAAATCTGCTTTTTGTTAATTCGATCATGCAATTTCAATTGAATTGCGTGCGTCACGTCATTTTTCACTCTTAATGGATCGAGTTTTTGTTCATTCGCATGATTAATTTTTTTGTCACAATGACTTACCTCACTCTCAAAAATGACTTCCTCAAAATTGACTTTTTTAAATTGAATTCAAAGATATAAGGTCAAAAGAGTGTATGTCACTCTAATTGGAGGTTATTTAAGAGCAGCTAATAGAAGCAGGAATAAGATACAGATTCATAATCAAAATCTAACGTCTCAGCATTTAGTCTGAAACAGATTTAGTCACGGTTTTCGCTCTAAAAAATAACACGGTTAATTCGCTCTAATACAAATTTGAAAAAAATGCAAATGGTAGGAGACAACATAAATTTACAAATATAGCATTATGTAAAATATTCTTAAAAAACATCAAAGAACTTGAACTTTAGTGAACACGAGCTGAAAATTTTCATGCACAATGTTCTATGTACATCGTGAAGATTTACAGGATAAGCGAAATCGAATATCTTCAATGACATCTTGCATATCAGATACTTTGGGTACTTCAGAGAAAGTGTTTTCAAAAGTGTTCTTTCGGTTCTTTTTTTCAAGGAAGCTCTCGACGTTGCTAGGTCTGTAGAAGGCATACTATTATAAATTAGAAGGCATACTATTATAAATTGGAATAGTTTGTGCTGCAAAAGAATCGGTTAGAAACTTACTGTTCTTTTTAATTTTAAAATTGAATTAGCTCAAAGATCGTTGCTGAGTAACCGACAAAACTCTTAGGACAATGATGCTTTAAGATAAAAGAAACTGGTAAAAATTTGTTACGAAGTTTGAGATTAATCGACTGATTATTCTTTCTCCTATTAAAATAAGTTTTATTCCCCAAATATTTGTTTTTTGTCCCAAATTGTGAGCAGCGTTTCTTCGCAACCCAATAAAAATTAAGCTGAATGTGTATAACCTAAAACAATTGCGTTGAGTAGTAATTTTTTTGTCTAATGGGTTAATTTTTTTTTACCCACAACGTTTATTCCGCAAGCTATTTTCTGAAGGATCTTTTTCACTTCATCAAATTTTAGGTTGCTATCATTAATTAGGCCAAGATACTTCACACTAGTTGCTTCTGCTATTTTGTCGTTGTCGACATTCAAAAGTTTATTTATCGACTCTTCCTGCTGATGTTGAATACTATTTACTCTAATGTTTTGTTTGCTAAACAATAACTAGGTCTTTGTAAAGAGATCGATATTTTTGAGATGTTATGTTTAAGCTTTTTTTTGACAAATTTTCATCAATGTTTGTTGTAATAAAGAGTCGTCTGTATACTGGACGACTGAAAAATCGTATTCTAAAACTTTGCTATTTTTACATAAATCTTGCACAACGGAAATGCTACCATTTGAGATAATGGATGTATAAAACATCAGCATCCAAAAATTTCGGATAGAGGAATTTGCTCTAAACTTATGTTGTTCAAGTATGATAAAGTTTGCTCAACGTACCGTATTCAAGTATGCTCAGCGTATCCTGGACAACTCTTGGTCAATATGGATCGGAAAGGTTGTCTCAGTTACATTATCTCATCGCTCTTCTTGTTCGCGAAATGGAATATTTTTTTAAACTGTGAAAGCCTTTCGAGTCCATATTTGGAGAATTTCTGGAGAGGTTGCGAGCAAACTTCTGTCTTCGAATGCTTTTTTGGATGCTAATGTTGTATTATACATCCATAATCTCAAATTTAAAAACATTATAGCTAAGAACTGTGTTCAATCATGTTTTTTTTTGGATTTTTTCTGGAAAATCATATATAAGCCACCTCTTTAACTGACATTTTTCTTTTTTTTTTTGAAAAAATAATTTGCTTTTATTGTCTTGAATTTTACCAACTGCATGTCTTCAGAATTCAAAAAACGATTCCTCTTTCCGTTGATATATTATTAGTTTAGTATTTTCAACTAGATACAAAAATGTTCACCTTGTTTTAAATTTTCTGTTAAAGTCTTCAGTTTTGATGTGTAATCATAAATCCCTACAGTTTAATTTTTCCAAAATCTGAAACTTGTAAATAAACTAAACACTTGGTTGAGACTTAATTGAAATTTACATATTAAACATTATCTTCCTAATTTATTACAAACTAGGGTTTGGTTTTCTGAAAATAATATAATAAGGTATTCGAATTCTACTACCCTTCTGCCTTTTGGAACTCTTTCCTGTCGTTTAGGCTTTTCTATATCTTACTGTTTAAATATGGTCTTCGACGTTTCTTTAATTTTGCTTGAATTTTGTTTGTGCTTGGAAGTTTTTTCCGTTACTTAGCAATGTTACGTTCCAATACTCCTTTTTGACTTTTATTGTGATTCCATGAAAAGGTTATGGGTGCGTTTGTTTACTATAATGGGAACATATTCTAAACTTTTGAATTGTTTTAGTGCTGTTTTTTGTTTGTTGAAGAAAGTTGAAAAAACCTATTTTATGACGCTGTTGTTATTTGGAGTTCTGCTGGAAGTTTTTTTTTCTAGAAGTAGATCTGTGGTAGTATTGGAATTGTTTTTTTCAGAAAGTTTTAGGCCCCATTTAATATGTTTGTTAATTCTGTCGATAGAGTAAGATGGTAATCGCACGAAAATCTAAATGGGTCCGTAAAAGTGATTGGAAAAGACTTATTCTTGTCTTAGTGGTACTTGATGACGAACCAAGTATAATGAATGCGGAAGTCATTTTACTGATAACCTTCTGTAGTTGATTTTGTTATGTCGTTTTCTATTCAATTTATGCACCTGAATGTCTATATTTTCCAGATGCGTGCAATCGGTATCCTTTGAATTTGCCATTTTGGACGATTGGCAGTTTTTCATCATTGAAAACTATTGCTTCCGTTTTTCATCATTCAATTATAATCTGTTTTAGTTCATTCATCTTCAGCTTGTAGCTGTAAATTTTCATGTTAACTTGACATAGAATTGCTTTATCAATGTCAAACTGTAATACAGCAAAATTCGTTATAGCTTTACTGAAGACGTTGAAATAAATTATGAAACATTTAAAGGCCCTAAGACAGTTTCTTGCGTAACGCCGTGATTTTTGACAACTCAATCTGATTTAGCGATCCCATTTTTAACACTTTTGTCTATGACAAAGGAAGGGTTTAATGAAGTTCTTGCATTCTTTCCAAATCCATATTTGTTTAGTTCTTCTAGATATTGAGTTGAAAGCTTTTGTTAAGGTAGAAAAAAGTTAACTGATAGCCTTTTGAATGCATGTTTGAACAAGGATTTCCGGACACGTTGCGGGCAAACTTCTGTCTTTTTTTAGATGATAATGTTGTATCATACATCCATAATCGCAATTTTAAAAACCATCTAGCTAAGAACTGTGTTAAATCATGTTCTTTTTGGTTTTAGCAAGATCATATATGAGCCACCCCTTAACATGTAAGATAGAAACTGACAGTTTTCCTTTTGAAAAGTAATTTGCTATTAATGTCTTCAAATTTTACATATTGGATGTCTTCAGAATTCGAAAAACGATTCCTTTTTCCGATGATATAAAATTAGTTAAATATTTTCAGCTAGATACAAAAATTTCTATATTTTCCGGATGCTTTCAATCGGTATCTTTTGAGTTTGCTCTAAATGTATACTTTGCGGTAAATGTGCTTTATGTTTACTTGACATAGAATTGCTTTGTTATCGGAGAAGTGTAACAGCACAATTCGTAGTTAGCTTTTCTGAAATCGTTGATATAAGGTGTAAAAATTTAAGGCCCTAAGACAATTCCCTGAGTAGCGCCGTAATTTATGACAACTCAATTTTTTTGTGATCCCATTTTTAACAAACTATTTTTCTCTGACAAAGGAAGGAGTTTAATAAAATTCTTGCTTTCTCTCTAAATCCATATTTCTTTAGTTCTTAAAAACATCTCTAGATGTCGAGTTGAAAGCTTTTGTTAAGTCTAAAAAGGTGTGACGACAATGGTAGTATCGAGACAGGATTTAGTTCAGGTAGTAATCGTTCGAAAATTTTTGCTCTTGTTGGAGTGACAGATATGGGTCGATAGTTTTCTGGTTCTAATCGGTCTCCTTTCGTATAAACAGGTGTAACATGGTCTGTTTTCAAAACATTGAAACGTGTTTGTGTTTTTACGTTCGTTGATGGCAAACGCAAATTTTAAATAAGTTAAAATCGATAGTTCACCATCGTTCAGCACCCATGCTGGTATATAGCCAGGCCCGGCCAGTTTTTGCGTGTCGAGGTAACCAATAAAATTACACATTTCTATTTTTGTGACTGGTCGGAATTTATTTTGTGGTTCTGATTTGTTAGGGAAGACGGAAATGGAGAATCGTCTTATGCTCTGCATATTTCGAATTTTTGTATTTTATGGAGAAAGTTGAAGAAACAGAGGGAAACAAAGAGAAAGCTCAAAATGAATCTTTTGTATTGCTTTTGGTGCAAAATTTCTGTTTCGCTTTTGTTTTTAATAGATCAGTAATAGATCAGATTTCTTTTATAATATGATCATTTTAAGATGATTTCGATTACATAACAAGGAGGCTCGGTAATTTGAGTACGCACATAATGTTCTGACCCCGCTCATCCACATTCTTGACTTAGCTCGCTATCAAATGATGAAGAGACAGATAACTTTCAAAAACATACATAATGTTTTCTATAAACCACTAATGGAATGGAAGTAATGCCATATTAGAGGGCCGATTAAACTTGTTGATGAGATTTCTAGAAAATAAAATACTAAAAATCAAATAGCAAACATTAATTACGACCAGAATTCGATGTCTATATTAAAATAAATAAAGTCCAGCTGGCATCAAAAAAACTGAACAAAACAAATTAACCTACTCTTAGTTAGAAGATATATGAGACCTATCCTCAATGGACGGGTAACAGGTCGACAAAAAGAGCAAAAGGCTGCGAAGTTCAAAAATACGTTTCTATTATCAGTTCGTAATATCATTAGATATTAACAGAAATCATTGAAATGTTCATTTTTTCTTCATTGGAAGCAGTTGAGACCTGTCATTACCATTGTACGTCGTACGACTACAAAGCGAACAACAAATACCGGCAAAATCAGAAAGTTCAGTTCAACTGCGCGAAATTGGCAGTGAAGCCGTTGAAGCCATAAAGATGGCTCTAAGAGCCTTAAAATGTTACATTGTGGAAAATTCCAATGCGAATGGGACCTACCATTAAAATTTTAAATTAGAAAGAAAACAAAGATCCTTTAAAATGTACAAAAATATAAAATTTTCGAACATTCTTTGAAATCTCGTAACAGGAGTAGCAAAGCCGAGAAGCAAATAGAAAATGGAAACGGTATAAAAATAAAATTTAAGCTCACTGGAAACGGGTTGTGACCTGTGTTTACAGAGACTAGGCTACAAATTGACTTCATAAAATGTAAAAGTTTTGAAGCTCAAAAAATACTTGTTTTCGAAAACAATTGTTTTCTCAAAAAAAAAATCTAAGACATGAGATTTCAACGACAAAAGATGAGTTAAGTTGGACCTGTTATTATTGAGACTACAAAATAACAACAAATACAGGCAGAAGCCAAAACTTCACAAACAATTTTACGACACCAGTGTTTAAGGCACTATATTTATAATATGTTATCTGCAAGAACTGCTTCTCAATTGATTATCAACGGTTCTAACGTATAAAACTACTGTGGAGAAATTGCAGCAAAAATTGAAGAGAATATAAATCTTAAATGTTTTTCATGAAATTAAATGGTCGAAGCCATCAGTCAAAACATATAACTGAGAGAAAAAATGTTTTAATCAAAATTAAGAGTTTTAATCAACATTGAGTCAATTAACGTTAACATCAAAAGTATTTGAGACTTCTTATTAGTGAGATTCAGTTACATGGTGACGAAAATGAGAGCAGAAGTTAGACTGATGAAAAACTTTTTTTAAAAGTTTATTTGAAGGTCATTAAAAAAATCTGAAGCCATAAACTTAAATCTTTAATAGGTTCTTTTGTACGTCCTGGGTAAGTAATTGAAACATATCATTGTCAGGTATTTGTCGTTCAACAAAAAGACAGACAAACATTGGCAAAAATAAACAAAATCGACTAATTTTTGAGAACTGGGTCTCAGCCCTAAAGCAAAAACTACTCAACAAAAAAATTTAACAACTTCCGATACGCCTTTTTCAACGGATTGCCTTTTACAAGTATGCTCAACGTATCTTGTTAAAGTATGCTCAATGTATCCAGGACGTTTGTTGGTCAAGTACGGATCGGAAAGGTTGTCTCTGTTAGGTGTTTTTTCTCATCTCTTTCTCTCAGGTCGTCTTTTCTGAAAAATGGCAATTTTTCAGTTTCAATTTATAGAATTGTTGACAGCAAGCAGCCAGCTCACAAACCGCCCAACTGCTTTAAATTAATGCTGCCATTGCGTTTTTCAGAATTTGTCAAATGTACTTTGTTCAACAGGTACTTCTTGTTCGCGAAAGAGCCAAATGGAATATTTTTTTAACTGATTGTATTTTGAATGCATATTTGAACAAGGATTTCCGGAGACGTTGCGGGCAAACTTCTGTCTTTGAATGCTTTTTAGATGATATTGTTGTATCATACATCCATAACCGCAATTTTTAAAACCATATAGCTAAGAACTGTGTTAAATCATGTTCTTTTTGGTTTTGGCAAGATCATATATGAGCCGCCCCCTTAACATGTAAGATAGAAGCTGACATTTTTCCTTTTTGAAAAATAATTTGCTATTAATGTCTTCAAATTTTACCAATTGGATGTCTTCAGAATTCAAAGAACGATTCCTTTTTCCGATGATATAAAATTAGTGTTTTCAGCTAGATACAAAAATTTCTATATTTTCCGGATGCTTTCAATCGGTATCCTTTGAGTTTGCTGTAAATGTATACTTTGCGGTAAATGTGCTTTATGTTTACTTGACACAGAATTGCTTTATTATCGGAGAAGTGTAACAGCACAATTCGTAGTTATAGCTTTTCCCAGTTAATGGAATGGTAGTATTTAGACAGGATTTAGTTCAGGTAGAAATTGCTCGAAAGTTTTTGCTCTTGTTGGCGTGACAGATATGGGTCGATAGTTTTCTGGTTCTAATCGGTCTCCTTTCGTATAAACAGGTGTAACATGGTCTGTTTTCAAAACATTGAAACGTGTTTGTGTTTTTACGTTCGTTGATGGCAAACGCAATTTTTAAATAAGTTACAATCGACAGTTCACCATGTTTCAGCGCCCATGCTTGTATATAGCCAGGCCCGGCCAATTTATGCTTGGCTAGATTATCAAAAAAAATTACACAAATCTTTCTTGTGACTATTCGGAATTTAACTTGTGGTTCTTAGTTGTTAGGGAAGACGGAATTGGAGAAACGTCGTAAGCTCTGTATATTTCAAAACTTTGTTTTTTATTGAGAAAGTTGAAAAGAAAAGGAGGGAAGCAAAGAGAAAGCTCAATAGGAACCTTTTGTATTGCTTTTGGGGCAAAATTTCTGTTTCGCTTTTGTTTTTAGTAGATCAGTAATAGATCAGATTTCTTTTATAATATGATCATTTAAAGATGATTTCGAAAACATAACAAGGAGTCTCGGTAATGTGCGTACGCACATAATGTTCTGACCCCGCTCATCCACATTCTTGACTTAGTTGGCTGGCAAATGATGAAGAGATAGATAACTTGCAAAAACATACATATCGTTAAGTAAACCTTTAATGGAATAAAAATATTCCCATATTAGAGGACCGATGAAACTTGTTGATAAGATTACTAGAAAAGACAAAAGTAAAAATCAAATAACAAACATTAATTACGACCACAACACGATGTCTATATTGAAATAAATAAAGCCAAACTATCATCAGATGAAGTCTGTACGAAACAATTCATCAGAAGAGTTATGAGACCTATTCTCAATCGACTGGCTAACAGGTCGACAAAGAGCAAAAAACTGCAAAGTTCAAAAATACGTTTCTATTATCAGTTTTTTTATGATAAGATATTAACTGAAATCTTTAAAATGTTCATTTATTTTTCCATAGGAAGCAGTTGAGACTTGTCTTTATCCATTTTACGTCGTACGACTACAAAGCGAACGACAAATGCCGGCAAAATTTGAAAGTTCATTTCAGCTTTGCGCGAAAATGGCAGTGAAGCCATTAAAACCATAAAGATGTCTCTAAGATCATGAAAAATGTTAAATTGCGCAATATTTCAAAGCGAATGGGAACTTCCATTAATGTTGTAATTGAAAAGGAAAACAAAAATCCTTTAAATGCACAAAAATAAAAAAACTCTGTTTTATGAAATCTTGTAACAGTAGTAGCGAAGCCGAGAAACTGATGGTTGAACGTGAAACCGGTATGAAAATTAAATTCTAGCTCACCGGAAACGGGTTGTAACCTGTGTTTGCAGAGACTAAGCTACAAATTGACTTGATAAAATGTAAAAATAGTGGAGCTCAAAAATACTTATGTTTTCGAAAACAAATATTTTCAATGAGTTAAGTTGCAACGCCTAAGTAAACCGATTGGGACTCTTGTTATAAGATTTAGTAACGAGACTGCAGAATAACTACAAATACAGGCGGAAGACAAATATTAACGAACAATTTTACGACACCAGTGTTCAAGGCACTATTTTTATAAGATGTTATATGCGAGAACTGAAAACATCAATTGCTTCTCAATTGAACGTAAACGGTTCTGTCTTATAAAAATGACTGTGTAGGAATTACAGCGAAAAGGAACGCCAAAATTGAACTCACGGAAAATGGGTTTTTACTGAGACTACCCAGTAATTTGGGAGAAGTACGATAAAATAGTGGCAAAGTTTAAAAATTCGCCGCCATTTTCTTAACAATTCGCCGCCATTTTCATAACTAATGTCTCCTAAAGTCATAAGAGACATTAGATAACAACTGAAAGCAATGTAAAGGTTCATTCATACCTCCTAAAAGCCATTTGGATCTTTGATTGGGGAGACTAAGTCTTTGGACTACAGAAGTATTACAAATGAAACCAAAACTTATGTTCATAAAATTTTACGAAAACAATGGGTCATAGCCATAAAAACCAAGAGTTTAACTGTTGACATGATATTATTTGTTTGTTGGGCCTCCCTTTTTTGTAAATAGTATCTGTCAATAATACAGCCCTGATTTGAAATTTCTGTGAGTATTTTACATTAAATCTATAAATGCGGAAATATTTCTTAAAAAAATGGACGCGCGCCTTAAAATCTAACGAAAATCTTTCCTTAAGGATCAATGGTAAGATCAAGATCAGCCCTGATTTTGTTGCGCGTCTAAGAAAACACTCAAGTTCAAATGGCTGAGAAGTAGATCTGTTTTTAAACCAAATTTTTTAGTATATCAAAAATAAATAATGCATTTTGTATAATTATCGAAGTTAAACTTGCGAAAAACAGAAAAAATTATAATTCCTGAAGACTCTCAAAGCCAGTAGGAGTAAAATTCGAAATTTTTTTTCGGTTTTAACTAGGAGTTATTGAGGTTTAAAATTTTTGTGAATAGGAGACAATCTTCCGTTGTTTTCATTCACATTTTCCGTATTCTTGCCCTTTTTGAGCTTACTAAGATTATGACCGCAGTATTAAGGTGTCTTCTTACGGTAAATATGAAGAAAGGGGGCTAAAACAGCGTATTTGGTCCCATTTTTGACAAAAAAAATATGATTTTGAGATAATTTAGCATGAATGCTAGCCAAAAACTTTGATCGAACAATTCAGCAACCCTTCTCTATCTGTAAAGATGAAATCAATCGCACTATCGTTAACAATTTTAACATGTTATAGCAAAATTCTTGAAAATTTGTACAAAATATGGAAAATCTGACTAAAGACAACGGAATATAGTCTCCTATTCACAAAAATTTTAAACGTCGATAACTTGTTAAAAGCTAAAATCAAAATAAAAATCTTTTTAATTCCATAGTCTTAGCTGGACGGGCTTTCTTATGATTACACGTAACTCTCAACGATGATTATATCGGTCGGCTAAAATTGACTGAACAATAAAACCCATTTGAGTATAGAGTTCCTCCCCCCCACTAATGTGGCTCGGAACAATAATTCGATTCTTTGAATAGTTTCGGATTATACTTCTGAATAGTTTCATTTTGAGGTAATTTATGCTGTATTCTGTTTTATATATTTTTTATTCGTTTGATTTTTAGGCCAAGGTGATTAAAAGGAATCGAAGCATTATGTGCACTCACACGTTATCGATCCTCCTTTTTCATAACAACCCTCTTTGAGAAAATGTTTCGCGCCACCGTATTGTTTCTGGAGAAATCAGAAATGTTCAAGTCTGTACCCCTAGCCAGACCTTCGTCTTTATAAAGTTCAATCTCAGACTGATCAATGCCATAACTGCTTGTCAGGTTAAACTGGCCCATAAAAAACTGCAATTTCTCAAGGGAACTGAGTTCAAAAACTTGACTTCGTCCTATTATCTGGTATTAACCATCGTTTTGTCCATTACGTGGGACAACCATCATTTTGTTTAATTACCTGGCCCTACCATCGTCTGGGAATTGGTTGGAAGACGAAGAGGAAATTCAGTAATAGAACGGCTTGAACAGAAGTAATGTGTATATGAGTGCTTCCAAGATAAAGCTTGAGAATGGCAATTAAAAAAATGGCAATTTTTCAGTTTCAATTTATAGAATTGTTGACAGCAAGCAGCCAGCTCACAAACCGCCCAACTGCTTTAAATTAATGCTGCCATTGCGTTTTTCAGAATTTGTGAAATGTACTTTGTTCAACAGGTGCTTCTTGTTCGCGAAAGAGCCAAATGGAATATTTTTTTAACTGATTGTATTTGAATGCATATTTGAACAAGGATTTCCGGAGACGTTGCGGGCCAACTTCTGTCTTTGAATGCTTTTTAGATGATATTGTTGTATCATACATCCATAACCGCAATTTCTAAAACCATATAGCTAAGAACTGTGTTAAATCATGTTCTTTTTGGTTTTGGCAAGATCATATATGAGCCGCCCCCTTAACATGTAAGATAGAAGCTGACATTTTTCCATTTTGAAAAATAATTTGCTATTAATGTCTTCAAATTTTACCAATTGGATGTCTTCAGAATTCAAAGAACGATTCCTTTTTCCGATGATATAAAATTAGTGTTTTCAGCTAGATACAAAAATTTCTATATTTTCCGGATGCTTTCAATCGGTATCCTTTGAGTTTGCTGTAAATGTATACTTTGCGGTAATTCTGCTTTATGTTTACTTGACATAGAATTGCTTTATTATCGGAGAAGTGTAACAGCACAATTCGTTGTTATAGCTTTTCCCAGTTAATGGAATGGTAGTATTGAGACAGGATTTAGTTCAGGTAGAAATTGCTCGAAAGTTGTTGCTCTTGTTGGCGTGACAGATATGGGTCGATAGTTTTCTGGATCTAATCGGTCTCCTTTCGTATAAACAGGTGTAGCATGGTCTGTTTTCAAAACATTGAAACGTGTTTGTGTTTTCACGTTCGTTGATGGCAAACGCAATTTTTAAATAAGTTACAATCGACATTTCACCATCTTTCAGCGCCCATGCTTGTATATAGCCAGGCCCGGCCAATTTATGCTTGGCTAGATTATCAAAAAAATTACACAAATCTTTCTTGTGACTATTCGGAATTTAACTTGTGGTTCTTGGTTGTTAGGGAAGACGGAATTGGAGAAACGTCGTAAGCTCTGTATATTTCAAAACTTTGTTTTTTATTGAGAAAGTTGAAAAGAAAAGGAGGGAAGCAAAGAGAAAGCTCAATAGGAACCTTTTGTATTGCTTTTGGGGCAAAATTTCTGTTTCGCTTTTGTTTTTAGTAGATCAGTAATAGATCAGATTTCTTTTATAATATGATCATTTAAAGATGATTTCGAAAACATAACAAGGAGTCTCGGTAATGTGCGTACGCACAATGTTCTGACCCCGCTCATCCACATTCTTGACTGAGTTGGCTGGCAAATGATGAAGAGATAGATAACTTGCAAAAACATACATATCGTTAAGTAAACCTTTAATGGAATAAAAATATTCCCATATTAGAGGACCGATGAAACTTGTTGATAAGATTACTAGAAAAGACAAAAGTAAAAATCAAATAACAAACATTAATTACGACCACAACACGATGTCTATATTGAAATAAATAAAGCCAAACTATCATCAGATGAAGTCTGTACGAAACAATTCATCAGAAGAGTTATGAGACCTATTCTCAATCGACTGGCTAACAGGTCGACAAAGAGCAAAAAACTGCAAAGTTCAAAAATACGTTTCTATTATCAGTTTTTTTATGATAAGATATTAACTGAAATCTTTAAAATGTTCATTTATTTTTCCATAGGAAGCAGTTGAGACTTGTCTTTATCCATTTTACGTCGTACGACTACAAAGCGAACGACAAATGCCGGCAAAATTTGAAAGTTCATTTCAGCTCTGCGCGAAAATGGCAGTGAAGCCATTAAAACCATAAAGATGTCTCTAAGATCATGAAAAATGTTAAATTGCGCAATATTTCAAAGCGAATGGGAACTTCCATTAATGTTCTAATTGAAAAGGAAAACAAAAATCCTTTAAAATGCACAAAAATAAAAAAAACTGTTTTATGAAATCTTGTAACAGTAGTAGCGAAGCCGAGAAACTGATGGTTGAACGTGAAACCGGTATGAAAATTAAATTCTAGCTCACCGGAAACGGGTTGTAACCTGTGTTTGCAGAGACTAAGCTACAAATTGACTTGATAAAATGTAAAAATAGTGGAGCTCAAAAATACTTATGTTTTCGAAAACAAATATTTTCAATGAGTTAAGTTGCAACGCCTAAGTAAGCCGATTGGGACTCTTATTATAAGATTTAGTAACGAGACTGCAGAATAACTACAAATACAGGCGGAAGACAAATATTAACGAACAATTTTACGACACCAGTGTTCAAGGCACTATTTTTATAAAATGTTATCTGCGAGAACTGAAAACATCAATTGCTTCTCAATTGAACGTAAACGGTTCTTTCTTATAAAAATGACTGTGTAGGAATTACAGCGAAAAGGAACGCCAAAATTGAACTCACGGAAAATGGGTTTTTACTGAGACTACCCAGTAATTTGGGAGAAGTACGATAAAATAGTGGCAAAGTTTAAAAATTCGCCGCCATTTTCTTAACAATTCGCCGCCATTTTCATAACTAATGTCTCCTAAAGTCATAAGAGACATTAGATAACAACTGAAAGCAATGTAAAGGTTCATTCATACCTCCTAAAAGCCATTTGGATCTTTGATTGGGGAGACTAAGTCTTTGGACTACAGAAGTATTACAAATGAAACCAAAACTTATGTTCATAAATTTTTACGAAAACAATGGGTCATAGCCATAAAAACCAAGAGTTTAACTGTTGACATGATATTATTTGTTTGTTGGGCCTCCCTTTTTTGTAAATAGTATCTGTCAAAAATACAGCCCTGATTTGAAATTTCTGTGAGTATTTTACATTAAATCTATAAATGCGGAAATATTTCTTAAAAAAATGGACGCGCGGCTTGAAATCTAACGAAAATCTTTCCTTAAGGATCAATGGTAAGATCAAGGTCAGCCCTGATTTTGTTGCGCGTCTAAGAAAACACTCAAGTTCAAATGGCTGAGAAGTAGATCTGTTTTTAAACAAAATTTTTTAGTATATCAAAAATGAATAATGCATTTTGTATAATTATCGAAGTTAAACTTGCGAAAAACAGAAAAAATTATAATTCCTGAAGACTCTCAAAGCCAGTAGGAGTAAAATTCGAAATTTTTTTTCGGTTTTAACTAGGAGTTATTGAGGTTTAAAATTTTTGTGAATAGGAGACAATCTTCCGTTGTTTTCATTCACATTTTCCGTATTCTTGCCCTTTTTGAGCTTACTAAGATTATGACCGCAGTATTAAGGTGTCTTCTTACGGTAAATATGAAGAAAGGGGGCTAAAACAGCGTATTTGGTCCCATTTTTGACAAAAAAAATATGATTTTGAGATAATTTAGCATGAATGCTAGCCAAAAACTTTGATCGAACAATTCAGCAACCCTTCTCTATCTGTAAAGATGAAATCAATCGCACTATCGTTAACAATTTTAACGTGTTATAGCAAAATTCTTGAAAATTTGTACAAAATATGGAAAATCTGACTAAAGACAACGGAATATAGTCTCCTATTCACAAAAATTTTAAACGTCGATAACTTGTTAAAAGCTAAAATCAAAATAAAAATCTTTTTAATTCCATAGTCTTAGCTGGACGGGCTTTCTTATGATTACAAACTCTCAACGATGATTATATCGGTCGGCTAAAATTGACTGAACAATAAAACCCATTTGAGTATAGAGTTCCTCCCCCCCACTAATGTGGCTCGGAACAATAATTCGATTCTTTGAATACTTTCAAATTATACTTCTGAATAGTTTCATTTTGAGGTAATTTATGCTGTATTCTGTTTTATATATTTTTTATTCGTTTGATTTTTAGGCCAAGGTGATTAAAAGGAATCGAAGCATTATGTGCACTCACACGTTATCGATCCTCCTTTTTCATAACAACCCTCTTTGAGAAAATGTTTCGCGCCACCGTATTGTTTCTGGAGAAATCAGAAATGTTCAAGTCTGTACCCCTAGCCAGACCTTCGTCTTTATAAAGTTCAATCTCAGACTGATCAATGCCATAACTGCTTGTCAGGTTAAACTGGCCCATAAAAAACTGCAATTTCTCAAGGGAACTGAGTTCAAAAACTTGACTTCGTCCTATTATCTGGTATTAACCATCGTTTTGTCCATTACGTGGGACAACCATCATTTTGTTTAATTACCTGGCCCTACCATCGTCTGGGAATTGGTTGGAAGACGAAGAGGAAATTCAGTAATAGAACGGCTTGAACAGAAGTAATGTGTATATGAGTGCTTCCGCACGGTGGAGCCGTCTCGATCCATGCTTAAATTTGCGAATTTAAAATTAGCCAAAAATAAGCCAAAACCCGCATGCTTACGCACACCATGCGCGCGCGCTCAGTTGCGCATAGTTTCCTACTCAGAATAATGCGCAAGTATGCGGATATGCGCTTATCTCTTAATTTTTTCAAAAATTTTATAATTATATTTCTGGCTTATAATTTTATTAAAGATAAAGCTTGAGATAGGCTAGAGATAAGACTGGAGATAGCGCTAGAGATAAGGCCAGAGATAAGACTAGAGATAAGGCTTATAATATTATTAATAATTGTAAAAAATATTTATTAATCTACCCTTCTAATAAATTATCTATATCTATACCTTTGGCTTTTAATTTACAATATATTAGATAATATTTATAATACTCTGATTCTTCTTTTACTTCTTTATAAATGCCCCCGGCCAGATCTATTTCCTTATGAGAATTTTTTATATGGCTCCTTAACCCACTAAAGCTAATAATCGAAGGACAGTATTCACACTTAACTTTAATTGAATTATATTCTTTACATATTGACTTCTTTTTTATCAAAACATGTTATTTGTTTTATAACTCTACATCTATTACAAATTTTATTTGTTATATCGAATTTTGTTTCTATATGACTATCAGTGAAACTCCTTCGCAGATTCTTTGGGTTAGGGTCGGGGATAGTACTAGGGATAGAATTGGAATTAGAGCTGGAATTAGAATCAGTGAATCTGCTTCGCAGATTAGAATCAGAATTAGGATTAGAGCTAGAGCTAAAGATAGAGCTAGAGCTAGGGCTAAAGCTAGAGCTAGAACCCTTTGAAGCAGTACCTCTTTTTGTTTGGTTTCCACATGCACACTTTCTAACTTTATTTTTATGTTCTATTTTATAATGAAAAAGCAAAGTGTGTGGGGTTCCACACCCGTAATTACAATCTAAACATTCCATATGCATTTTTTATAAGGAATCAAAATTTTTTATTTATTTGTTTTTAAACTCTTATAACTAATCAATCTTTAAATTATAATATATTTATATATATAATTATTTATTTATTTATTTTTTATCTTTACAGTTTTATATTTATATTTATATTTATAAATTCTTATAACTAATCAAACTTTAAGTTATAATATATTTATATTTATAATTATTTATATAATTCCAATTAAACTTCCAGCATGATCTTTAGAGAAGGCAAACTTAGCTAGATTTTCCATACCTAACTTATTAAGAGTATTATGTTTAAATCTTTTATCTAAAATGTTTTTATTACTCAATTCAATCTCATCTCTAATAAAATTTATAGTTTCATCTTTAAATTTTTGATTATTTTTATACAGATCATTTAAATCATCTCTACCCTTTTTGTTTAGAGCTTCAGTCCCTTCATCAATATACTCTTCTAGTTGGTGGGTATTACCATACAGTGAAGAAGCTCTATCTTGTTTATACTCTTGATATGAATGAAGGCGGTGACCCATCCTGCCCCCAAGCATAGTTCAATAATGTACCCGTTCTATTTATCATATGACTTGCATGTGCTGCCACGTGTGCTGCAGTTCTTACTGTTGTATCGGGTTTAATACAATTATATATCATAAATAGTGCACTCAAACGTCCCGATATACCCCTATATACTTTGCCCAATTAGCAACAATCTTTTCTTTTTTTAGAACATCATTCTGAGTTTTAATATTGTTTAAAGTAAGAAGTTTAGTAAAATAGAACTGATAGTTATCTGCATTAACAACAGCTCTATCTGTAGCATTAATCAATAGTGGTTTCATATATGGTATAAGTTTATCTATCTCATTGCTCTCTAATTTATCTTTTAAACTAAGAGCTTTCAAGTCCAACTAGGAAACCAACTCTTGAGTCATATATCATAGTTCTATTTCTATCAATAATAATGAAAGTTTCCTCTTTCTTGTTATACTTAATCATGCCATAACGAAGTGCATCATCTGATCCATTTGTACAATTATAATAACTATTATTCAACTCTTGAGTTATACCATGGATGTCATGCTTGCATTCATATGTTGTATTGAAATTCTTAAATAGATCGGCTCCATTATAAGTTGTTATATAAATAGTATCACAATTCATTCTAGCCATTTTTACATATATCCTATTTTCTATCTGAGCTGACACATTCTATCTGAGCTGTTTTATGACACATAACAATCATTTGAATATTTTTGTTTCTTTCTTCTGTAAAATAATAAACGGTATCCTTATTAAACTTATCAACCATATCATCCAAAACAATTACACTATTTTGGAATTTGAGTATATTTTTCATTGTGATCATATTTATATCACCCATTTCAAATCGAGCATAGGGGCACCAGTCTCGGGATCAATCCAATCCTTTTCATCTTTATATACTATGATTATATTTTTGTTATCTTGATCTTGTTCCTGATGGGTCTCCGACCATGCATTGCCATCTAAGTATAACTTTAAATATTGTCTAACAAAATAAGTCTTTCCCGTACCAGTGGCACCATAAACAATAGTATGTAATGGTGACTTTTCAAATTCAAATCTAACAACTCCTATTCATAAACCCACCAAAGTTTTCTTCTATTTTTGTATATTTACTTGGCAAGTCACTATATACTATGTAACACGCCACTGCTACTAACTAGAGTATAAAAATTATTAAACCTATTTCCATTTTTATATAAGGAATATAGTCTTATAATTGACTTAGATTTATAATTAGACTTAAACTTCGGGTTTAGACTTATAATTAAACATTAATATTTGTTATATAAAAAATGCTTATCCTAAGTTTTGAAGAATTCAATAATGACTTTGGTTTTGATAATGAACCAATGAGTAATATCAGAATAAAAGATATAGGTAAAGATATAAGTCAAACCGCAATAGAAATAATAATGAGAGATAAGAAACCAGAAATGATTAATGAAACCAATTTCAACATTATTGTTATTTTACATCCAATTGATGGCTCTCACTGGGTTTTTGTTATAAGAAGGGGAGGTGGAAAAGTTTATTATTTTGACAGTTTCTTAGGAACTTTGACAGTTACTTTTCCCACCATTATTCTTAGGAGAATATGTTGATCTGGGCTCTAATGAACGAATACAAGAATATGATGAATCTTGTTGTGGGGCTTATTGTTTATATTTGATCTATCTTATTGATATGGGATTTAGAATAAAGAGAGCTTTGGATATTCTAGTTAATCAAGTTAAATGTCCTGATGGATATTAAAAGTGTTTGGGTTGTAAAGCTAAAGGTAAACTCGAAGTTAATGGCAATGACAATGATAATGGCAATGGCAATCAGGGAACCTGCTTCGCAGATGATAAACAGGAGACCCATAATGATGATGATAATAAATATATTAGTATATTTAGTGAATGGGGCGAAGTCCTTGGCCTTGCAACCAAACAAAGAGATAAACCTTGTTCAGTGTGGTTGTGGATGTGGAGGGGCCCCTTCCCTAAAGGTATCAAGGCTTGGTACACCAGTAAATAGTAAAGGGAATTTATTAATCGATGTTAATGGAAGTCTACAATCATGGATAACTGAGAGGAATGTAACGGTCTATGCCCCCTTCCCAGAAAACCTCAGATGTATAATATCTGGTCCTAGTGAATGTGGTAAGACAGTCTTATTAAAGAATCTATTTATACCGGGCATACAATTTGATAGGTTAAATATCATTGGTCCTACTGGTATTCAGTATAATGATTTAGAGTATAGATATATCGTGTTTATTAGGGTTTAAAAGAATTACCCCACCCTTTTAAACTACCAAAAGATATAAAGAAACTCATGATATTTGATGATGTTATAGCTAAGGAACCAATTATTAATGAATACTTTTGTAGAGCTAGGCATGAAAATTGCGATATGTTATATGTTAAACAATATATATTCTCAGCAGATATACAGAATGTTAGAGAGAACTGTAATCTATTTTTTTGAACAAGCGGGCAAAGCCATCACTGCTATAAATTATGATCACTTTACTGGATCTCAACTTTGTTATAATGATTTTAGTAATATATATGAAAAGTTGTGGTCCATGCCTTATAATTACATTGTCATTGATAAATCGAAAAATAGATATGACTGTGGTAAACCAAGAATTAATTGGGATTGGAGAGTTTTATAGTTTAATAATATTTATAAATAAATAAAAGTGTAAGTCTAAGTATAAGTCTAATTATAAGTCTAAGTATAAGTCTAACTATAAATCTGAGTCTAAGTCTAAATCTAATTATAAGTATAAGTCTAAGTATATGTCCAAGTATAAGTATAAGCCTGTAACTAAATCAGATGCAAAGTAAAACTCAATACATCCCCATTAAAGTCTATAGGTCTTCCATGCTCATCTTTAATATGAAATTCAATTTATTCTATTCTATCCTTTGTTACATTTTGATATAAGATATTAGTCGGTATAATATTTATCAAGTAACCTGGTGGTTCTGTTAGAGTAAAAGTATATAGTATATCTGTGTTAATGCCATTATCTTTAACACCAGATATAAGATTACAATGAATATTAATAGAACTAAATTCCATAATATCAATAATCTTTGGTGCATATTTACCTTGTTCATACATTTTTTTTCTAAATCCTTGTAATGAGGCTCTTGAGTTTTCTACATCAAAGTTGAGTGCACCTTGTTTTATTTCCATTAAACATTTCATTGTATTCTTATCGGGTTCTATTATAACATCACCAGCAGTTTCTTCTTTTTTTTTAATTGTGCTGTTTCAATTAATTCATATGCACCTGTTGTAAAGTCTAAAATGTTGCCATTATACAAAAATTGATTATTCCCTCTGTTCACATTAAACACTGAGTTATAAACTGATAATCTAATTAAACCCAACTTTGTTGTATTAATTATGGGTTCACTAAATTTAAACTTTTCTGTTGGCTTTATCATTCTAGAGTTAAGTGTGTGTTCTTCTTTAGTTTTAGTTAAAGCTTCATGTATCTTTTGTAGTTCCGCATAAGATTTAACCTATAAAAATGGACTTTTTAATTTGGATACAACTTATGGTTATAATAAAGATATACACAAAAGTAAGATTATAAAATATAAACGAAATAATCTGGCAACAATGAATACATTTAATACTAATATTAATATAATTCTCAATAGAGAAGAGAATCATTTAAGTATACATGATTCATATCTAGAGAAGAGTTTGTTGTCTCAAATAATGATGATGGTGTATTTGCTAATGATGCTAATATCAGATTAGTTAATTATGGAATGATAGATTATTTAGTTCAATTAAGCTTGAAACTAAAGGTGGTAGGACTATTGAATATATAGATCATTGTCATCCTAATCTATTGATGTATAAAATGAATATGACTAGTACTGATGATGAATATGAGAGTGGTTTTGTTTGAAATCAAGGTAATAGAGATAGTCAACTCAAAGGGGATCATGCTGCTGCAGAAAGAGGTCATATGTATATGATGGTTAAGAGGAGTGATCTATGTGGTTTTGTGAATGAAAGATTATATATGGGTTAGGATTTAAATTAAGATTAAAAAGAAATAATATTGATAGAGGTCTATTTAGAGTTGATGCTGATCCTGGCCGGGTGGCTAATGATGGTAATATAGAAATTGGAGATATATCATGGTGTATACCTAGTATTGATCCTAGTATTGATAATAGAATTGTTGTACAGAAAGGATTAAATAATAAGAATAATATTGATTTTAGTTATTATGAAAGAGAGACATTTTACAAGAACGTACCCAATGCTTCTAACTTCTTATTTGATCTTGGTATGGAAAGTGGTATGGAAAGACCCCAATATATAATAATTGGTTTTGAAAATAATAGTTTTAATGAACAAACTCATGATGCAAGTACATTTCATATAATGAATGTTACTGAATGTTATTGTAAGATTGGTAGTGAGTTTTATCCTGAGGATAGAAAGAATATAAATTATGACACTAATAATTATAATGAGGCTTTTAAAGAAATTGTTAATTTTAATAAAGATTGAGATGTTAAAGGATTGAGATGTTAAAGGGTAATTGTGTTACGTGTAGAAGGAATAAGTCAATGACAGTATCTGATGCGACAATAGAAGCAGAAGGATTGAAAGATTTCTTCAAAAGTGTTGGTAGAGCAACAGTTAACTTTGGACAGAAAGTTGCTAATAACATTGTAAGAGCCTTACAAATATCAATTAAAATAGGAAGTGCAGCTGCAATTAGAAACACAAAGGCAGCTCTAGCAGCTACACCTGATTTAATTAAATTTGCAACTACTGGTGAAGGTATAATAGTAGTACAGAAAGGTAGAGGGTTATTTTTAGGTACTAAGAAGAGAGAGTTTAATTATATTAAGAGTTTAAATATTAGAGTTTAAATATAACTATATTAGAGTTTAAATATAACTATATTAGAGTCTAAATATAAATATGGGTATAACTATGATTATAACTATGACTAGGACTATGGCTTTGCCTACATCTAACGTTAGATTTTAATAGTAATATTATTATTACTAAATACATTATTATAACTAAACACTATTAACTTTAGTTTAAAAAACTCAGCTTGTTTTTCTTGCTCTTCTTATATTCTTCATATACCTTGACGAATTCATTATACTCGTCATCATCTATTTTATTATCATTCATCTATTTTATTATCATTCATTGATTTAATATATAGTTTATTAAACTTATCACTAAACTGTTTACTTAAAATATACCATTGTGAATACTTTATAATTTTATTTCTTCTTTTAGTATTAATTGTTTTTGATAATGAACCACAAACAGTTGCTGTAGCAAAAGCTGTAGGTATTGAATAAGGCAAGCCTATACCCGTTATCGAGAGTTATTTAATATTAATGTTGTTATTAAATTTATTATTTGCTTGAATCTTTTCATTTATCAATCTTTCTGATACAGATGATGGATCTGGATTGGTGAAACCGCTTCGCGGATATAATAATCTCTCACTCATTGCTGATAGTTGACTCCTTTTCAGTAGTAAAATAACTCTCAATATCCTTCATTATATCTTCTTGTTTAAAATCATAATGCATCTCTAATCTTTCTTGTTCTTTGTTGTCTACTAGCTGACTTTCTAGTAATATAGCTATTATATATTTTATAACTATCTTCATCATTAATATATGGTTTTCTTTTAAACCTCTCCATCTATCAACACATGCATCACCCAATTGAATATTAGTAATTGACTGATTAAACTTATTGTTATCAAACTCCACTTTCAATTCATTATATTTAGAAATGGTATCAGTGGAAACCTTGTTGCCAAAATGAACAATATTAGTTTCAATTTCAGTCAACTTATTGGCTAATGTGGATATATTAGATGAGTTAAGAGAAACTGGTTCAATTGTATCACCATCAATCCATACAGTATCTCCATTGTTTGTAGATGATGGCAAACCAATGATGTTTGCATTTAGTTGGCCAATTGTAACTTCTTCAAATTTACCTTTTCTTAGTTCAGTTATGTTTTTACTTAAAATATCTATTTTATTATTAGATGATAATAGGTTATTATCACAATACTCTTTTTTAACAACATATTTTTGATCTATGGCAAAGTGTACATTTGTAATTTTATAAGTATCTTTCATGTCAATATTATCATTATCTTCTAGGAATAAACCATGAGCTTTACTTAGTGTTAAGTTGTTCAATGATGTTGATGTTGATGTTGATTGATGTTTAGCCTGATTGAATCTATTTCTTGTCATCTTTGTATTTGTTTACAGCAAGAAACTATCTACTTCGTAGCTGACCGGAGGTCTATATCTAAAGATTCCAAAACCTTATTATTGGATTCAAAATCAAACTCGGATTTTAATAGTTCCTGTTCATAATATTTACCTTCTATTAGCTCTCCATTAATATCTTCTATTTTATATGTTGGTGGATGGGTTTTTAGAACTTCATTCACTTTAAGCAATTCTCTATTCCAATTAGAAGTGTATCGTTTAGAGAAAATGTTTCGTTTATCAGCATTCCTGACATAACCACCGACAATAAGTTTTGGTGTTGCTTTGGTAAATTTACATAGTATTAACTTTATCAGGATTTTTGGAGGCATCAACCGGTGTCATATTAATTGTTGAATAAATGTAATTAATATAGGTTATTACTGCATCATTTAATATATTTACCCAATTACCATCGCCATTGATGAACATTGGTTTATTAATTATGTGTAATAACGTTCTGTTAAATCTCTCTATAAAGACAGCCTTTAAATCACTACAAGTAGAGTATTGTTCTGTCTCATATTCTTTAAGTAAAGATTTAAATGTTTTATTGTAAAACTCACTACCTCTATCTACCCATAACTCTTCTGGTTTTCTATCTTTGAAGCCACCCTGTGGATATTCGCCTAATACTATTTTAAAACCATTAGTTATAGATAATCCAGATTTATTCTTCAATGGAATAGCGCATGCATATTTTGTGAATATATCTATAACAGTTAATATAAACTTATAATTATTATTGTATTTACTTAGAGATGATTTGTCTATCAAATCAGCTGACCATGTTTCATCTTTTTATAATGGTATTACTCTTTCTCTTCTAAACTTTGTGATTTGGGGACTAAATACTTCTTTAGCTAGTAGTTGTTTAGTTTTAATTGTGTCTTGTTGTTTCATTATCTGCAAAGCAGTTTCCCTGATGGATGTAGTTATAGCTTTGCTCATTTAGCATAAATAGAAACAAAACTGTCTAGTTGTTCTTGACTAATAATATTCATATATAATAGTTGTTTAGATATATTTAACTTTTCATCATACAATCCATCATGACGAGCTTTTGTTTCTAGTATAAGTAGTTTTAATCTTTCTTTTAAGTTATGTGGGTCTGTTTTGCTAAGATCACTGGCTTCTATTTGTTTATCAGTCTCGTAATCAGTTTCTTCTTCTACTGCCCCTTATTCATAATCACTAGTATCTTGTTGATGTTTTTCATCTTTACTGGAGGTTGGTATTGATATAACCTGAGACGTGGGTTCACCGATACTAGCAAACATTCTTCTTATAAGTTTTGATCTATTGATTTTAGTATCTCCTCTTTGCTTATAACCAATATCCTTTAGAAATTGTTTTATTTTATTTCATCTTTCGGTCACAGCTTTACTAGTAATAAACATAGCAAAGCCCTTAGAAAATCATAGACTTTACCTTTGATTTTTATACTATCTGGTACTAGAGATACATCTATATCATTTATTTTAAATTTGTTTGATTTCGCATCAACTGATTTTAATTGGAATTGTTTATTTGTTTGTTTACCCATTTCTAACAAAATATCAATCATATCATTGTCTACGGCAAATGTATTGCCTCCATCATCTTTTAGTGTTACGGGTGGATCAGGTGTGGGTGTTATGAGAGCAGCTCTTTCATCAAGAAAGCTGTTTTGTTGTTGGTGCAATAGACTCTTTAAGCATTAGTATTACTGGCTAATGCGGCTAAAGTTTTGTTTTGAAGCGCCTGCATTGTTTCAGTATGGGCCTGCCATGTTTCACTATGGACCTGCCATTCTTCGCCATTAGTATTTAAAGTTTTAGTTCAAGGATCAATTAAATCTATGTCGCCATAATATTCTTGTCTTTATTTATCTTCTAATCTGTTTCTTCTGTTCAGTTTTTATAGTTTATTTAATTCTATAAGTTTATCTAGCTTACTCACTTTCTATTTGTAAAGATAAAAAATTAAGTTTCATCTACAGTTCTCTGTGTGTTATACATTAATGCATTATAATACTCTTCATGTTTAGCATTGTCACAATTCTTTTTTCCATGTTTAATTATGGCTTAACTTCATTATTGTATTTCCTTGCATATTCTATAAATCTTTCTATAGTACGAGTAAACCTATATCTACTAAGATAAACGCATAACCTGCAAGTAAAATCGTTAAATCTGAAGTGGGTTATATGTTTATTTACTTTACACATTCTACATACTAAATATTGATTAGGTTCATTAAAATGAATATGCATATGATCGTCTCTCTCTAAATGTTATAATATCTCTGCATACAAAGCAAAGGAAAGGTTTACTTTGACACTCATCACAACTCCAACACCAAGCATTATCCTTACATATATCACATTTGTATTTAATCATTTTGATAATGTTGAAAAGGTATATAAATAATATTATTTCAAAATTTTTTGTATAGAAATGCGTGCGCGCGATAATAACTGAAACATTCATTCAGCGAGTGAACACGTTCAATTTGGAAGGGGTCAAGTCCAATCTGAAAGTGAGCGAGCTCAATCTCATGGACAAGTCCAATTTGGAAGTGGGCAAGCTCAATCTTCAAGTGGGCAATCAAGTTCTACCGATGAAGCAATCCAAATGTTGTTAAATAAAAACAAGATTGAAGTGGAAAACAAACCAATAGATAAAGAAGAACAAAAGAGGGAAGCAGAAAAAGTATAGAATCAATCAGTAGGTTTAATCAAATAAATGAAGAGAGGAAGAAGTCTTATGATGAATATGCTGCAAAAACAAAACATCGGGAAAAGAAAATGCGTGAGTCTTTGCTAAAAGCAGTAGCTAAATACTTCAAAGATGAAGCTGGAGAATCATCTAGAGATGGAGAATCATCTAGAGACCGAGATGAAGATTCAGATTCATCTGATGAAGATTTCTATTCTAAAAAGCCTAAAACTAATTCTTTTAAGATTAGATGTGAAGAATGTAATGAAGAATTAACTCAAAAGATTTTTGGTAGACACATTCAGTCACTTAAACATAAAAAGAATGAGCGAATATATAACAGAAATAAAATTATTCAGAGTGCTAATGAGGCTGGGAAGAAAGACTAATAAAGATAATAACAAAAGTTAGATAAACAGTATTCTGAACTAGGAATAAAGTATTGTGAAAGTCCTAACATCTATCTAGATAATAATACTGCTTATAATAAACATGTGGAAACATTAAAACATAAGAATAATGTAAAACTAAATAATAGAGAAATAATAAAGATTGGAGATGAGTTTGATTGTGTAACATGCAAGACAACTCTAAGTCAATATAGTGTGGATAAACACTTTAAAACAAAGATGCATCTAGATATTGTTGGGGGTAAAGATAAGGATAATATTATATCTAGGGATCTGCGAAGTAGCTTCACTGTTACTTCAGGTTATTGTAATATATGTAACACTAGATATGACAATAAAAAGAAACACATTTACTCAGAACAACATAATGAAAATATTAAACAGAAAAAACTTGATGAAAAGTGGAGAGATAAAGTTAATTAGTTAAGATTAGATCATAACATGAAGGATAATCAAATAATATTATCCAGTAGTGATTATGAAGATCCTAGATTCTTGGAAGCATTGAAGGCAATGCACAACATACATTTCCATATTAAGTTTAACACATTTGATGTAATACGGTATACAAAGCCTACAGATGATAAGTTAGAGGAAAATGAATGCACACTTAGACTAATGACTAGACAATATAATGGACCTTATGACTTGGATATGTTGAATGGTGAACTGGAGACTAGAATGCAAGAACAAGAAATGAATCAATCTGGATGGAGTATGCAAAGATTTATCAAAGAAACTGTATATACACAGGTTTTATCCTAGTGGTGGATGTACTACTAAGGTGCCATTCACATCTAGATATATACTTAATATACATAATACTGATAATAAATGTTTACTATGGTGTTTAATTGCTTATCTACATCCTGCTAAAGACTATCCCATTATAGTTAGTGATTATAATAAACCTGAGTAGATTAATGAGATAAAACTGCCAAAGCTACCACCTCCTTATGGATATAAAGATTTGCAGAAAATACAAGAGATGAATAAAGATAAAGTACTATTTAATGTATTTAATCTAATTAAAAATAAAGCTATTAAGCCTGTATTAATCAATTATAATTATCCTAAAGGATGTAATGTATTGTACTGGGATAATCGTTATCTATTATGTAAAGATGTATCATTCTTATTAAGACCATCTAAAAATAAATGTTATCCATGTTTTAAGTGTTGTGTGTCATTTAGAACTGAAGATGCATTAAATAAACATATAGAGATGTGTAATGATACTGGAAGAAGAACTTTCCATAATAATGAATATCTAAAATTTGATAAGTTCCATTATAAGAATAGAATACCATTTGCTATGTATTATGATTTTGAATGTATAATAGAAAACGGAAAACACTTACCTATCGCTTAGGGTTTATATATAAAAAGTGACTATCCTGATATATTAGAAGATGAGTATGAAAGTTATTGTGGATAAGAAGTAGTTGATTGGTTTATAAGAAGGATGAGTTATTATAATGAATTATTTAAAGAGATATTTATTATAAATATTCCATTGAAAGAAAAGACTATTACTCCACTTACTAATATTTGTTTTTATTGTAATGAGGAAATGGGCGAAGACATTGTTAGAGATCATGATCACCTAAATGGTAAATTTAGAGGATATGCTCACAATAAATGTAAACTTCAAGCTAAGAATAATTTTGTACCAATATTTGCATTTAATTGTACTAATTATGGTAACCATCTATTTATAACTAAACTGGCAAAGAAGGTTAGACTAAAAGTATTAACTAAAACTGATGAGAATTATATTTGTATTGATATGGGTCATGCAAAAGCATTAGATATGTTTGGCTTCTTCCATCCACCTAGCTTAGATGCTATAGGTAAAACATTGAGTGATAAAGAATGTGTAACATTAAACAAACATGGATTAGAGAGACGTAAAGGTATATTCCCATATGAATGGTTTGATATTATAGATAAACTTAATAATACAGAATTACCACATAAAATGCATTTTGTTCTAAGTTGAAACAAAGTAGTATTACAGATAAGGAATATAAGCAAGCAATTGATTGTTAGAATAATACTGGATGTAATACAATTGAAGACTATATGATGTTATATCTTAAACTGATGTATTATTATGGGTAGATGTAGTTGAGAAGTTTAGAGATAAGTGTTTAGAATATTATGAAATTGATCCTTCTTATACATATTCTACTCCTAGATTGACATTGTTATGTGGATTGTAATATACTAGTGTTGAACTTAAATATTATAAAGAAAATACAGTAGATATTTATGATACAATACAACATGGCTTTAGAGGTGGTTTAGCTTCAGTATTATGTGATTGTCCTGTAATATGTAAAAATATACAAAGAGATGCTGAGTATACTGGGAAAGAGAATGATCTAAATTATTTTGACTTCAACTCATTGTATGCTTCTACTATGGTGCAAGCTTTAGCTACTGGTGAAATCAAAGTATGTGATTATCCAGTATATACAAGATCTTGCTCTAACACAGTATATATCTATACCATTGATATAAAGTATAATGATGACTTGAAACAGAAAACAAAGAAATATCCATTCTTTCCTGAAAAGACAAAATGTGACATAGGACAGTTTACTATCAAAATGAAAATAAAAAGAAAGGATATAAACCTAATGAGAAGTTGATGTTAAAAATAACAGATGAGGTAGATTATGTAATTGATGGAGAGAATTGAGATTGGTATTTGTGTAATGGTTTAAGTTTGGAAGATATTACAATTAAGCAAAAGATGGAGTATAGTAAAAGTGAATGGTTAAAGCCTTATATTGAGTTTAATATTCAGAAAAGGAAAGAAGCTAAAGCTAAGGGAGATAAATTTGGTGATGTATTTTTCAAGTTAATGAATAATGCCTTCTATGGAAAAACATTAGAGATTGTATAAAATAGACAAGATGTAGAGTTAGTTAATGATGTAGGTAGATATATTAAATTAGTAAAGAATGTTAGTTTTAAATATGCTATAGAGTTTGATCATGACCTGGTGGCTCTACATAAAATAAGAAGTAATGTTAAGTTAGATAAGTTTAATTATATTGTTTTTGCTATATTAGAGAAAGCTAAACTATTAATGTATAAAGCTATATATAATTACTTTGAGAAAGAGTTAGATTGTAGTTATCAATATACAGATACTGATAGTATATTTATGAACATTATTGTTCCATTGGATGGATATATAAAAACTGAAATGAATAAGTTAAGTGGTATATTACATAATTCAGAGTTAGGTAAAAATGAAAGATGAAATACCTAATGATACTATTATGGAAGCCTGTTTCCTTAAAGCTAAATCTTATTATTATACTACTGTTAAAGGAGAAGAAAAGAAATTAAAAGGAATAACTAAGGCTACTATTAAAAACCAAATCAATGTAGAAGATTTAAAAAATGCTATATATGAAGGTAAAACTAAATGTGTAACTAATTATACTATTGATAGTAATAGGCATCATTTAGAAACTAAGGAACAGTATAAGATAGCTATAGATCCATTTGATGATAAGGGCATTAGAGATCGTAATGTTGAATTTAGATTCTATGGGTCTTCGACCATGTTTCACCATCAGTGAAGCTGCTTCGCAGATTGGTCATAGATTATTATTAAATTATTAATTTTTTTTATAATATTGGAATGAAAATATATAAAAATTATTTTATTATTATTGTTCTTCAAGTAAAAATAACAAAAAATATTGAATTTATAAAAATATTATTAAAAATGAGCTAAAGGTAATAAACCCAGAAATTTGCAAATTTAAGCATGGATAGAGTCGGCTCCACCGTGCGGAAGCACTCATATACACATTACTAACAGAGAAAGATTCCATCGATCTCAAGTCAGTTTTACCTAAAAGAAGCTACAACTGAAAAATAATTGTCTAGAACAGCGAACAATGACAAAAGTGAACGCATTTTAGCTATGTAACTTCTGAGGTTTGCAACTTTTTTCCCATATGTTGTTTCAGATGCTATGGAACGTGACACTGATTGAGAGACAGCGCAAAGCTATGTGGCATGCAATACCTGAGGCTAAGTTGGCGAATGAGGTAGTCTTAATTTCTTTTCTAACTGGAGTGTATCTTCTTTTTAGGGAGAAAAGGAAACTCCAGCGTCGTTTATTACCAGCAAAGAATTTACTTGGTCATCGGTCTTTAGTTGTTTTTTTTATAGCTAGATCACTGGCAATGTGCAATGGTTTGGAAATTTTGCAATTCTGAGGCTTTGCTGAAAACGAGTGTCAGCTACGAGATTTATTTGCACGTTAATTTTTAGCCTAACCCCGCTCGGGCGACCCCCCCCCCCCCCGCTCCGTGAGACACCCAACTCAGCTCACCACAACCCCCTCACACCCGCTCCAACCACTCCCCCCCCCCACCCCACCCCCCCCCCCCCGCTCACTCCTGCTCCAACCACCTTCTGCTCCAGCATGCCACCTCGCTAATCGTTCAATCCCCCCTTTATGTTAGCAAGCCCAATCTGGCTCCTACCAAAGCCCACCGCTCGCCTGTCGTTTGAGACTAATTCACCCGACGTTATTTGTTTAGTCGGACCTGAGTGATTACATCGTTTTGGTAGCTATGAATCTGAGCTTAGGTTACTTGATATATTTCGATACTCATGCTTATAGACTGGTTTTCGGTACATTTGCTGCTTGCATATCCAATGAAGTAGCATGCGTTTTTGACCTAAGAGTGACATTGCATTTTATTTTGAGCATTCAAATTTCAATTTCTTTGTGTTTTGGAGTGTTGGATTTTCTCCTTTTTACGGTTCTGCGCTTTTTGTGCGTAACTTTAATCTAACCCCAATCGAAGGATATGAGAACATGTTTTCAATGATACGAGGATTTCAATATAGTTTTATATATGTTTTTTGAACATTGGGTTCGAGGGGCACCTTTTGAAAATGAATTAAAAAATTCATCAGGTTTCAGCATTTGGTTTTATTTTTGAGCTACAATACAATTTGATGTTGTAGCGATAATCTTTTTGCGTTTGTTATTGAGTTGTTTAATTTGGTTGTTTCAAAAAAGTTTGAGAACTGCTGATAACACATGAAAATTTTCTTTTTTTTTTCAATTGCCAACCTGCGATTTTGATAATCAATAAACTATACGTAACTATTACTCCTGTTTTCTATCCCATTTTTTGTTCCTAGAAGTTTTTGTAGCAGAGAAGTTGTTATTGCTTCCTTTGGAACTTGAACTTGACCTTGAGTTGATTGAAAGTAATTTGGGTGAGTTGTTTGTCGATTTTGATTGCTGTCGAACTCAGTTTGAGACAATTTTGGTAAACCTGTTTGACGTTCTGTTTATGGAAAATTTCGCCTGAGCTCTGACCGCCTAACTTCTTCGTATGAAATTTCCCGAACACTCTTTCGCTCGCGTGAAAGATTTTTTTTACTTTGTCAACGAAATTACGGGATTAACTGGTGAGGCTCTGAAGCATTAAGTGTCTGAGCAGCCCCTTAGAGCATTTCTAATTAGAGCTCTAGTTGTACGGTTCGGTGGATCTGCTGCAAATCGCTTGAGATATATTTTAAGAGTTTAAAGAGCGGATTGGGACCCACCCGTATACCCCCATTTTACCCCCCCCCCCGCCCCCGCTTTGATTGTCGCAGCTGTTTGAGGCTGGCCTCCATGTGCTTAGCTAGTTGAAACCAAAGCCAACACCTCACCTGTCGTTCGATAGAACTTCGCCGGAGGGTTGTCGGTTATGTTTTAAAGTTGCAAATGGTATTATTGGTTGTTATGGGAATCAATGGCGGCTATTTTTTGGTAATTCTACCGGAAATATTTTATTATTCGTCACTGCGCAGATTTTCCTCTTTATTTATTAACAACAGATAGCTAAAGTCAATGATGTTTAACGATTTCGCCATCGTGGAACTTGATTGGCATGCTTGACGACGTTCATCATTTTTAGCATGAGGTTTCAGGTAATATTTTGTTCCCTCTATTGTGACGCGTCGAACACAAACTTCTGAACTTTAATTCTGAATTCAAAAAGATATGTATGTTATGAAAGTCACCATTTATAAGGCGTCTACATCGAAATTTTTGAGGCAATATAATTTTTGCAAAAGGTTATGATGGTTTTGTACGTTTCATCGATAACTTTATCAATTCATTTTGTCTGCAATGCCTGTGAAATTAAGAGAAATTAAGACGTGAATTGCTTTGAAAAGTGTACGGTTCAGAAAAATAAATGATTAGTTACCCCCTTTTCAATGACCCTTTCTGTGAAAATATGCCGAGGGGGGGGGGGGGGGGCTATTTTTGAGTGCCCTCTAAGAGTAGCCGGACCAACAAGCTCTTAATATTGGTGGCGTTTTCTACCTATCAAATATCGTTCACTCCTTTTCAGATTTGAGTCAGATGATATTGTTGTTTGACATTGTTGACTTTTGAAATGGAGGTCCAACCCTTTCTCATTAGAGCTCACTTCCGTTCGCTTCCCGCAAGACAACTATCAAGTTTCTCAAGAGGCAAGCATTGCTCAAATAGTACAAAACGTGAGTATCTCATTTATTCAGAAGCACATCTCTCACGACTGAAGAAAGAACGACTCTCTAATTAAAAATTCTTATTAAAATTGGACTACTTTGTTCGCAGTGGCATTTCGTACAATTGCCCTGAACATAATCTCAAATTGCTTCTCAGAATGTCTGATCCGGAATTCGAAACTCCCCCTCTGAGCGAATATCTCAGGTTGCTAGAGCCAGAAGAATCAATGTGGCTTTACATCTGGAATATCATTACTTCGCTCGGATATTGGAGTTTACTATCATTCCTGACTTTTAACGTTTTTATTATGACAGTTATGATTAATTGGGTTGGACTGAAGTTATTTTGTAATAACTAGGTTTACTAACTTGCCGAACAAAGTTATTCTGGAAGAATTCGCAGCCGCTATGAAGCTCTGCTACGTTAAAATGGTGCTGATATCAACAGGAATTCAATGTAAACCTATGAAGAAAATTGTTGAGATTGACAAATTGCACCCTAAAGAATCTCAGAAATGGAGCACGAATTGAACGAAGTTCGTAGAATCCAGTGAAAAAGCTAAATATGTATTTTGTTCTCGAAATTTTTTATGCGAAAGCGTTTGTGACGGCGTCATTTTATTTAACTCCGTTTCAATTTTGACAACGAAATCCGATTTTATCAACTTTTCAGAAGATAATGCTAGATAATCAAGATTGCTGCATAACTCCAAATCATATTTCTCGACCCATCAGATTTTGCTGTTGCTCACGCAATTGTTAAAAGTGATTTGTAACATAATGTGTACATTATTTAAATTCATAAGTGCCAATTATTACTGCTCATTTTGTATGCTTTTATATTATACAAATTATGTTAGAAATTTTAATGATTAATTCATACCTTAAACAGATGTATTCAAGAGTATGACATTTTGTTCGTAAATTGTGCTCTTGATTATGGACGACGGGCGGTATCTTACTCGTTCTTCTAATGTGAAATCGAATATGCTTGGCAACTTGCTTCTTTCACATTAGAGCCCTACCAGCTTAGTAGGGATAGAGTTTATAGACTCACCAAAAGCGACAGTGATGGCGCATCTGTGCCTTGGTGCAACTTGTTGCAAACTTGAAAGTATCTGGAAAAAAATGCTAATGTTACATCGCTTCAAGCATTTGATTGTTAGTTAATATTAGCGAAAAAAACTGTATTAAACGATTATAGTTATTGATTCATTCGCGGACATGAGTCTCAGAGCATTTCAGTGCTGAACCAGCACATTTTAAGAGTAAAAATTTAATTCAGTTTTGAAACATTGCATCTCGAGAATATTTTAAGTTTTTTATGTGCAGTTTTTCTTCATTATTATTCTTCATCATTATTATATTGAGTTCATAGAGTTCGCACAAGCTAGACTTATCATGTGTAGTCTGAAAATTACTCATACCTCAAGATTAAGTCTGAGCAGAATGATGTCATGCTTTTGTAGCTTATACCTGGTAATTATTGTAGTAGTATACACAATATTTATACATAAGCCAGTTTTTAGGTAATTACCACAAAGCCCACTTAGCTTAGTGGTTACGAGTTGCTACGCAAATTAAACGTTACAAGTACCCAAGTAGAATTTCGAATCGAATATGAGGCAAACCTTAGTGGCGGGAGGTAGGCTGAACATACTATTTTTTATTAATGCAGTAAATTTTGCTCAAAAATCAATCAAGACTGGCCAGTGCAAATTGTGACATGAACAGTGTATTGGCCATCCTAAAAAACAGAATGTCTCTAAACTGATTCAGCACTGATTTGCCCTTCCACCAAATTCCGGGTTCATACGAAATTTTTGCTCTCTGCGTGGTTCTTTGAAAAGCAGATAGTTTTCAATATTATGAATTTTTAAAATTGTTTTTAAGTGTTGAAACATTCACGTCCACATACCGAAATTCTGCAGTGCCAGAAGTTGAAAATAACAGAAATTGATATTCAGCCAGAAATTGACTTGCATCATTTTAAAACGTGCGTGTTTGGCATTTTAAGCATGGTTTTGTGACTCTGCAGAGGTGACTTTGAAATTCTGATTTAATCCACAGCCGAGATCGAATGGTTATCTCGCAGGAGCTTGCAAGACTGCATCGTCTTGCAAGATTTTCTTGCAAGATAACCATTCGACTTTCAAGAATCTTGCAAGATAACCGTTCGGCTTGCGAGAATCTTGCAAGATAACCATCCAATTTGCAAGAAAATTATTAATACATAACATCAGAAAAGAGGTCCTTCCATCTTCAATCTTCATTCCATGATTTTCAAATTTTCGTGAGTTTTTCCTGATTTTCATTTTTTGATTTGTCGATGAGGTCAACAGAAGCTGGTTTGCTGGCTAGAACAGACGGCAAAATCACACACACACACACGAGCGCGCACACACGCACACAAACAACGGTTTGCCTTAACGTCGTTAAGATATATTTGCCTTAACTTTAGTGTTTAGTTTTTGTTTTTCAATTGCACCTTAATTTTCACAAACATTCAACTCAGCAACGTTTTAGTCATAAATTGTTGATCTCGGATTTTGTTTACTCATATTTGGAAGTCTTTGGTTTTTGCAAGAATTTTGCAAGACAACCGTTCATCTTGCAAGATATTCATCGTCTTGCAAGATCTTGCAAGATAGCCATCCGGTCTCGACTGGGGATATCTCAAACCGCTTCGCGCTTCTCGATAAAGGCCAGAAATTCTCAGTGACTTCAAGCAGAGGCACGTAACCATTATAAGATTTTTGGTCAACTTGGATTATAAAGTATATTTGAAAGTTTCGGTTGGATTGTATTGTGAAAACTTTCAATTTAAGAGTAGATTTTCAATTCCTAATTTTTATTTACTCACGCTCGGAACGAAAAAACTTTGATATGGGGGAGCATTTTTCTCAATACTTCGTTGGAACAGTGGGCAGCTCTTCTTTTCTCTGCCTCGTGGAGCTCAATTGAAACTTTTTGTATACTTTCTCAATTTTCGAAAAGTCTTTTTGACTAAGATTATTCTAAAAACATCTATTGTATAACATGTTGCTTTGAATTCAACCTCAATCTCGTCAAATGCAACTTAACATTCAATGTATTTGAGGTATTGATAAAGCTATAATTCTCCAAGTTTCCTTGCAAATTGTATCCAACCATTTTTGTTGATTTCACTTGCTCAATGTTGAGGGCTAACTGTGTTTGTCTTTAAACTACTTTAATGTACCAGAGAACTTGCTTAGTTTTTGGAGGTTAATTTGCTGATTTGATTCCAACTTAGTACTTTAATTAATGAATACACGCGATGTGCTCCTTAAATTAAAATACCAATAATCAGAATTTTAACAAAAATGCGGATATCTGCCTGTGATGAGCTGCTAACTTTTTACAGGCTGATCTTTAAAATTTTGAATTTTATTAATTTTGGAGTTTTCCGTTAGTTTTTTCGTAAAGTAGTTGTTCAGGGAAACAATGATGAATCTTTTTCTTTCTCAAAAAATGCTTTGTAAGATTTGAGTGTGTGTGTGTGTTTGTGTGTGTGTGCGCGTGTGTGTTGGTGTGTGTGTGTGGGGGGGATGTTAAAATGACTAAAAATACCGAATTAGCATTGTGTTTCTTCCATTAACTTAGGGCTAGCAACACGTTACTCTAACGCTGTTTTGCTGTGAAAGGTTCCATACACATTTTCACTCATCTTTGCATGTCTGAATTACGCTTACGTACATACAGAGTTTTAGAGCTTGGAAGAAATCGATTCAGTTGGTCTTAATGAGAACATGAAATTAGTTTATAAAAACGTATCTAAGAATTTGTTCACTAAGTACTGCATTCACAATGAAGTACTGCAGTCAGAATGTAAGGGCAAAACACATTTTTTGTCTTCAAAGTGTTCAATACTTACAAAAGAGGCCTATACTGTCATGAACAAATTATTACAAATTTATCGATGATTTTATTTGATTGGATATGAAAAACTTTTGCTACATCGTAATTGGTGAAAAGTGAATGCAGTAACTTGTGAAATGGAATTTAAAAGTGGATACGGCAGTCGTAGTCTGTTGTGTCCCAATTTCTCAAAAAGCTTAATGTTCATTTTGGGTCATTTTTGCCTGTTTCTGGGAAGCAAATCAATGTGAAAGATAATTTAATTTGGCTCTTTGGTGTACTGTCTTTTATTTAGCTTTGATTTAGCTCTTTGAATTATTTTTTGAATAGTTTGAGTATTTTTTGAATTTGAATTGTTAATTTTGAACTGTTTGATTGCGTGACGTAGTTTTTAAGTATCTATTTATCTCAACTCACAGAGCAGCCTAGATTTAAAAAATTGCCTAAATTTAAAGAGTTTTTCAAAATTTGTTCAAACTTTGTACAACCCTGTTAAGTGTAAGTTGGTGTTCAGTCCAAATTGGTTTTTCGTCATTAGATTGGCAGTTTATTGTCAAATAACGGAAGAATAATGGGTCAAAAATCTTCAAATTCGACATTTTTGTTTTAATGCTTTATCATAATTTTTTCCTGCGTTCGATTACAAACTAGGCTTCTCATGCAACTCCTAGATGTTGGGTTGTCAAAAATTGGGAAAGTTTCTAAAAAAGGCAATTGGCGAATCTTTCTCATGCGGCTGTAGTTCGATGAAGATTATATAATTAAATTTTTGGTAGATATGAATCTTGTTAATCTGATTTTTTGTTTATTCATGGAAAATTGCAAGGCATATGGCTAGTAACGGGTTTTTAACATTGTGTGCAAACGCACATTACCGATCTTATTTTTATCTTTTTAAAACAAATCGCCGTAGGCCACCATTGTTGTTCGGAATGATCACTAGCACTAAAGTCAGAAATTAAGTTTTCATCGACCTACACTCGGTAATAAATGTAAATTGTCAAGTCACTCTACTGTATGAGGAACTATCTGTTTTTGAGAATTTTTTTCAAAACAGTTACTTAATTCAATTTTTCTGATTGACCCATAGTCAGCAGAATTTCAATGGCTCTAATTACCGTTGAAGTCTTTTTTCAGATAGTTGATGGCAGCTTAGTGTTAAAGTGAAGCTTGAAAGTACAAGTTGTGATCAATCCTGAGGGAAATGGTGACGTCTACGGCCAAGTCCACTGGTTTCACATTATCAGTTTCAGCCGCAGACGAGGCGGCAGAAGAAATGAATAGATCTTATTATACCCATTTGGACCAAAAGAGACACCAGCTGCACAAGTTCTATGTTCCACAGTCAACTTTGGCTTGGTGTGGCAACGAGATATCGGGTCAGCAATTTTGATTAAACGTGTATTTAACCAAAATTCATAAATAGGATGGGCACTCGCAACCAGCTGCTTACTTTGAGGACGGCTTACTTTCCGCTTCCGAGCGAAATCTATTTAACCTGCGAGTGTTAAAAACCGGGTGATAATGAGGAAATAGTACTTACTGAGGTACAAGAGATTGATTGTTCTCGCTGTAGGTGACGCTGCAATATGCAAATTCCTGCAAGAGCTGCCAGACACATCCCACAGTGTGATAAGTCTACAGGCACAACCAATTGAGAGCGAGTACTTCGATGGGCAGACGGCCTCTCTCATAACAGCGCATGGCAAAGTGTTCCTCGAGTACAATAATGGTTAGATCTAAGTCACACTCATATTAGTTTGTTTTTCTGGCTCTGTCTCCTTGGGATATAACATTCATAAAAGCCACTGGTTGTGTAGTGCATACCATGCACATTCTGTCATGTTTCATAATGTGGGCTCTGTCATAATTTAAAGCATTTGAATTCAGTTCGCGGAACTTTATATAAAGAAAAATAAGAAAAAAGTATACTGAACGGCAAAAGTAAATTAGCACCCCCTTTTTTCACGAAGTAAAAAATTCAATTTTCGAGGCAAAATTAGTCCAACTTGAATTAATATCTCGAAGACACCATTGAGCCCCCACGCTAGTTCTATCGTCTACCTATGAAATTCAGATAAAACCCTACATTCACTTACCAGAAATCACAATGTAAAGATTATCAACTCCATCCAAGTCTCACAATTAAAAGAAAGTTGTCGCGATATTACTTTTTAATCACATCTTTTCGGCCTCTAATGTTTAACGAATGCAAACTCAGTCATAGCTGAACAAACGTGAAAACATGCCACATTTTGAGACAACTGTTAAACTTGAGATTTCTTATACTTTTTAGATTTCTGGTAAATGAATGTTTTTTATCTGAATTTCATGGGTAGGCGAGAGGACTAGTGTAGGGGATCAATTGTGAAAATTGCCTCCGAAATGTGATTTCAAGTAGGAGAAATATTGCCTAGAAAATTGAATTTCTACTTCGGAAAAATATGGGGTGCTAACTTTGCCGTTCATTATACTATTCGAAAATAATGGAAGAAGTTAAAAAAAATTAAGATATATGAATTAATTTGAGAAAAGTGATTGCTACCAAAATATCTCGCTATGGATCTTTTAGCAATAAAATTACTTTTGTAACGCAAACAAAATATTTGAATTGTTATTGATAGCCGCACAGCGATAGATTGGGCTATTATTGCGCTTCTCGTGGTTTTTTTTTATTTCGTTGTCAAGATTTGTTACGACCATATGACGTCACAGTGCGTGCGTGACGTCATTTTTGCTCTTTGTGGAGTGAGTTTTTTTGTTCATTCGCGTGATTAAATTTTTGGTCACATTTGACTTACCTCACTCTCAAAAATGACTTCCTAACTTAGAAATTGACTTTTATTTACTTTAATTCAAAGAGATAAGGTCAAATGGGTGTGTGTCACTCTAAATGAAGGTTATTTGATAGCAGCTAATAGGCAGCAAAAACTTAAACAGATTGTTAATCAAAATATAACATATCAGCCTTCAATGAAAAGACGAATTTTTTGGTCTGTCTTTTTACTGTTTTTTTTTGAGACTCCAGATCTACAAAGCTATTGCGGCTATTTTCTGGCAATCTGCCAGCTGTTTTTTGGCTATAAAAATAGATATCGACTAATATATTTAATAGTCTTCTGTTTTAGGCAAGCTGTAAAAAGCTAGTTTTCTTAGGACAATGATTCACTTCACAGAAGTAAAACAAAATCAGGAAATGATTAGTCAGAAAACAGGCGACCAACTCGATAAACAGATATTAAAACGTATTTCCCCATGATGGGTCTCCATGTGTTTCTTTTATTTTGTGGGATGTCCGAAAATTTTGAAATTGAATTGTAAATTTTTTTCTTATCGTAATTTTTCACATGGAAAAATATTATTGCAAGAATTTGTGTTTCATGTAGTTTGCTTCAAAGTTTGGAAGCAGGACCTCTATTTACAAACATTTTGAACAAATACGCTGTTCTTTTATTTTCAATAAATGCTCAATTGAATTGGAAATTTTTTATATTTCAATTTCAAGTAGTTTGATGAATTAAACTTCTTTCGGTTTAAACATGACTTTAATGCTTTTTTTTCAGTGAAACGAAAGTTTGATGGTACATTGCAGCGAGGCACTATAATTAACGTTACCGAGCATCAATGCTTTCAATAAGGTTGTTCTTGTATCAATTGAGAAGCCTTTTTTATAGAGTAAATTGCTTTTGTCGCTTGCCATTTTTCGTTTGAGGTTCTTTGCCTCATCTTGGCGATAAATCAAATTAATTTAGTTTGGTTTGTCTGTATTGTGGTTTCTCGCGTTACCCATGTTTTGCCTGATAGTTTTTGTCAGACTATTGGACTTTTCGCCCTCAAAATTGGGATAAACAGAAAAAGCAAGCGGAGAAATTAAGTAGCTTTTTGAGAGCCTTGTTACTAGTCTTGAAGTGTAATAGTTACTGACGCTTCTGGGAAGACATAAAATCATTATGTTTGAATTGACCAGTTTATCAACAAATATCATTTAGATCCCCAAAACTACTTCCAATTACTTAAAGTAATTCTGGGCAGAAACATTATAACTAAGTATTACTAAGTTGTTTGGTTAAACAGGGCTGCTGGAGAAGTGTATGAAGAAAGAAGCTATCTGTACGGTGGCGGTCAAGCAAGCCAAATTTTGAAAATGAGGCGAAGTAAGCCGAAAAATTTGGGATACCCGTATTTTAAGTTGCCATTATCGGAGCGGTGGGCGCGCGTCGCGGCTTTGCCGCAAAAACCGGCCCGCGGTTCCGAATTACATCCTACAGTGGATGAGAAGCCTGGCCATGTACAGCGGTCTGCGGAGGACCGTACCCACTAGATGTCTAAAAATTAACGGAGTTTTTTTTGGTGCATTTGAATTCGTTATGCATTATAATACTACGCGCTGTGTTGATTGTAACGGTTAACAATGTATTATTTCCGATAGATTACAAAACTAGTACATAATTTTCGGCTTCTTTTATGTCGGCTTACTTTTAATTTGGTGTTCACCTATCTATACAGAGCAAATCTGGTTTGAAACAATTGCAAAATACGTGCACCTCCCCTTTGGCCGAAGCCTCAGGTATTTAGTCATCAGACCTTTAGAGGAATGAATTCCAAGTCATGAAGACCAGAGCATCGGTGCTAAGACCATCTGGGGTCTAGCTCTTTGAGGAGTCGAGTCCCGTGAGCCTCAAGTCTCCTTAATACCATCTTTCGGGACTTAGCAGAGCATGTGTTGTCTGGACCAAACATGTAGTGTAGTCACTCTTTATCTCTTAGCTCTGCGATCACAGTTGCAACACTACTCTGTGATGTTATTTCTGTGACTACCACTACATCTGTCTTGTCTGGACCTTACACAGTATTTCCTACTAGAGGACTTTCATTTCAGATACTAATTGTGCGCAGGGATCACACACAGTTTTCTCATCCACTACTTATCAACGTTCAGTGAATACAGTGTAGCATTCATCTCAAGTTCCCTCACATCTCAACCATACTAACCTTGCGTTCGTTGCCTACTAACAAAGATTTCTGGTCGATTAGAGTTCGCAAGAGACTTATATTGGAGTCTAGCCAATTCACTACTAAACGATCAAAACCTCATCTACTAGTCTCGATTTCACTTTCGTTACTTTGTTGACTTTCGAATCAGTTATCTTTGACCATCTTTCGCATATTGGAGACATTTCCAACAGTTGAAGTCAGCGAGACATGACTACAAGAGCCACTTTTGTTCACAGGGTCCCGCCAACAACCACTTTTGCTCCCTTCTTTCAAGGGCGCTATTCCGAGCTCTGCCTCAACTCCTTCATCTCAGGCTCATGCCTGCGCTGATGAGTATCGGACTGACAATGCTGAGGCGAAAACCTTGTGGGGAGGGTTAGTAACCCAGGGTGTAGACGTGATCTGTAACCTCCTCGCGGTGCCCCCGGGTAACTACTGCTAGCTCAGTTAGTGGAAGTTAGCTAAGCAGATAGTCTGAGGAGTGTGCCCTAAGCAAGCCACCTTGGACTCAAAACAAATTTGCAAAATACGTAATATTTCGCACACTCTGGCTTGGGACATCACCAATGTTGAAGATGCCGGCTGTTTACGTTTTTCACCAAAATATTGTACCGTTCTCATCTTTCTAAAATAGTTATAGTTTACGGAAGAAAAAGGGATTCTGGCATAGTTACTTCCTGTATTTTTTCTTTATTCATAGCCGCGAAGCGATAGCGGCTATTATTGGGAACATCGTATTTTTTATTGGTCCTCTCCATCGCTGATTCTTGCGAACTGACTTCTTGCAATTGACTTTCAATTTCAGTGATTTGCACTGCTTTGCAGCTAAAATTTGTAAGCGTGACGTTGTTTATTCTGCTCTTGGGTCAATTGCGTGACTTACCCCACTCAAAAAAACTTCTGAACTCAATTAATGAACTTCAAATTTTATGAGCATTTAACAGTTAAGGATCAATAGTGTGCAAACGTAAAGTAAGTAGTGCCAAACGTATTCGCTCTAATTCTTGAGTTTTAGAGCCTTATGTTTTTGATCTCAATTTTAGTTCTGAAAGAGCGCTTAAGCCTTTTTCCTTATAGAGCGAATGTCTCTAGTAAAATTCAAGTCCGAATCTAACCCAAAAAGTCTAGTGGTCTAATAAAAGACTGGTGGTGAAACTGTCTATCTTATTTCTTTAGTTGTTTTAATTCCATGGAAGGCTACAAGCGTCTATCGCTGCTATTTTGCGGTCTCTAGTAATTGCTAACTAAATTCTATTAAAATAAGGGTTTAGGCTAACAATACTCAAGAAATACACTCTCAGTGACTTACAAAGCTATCGGTCGGAGCGTCCTGAACTACGGTGCTCCCATTTGGGCTTCTACAATCAGCAATACAAACTGGAACTACCTGCCAACGCAACAAAGTGTTGCTCTTCGCACAATTACTGGCTCTGTAAAAATGTCTGACATCAGTGACCTACTCAATGAGGGTTAAATACTGCCTGTAAAAGCTCACAACGAAATGTTAGCAGAGCAATTTCTAGCCGGCAGTTATCAGAGCCATCGTGTTGATCACAAAACAACCTCTTCCACCAATTGTCATCCCATGAAACTGACAATAAATGATACTTATAGGGACCGCGTGAATCAACACAAACAAAAAAAATTACAAAGAATACCAAAATGTTCTCAGAAGTATCCACCGAGACACGGTCCATACTCAGTTGAACAAAGACAGCAAACAACTAGGTACACTTCCACCAAAGATAACAGAAGAACAAACTCTGCCACAATTTGCACGTATCCGATTTTCACAACTGAACTGGATTCCGTCCCCTGCTGTACTCTTACTTGAATAGGATCTGTGTTGATGTTGATGACCGCTGTCACAAATGTGATATAGCACCACATGATATAAACCACAGTCTCAACTGCAGTACGAATACCACAGCAAAATGGCTGGACTTAATACCATCTGTCCTACACGACCACACTGCACAGAATAATCCGACTTCCTTACTCGTTTCCCCTGATGCTGACAATGCCACTCCTGGTCCCCATAAACCGGCGACCGCATGTCATTCACCATGGCGTTGATGCAGAAAGGTTGCCGAACCACAAGCAAGTTGTGGATAGGTAGTCACACACTACTGCTAAATATTTATTATTATGATACAAATGCATCTAGGGTACCAATTAAAAACGGCAATAAGCGCCTGTCCCGCCAAAATTGCCTGCGAAATGCAGCTGTGTGCGACAGCTGCCACAACACTATTCTGGCGACCATTGACTTTTTCAATTTGTGAGTTCTACTGCTTTTCAGTAAAAATTTGTTTGCGTGACGTTATTTGTTTTGCTTTTAGGTCAATTGCGTGACTTACCTCACTCAAAAAACTTCTGAACTCACTTAATGAACTTCAAATTTTATGAGCATTTACCAGTTAAAGATCAATAGTGTGCATCTAAGTAGTGCCAAACTTATTCGCCCTAATTCTTGAGTATTAGTCTTGTGTTTTTGATTTCGGATTTTAATTCTGAAAGAGCTCTTAAGCCTTTTTCCTTATAGAGCGTATGTCTCTCGTAAAAATGACAGTCCGAAATTAACCCAAAAAGTCTAGTGATCTAATAAAAGACTGGTGAAGCTGTCTATCTTAATTCTTTGGTAATTTCAATTCCATGGAAGGCCACAAGCGTCTATCGCTGCTATTTTCCGGGCTCTAGTAGTTGCTAATTAAATTCTATTAAAATAAGGGTTTAGGCTAACTGAATACTCAAAAAATAACTCTCAATGAATTACAAAGCTATCGACCGGAGCGTCCTGAACTACGGTGCTCCCATGTGGGCTTCCACAATCAGCAATACAAACTGGAACCACCTGCAAACGCAACAAAGCGCTGCTCTCCGCCCAATTTCTGGCTCTGTAAAAATGTCCGACATCAGTGACCTACACTATGAGGGTTAAATGCTGCCTGTTAGATTCACACTGAAATGTCAGCTTAGCAATTTCTAGCCGGTAGTTATCAGAGCCATCGTGCTGATCACAAAACAACCTCTTCCACCAGTTGTCATCCCATCAGACCGACACTAAATGATACTTATCGGGACTGCGTGAAGCAACACAAAGAACAAAAAAATTGCAAAGAATACCAAAATGTGCTCAGAAGTAGCCTCCGACACACGTTCCATACTCAGTTGAACAAAGACAGCAAGCGACTAGGTGCACTTCCACCAAAGATAGCAGAAGAACAAACTCTGAAACGGGTTGCACATATCCGAATAGCACAACTGAACTGGATTCCGTCCCCTGCTAAACTCTTACTGGAATAGGGTCTGTGATAATGTTGATGACCGCTGTCACAAATGTGATGTAGCACTACATGATGTAAACCAAATTTTGAACTCTAGTAAGAACACCACAGCAAAATGGCTGGACTTAATACCATCTGTCCTACACGACCACACTGCTCGGAATAATCCGTCTCCCTTACTCTTTTCCCCTGATGTTGACAATGCCCCTCCTGGTCCCCCTAACCCGGGGACCGCATGTCATTCACCATGGCGTATATGCAGAAAGGTTTCCGCACCACAAGCAAGTTGTGGATAGGCGGTCAGGCACTACTACTAAATATACCTATTATTATTATGATGCAACTAGGGTACCAATTAAAAACGGCAATAAGCGCCTGTATCCCGTCACAATTGCCTGCGAATTGCAGCTCTTTGCGACAGCTGCAACAACAACATGATTCTGGCGACCATCATTGACTTTTTCAATTTGTGACCTCTACTGCTTTTTAGTTAAAATTTGTAAGGGTGACGTTATTTGTTCTGCTTTCAGGTCAATTGCGTGACTTACCTCACTTAAGAAGTGACTTCTGAGCTCGATTAATGAACTTTAATTTTTTTTGAACATTTACTAGTTAAAGATCAATAGTGTACATCTAAGTACTGCCAATCGTATATGCCCTAATTCTTGAGTATTAGAGTCTTGAGATTTTTTTTTCAAATATTTAGAAAAACCTCCATTAGGGATTTTTTCTTATAGAGCGTATGTGTCTCATAAAAATGACAGTCCGAATCTAACGAAAAAGTCTAGTGGTCTCTTAGAGGACTGGTGGTCACTGTCTATCTTATTTCCTCAGTTGTTTCAGTTCATGGAAGGCCACAAGCGTCTATCGCGGCTATTTGCCGGCTATGTTTTGAGCTATGCTGATAATCCAAGGGAATTATGTAATTAATATCCGAATCTAACCAAAAAGTCTAGTGGTCTCTTAGAGGACTGGTGGTCACTGTCTATCTTATTTCCTCAGTTGTTTCAGTTCATGGAAGGCCACAAGCGTCTATCGCGGCTATTTGCCGGCAATCTGCCGGCTATGTTTAGAGTTATGCTGATAATTCAAGGGAATTATGTAATTAATATGAGGCACTTTAGTCTTTGATCTTTTGTTTAATTTATCAGTGTTTTATCGGAGATGTCGCTGTTTGCAGGGCGCAAGATGCACATGTTTTCTCACACCTTCTTGCTGGCTGAGGTGGATGGGAAGTGGAAAATTGCTCGGGAAAATTACAGGTAATGTATTAAAAGTGTTTTTTTTAGATTTGATACATCAAAAAGTTTGTGGATAATATCAATTGGTTATTTAAATTGAACTGATTCTATTATAAAATGATGTTTAGCAACATCAGCTACTTGAAAATGGAGGCATTGGGTATCTCTATTTACCTGAAATGTAATAAATCTAAAGACAATTGTTTATTAATAGCCGCAATGCCATAGCGAAGGCTATTATTGGCCTTCTCTTTGTTTTTACGACTCAAAGACGAGTTTGTTTTTTTTTTGAGTTTTTTTTACCGGAAGTACTACTCATTCAGACGGTGTTTTTGACCTAAAAGCAAAAGTGATTAAAATTGCCGTACAAACTAATTTTTACTGAGTGAGAAAAGTTTTTTGATTATGCGCTGCGTTCAGTGAATGACCCTTCGACTTTCAAGAGTGTTTTTTGACAAAATACCGCAGCATATAGATAACCATTTTTAGCCATTTTGTGTCCAATTGGGCCAGTTTTTTTTGTTAATAATGTTTTTTTTGTGGAAATTTTTATTCGATGCTGTGTGGGTATGTAACCCTCTGAAAATTATCCCAATGCGTTTCAAGTGTAAAATGGGCACATATTTCTCAATTTTTAAACTTTTTTTTGTTTTTTTTCCATTAATATTTCACATTTGATCTTGAAACTTTTTTTTCGAAAATTAATGCATACGGACTTTACATTTGGAAAATTCATGCTTTGAATGTCTCTTATAACGTGAGATTTTTTGTTATAAATTTGTGCACATGCTAATCCGGTTTTGGCGATTTTTGTCCAATTTTTCTAGTTTTTATTTTGCTTTTAATTACTAAGTCTTCTTGTGCATCCTCGGGGACCCTACTTTCATTTTCTTAAAAAATATAAATTTTCTTATAAAGTTAATTCTTCGAAATTCAGTAAAAACTTTTTTCGTAAGCACCATTTTGAAAAGTTTTCTGACATTTTTAGGAAAATATGTCAATGTTCGAACCTTTGAACTGTTTTTAGTTTTAATCTCCTGAGGAGAATGGCTATAGAATTTTTAAAGCCTCTAATGCTAAACAATCAATTGCCGTTGTTTTTCTACTTCAGTTGTTTTTAATCCCATTTTTAATTTTCGAAAATCAAGAGCCAATCTTTGTTGGTTTTCCCAGTCATTTTATCCGCGTTGTATTGTTCTATTTGCTCATCTGTTTGAAAAATTTGATGATTATAACCTTTTTCTAAGATTTTTACGTTTTTGTTTCGAATTTATTTCGTTTAATTTAATGCAACATTGGGATTTTGCTGAATTGATTTCGTTTATTGTCTTTTGGTTTGTCTACTGTTCTTTTGTCTTTTTTGATTAACTAAATTTTGCTATAGTTGGAACCCATTTCGTCGGATATCTGCAGCAAGGGAGATTTCCAAAAATCTTACGTGCCTCATGCATTAACGCCAAGTCTTTTGTATCATAGAATTGGTCGCAGAATTCTACTTTTTAAGACTGGTATCATGCTTTTTTTCATGACATGTTTTTAGACGTGTCATTTAACCGAGATTTTCAGTATTTGACAATCCCAAGAATTTTGGCCGTTTTTCAACGTTTCTGAATGCTTTTTTTATATGAAATTTTGCTCTATCAAATTTTCAGTGTTTTTTTAAGTCAAAATTATGTCTTTTATTTTAAATATTTGCAGTCTTTTGTAGTGATACTGAATGATATGGTAATACTTTTCATTTTAACTTCTTACAACGATGCCAATGCTCCAGTCGTTTTCGATATGACAACGGTTTAGTTTTTTTGATCAAATGTGATGAAGTAAAGGGTTAATATTTTAAGACAAAAACAAATGGTTGTAGCTGAAAGTACGCTTTTTGTGAAGTTCCGACGCTTCCAGTTTCTTTCGGAATTATCCAGGTTGTATTTTTTACTCTGCCAACCGGATTACGACCATATGACGTCACAATCAGTTCAAACCTGTCTTTTGTTAATAGCCGCCCTCATCTTCTCAGCCGGCTATTATAGCGCTCCTATTTTTTTTTACTTCTTCGAATAAAAAATGTTTCGCTGTACCTCATTTTGCCGCTTTATCAACATTTTGCGTGATATTTTTTTGACTTCTCTAGGCTAGTTTCTCTCTTCTCTCATTCTGCTAAAAGTGATTTTGAACATCAGTTGCTCAGCAAAGCAATTCAAAATAAACAGAGTCAGTATAAAAAATTGAAGTCAGAAATAGAAACGGGATAAACCCATAAAGCCCAAATTTAGATGCCCTCTATTTGAACGCCGTTCCTATAAGTCTTAGTTACCATCTTTAGTGTTTATTGGTATTGATAGTAGCCCCTGTAGCCTCTCTCTAAGAAACAGAAGTATGTTCAACTACGAAATGCCATCAAAATAAATCGGACTTGGAAAATGTTTTTGTACAAAATTTTTTTTTCAATATCTATTCTTTCAATCCCAATCATGCTTATTGGAATCAACGGCGGCTATTTTCCGGCAATGTGCCGGGTATGTTTCATGCTTTCAAAGAATTTCAACTGAATTGCGTGCGTGACGTCATTTTTCACTCTTATTAGAGTTTTTTTGTTCATTCGAGTGATTTAATTTTTGGTCTGACGTGACTTCACTCAAAAAAATGACGTCCTCCCTCTGATTTTTTTTTTAAATTTCAAATAGGTAAGTTCAATTGATTGCGCTTCACTCTAACTGGAGCGCATTTAAGGGCAGTTAATAAAAGCAGCAATACGTTAAACAGATTCTTAACCAAAATATAACATCTCAGCTTTTTAAAAGTTTCTTTCGGACTGTTTCTTCTATCTTTTTGAGACTGCAGATTTACGAAGCTATTGTGGCTGTTTTTGGCAATCTGCTAGCTATGTTGTTCATTTTGCGAATCAATTGAATTTCCTAGAATAAAAGTCAATGCAAGTAACTTTGGAAGTAGATTTGGAATAAATGGAAGTTCTAAATCGTCTTGTCGAAGTTTCACAAGTTTAACCTAATTTTCAACCATGAGGTGAGTTGTCGTTTTTGGACTTTTTTCTTGACAATGCGAGGTCAAATTGGATTAGTGATTTTAATCACCCTGGGGTAGTAAGAACACCGAACAGAGTAGTTTTAAGTCGTGACTTTTTCAAACTGACATTTTTAAATAGTTCGATTATTTGAATTGAAATTGAACGAATGGTTTTAATAAATTTAAAACTCTTTGTTCTCAAAAAAAAACATTTGGATTTCTCTATTTTTTAATCTATTTTTTAATAGAGAGATCTATGTGGCTCTCCTATGAGTCACATTTTGATCAATTACTTTTCTTGTTTAACGGTTTGGATTTTTTCCGTTTGTGCCCCCCCCAGTACGTTATGCGCCCCCCCCCCCCCGTTACAGAGCTCGTGCCATTACATAGTAAATCATTATGTTAAAATATGGCCTGTGCGTCTGGGGGTGGAAATAATATGCTCCCACTAAGCGGGGGTGGGAACAAACAGAAAAGATCCAAAGTTTTTCTCGGCTCTTATAATACTTGCTATTTAAAGCAATTAGTTTTTCTGGTTTTGCGGATTTTGGTCTTTTTTGTTGTTCTGGCACTTAGTCTCATTCACTATAGGACTCTTTGGTCCTATCATTTTTAACTCTTGAGGTAAAATAAAAATTCAATTTCAAAACAAGGTTTTAACTTCTTTGACAAGACTTGTTTTGAAAATTTTTTGGCGTTTTTTTTTTTTAAATTTTGCGAGTTCTTTCAGTTTTGCGTTGATCTGTCAATCATTGTCACTAATGACAAGTCGCTGGATTTTCTAATGATTCGTATTAGATGTTTTTAGTCATTTTCATTCATAGTGGAAATTTCATTTTGGAGTGGATTTGCTCTCTAATAAGTCATAACGGAATCCACTTAAGGTTTCAGTTTATTGCTGATTAATTGCTCTCAAACGTAATTTGTAGTAATTATATTAGTCCTGTCGGTCTTTTTTATGCGATTTTTTGCTTGACCGATTTTTTGTCTGACCCATTTGACTTTTCGTACTCAAAAACGGATAAACAGGTAGCGCCCAGTGGTCATTAAGTGCTCATAGGGCCTTTCAGCTCACTAGTCTCCAAGTATGCTTTTCTTAGAGGTTGAAGACCCCCGCTGTTGCCCACCACCCTACTGTTGCCCCACCCCATCAGAGGTTGAAGACCCCCGCTGTTGCCCACCACTCTACTGTTGCCCCACCCCATCAGCCCACGGTGCCCCCCCCCCCCCCCCGTGGCTAGCTACTGACGAAGCCAACCGCTCGCCGGTCGTTTGAGAGCAATTCGCCCGACGTTAGGCAGTTATGTTAATATTTGTTGACTTGTCGACGTAATACCATTTGTTGCGGACAATTGTTGCTACTTTTGTTACGTGCTCTTAAATGGTTTTCATTGGAGTTGGGTATCGAAAGAGCATTAGATGATAAAGATTTGAAGCGTTGGTTGGGTTTTTAAAACTTTGATGCCGCATTTTTTCATTGAAATCGTATAACAGGTTTTTGACAAAGGTTGTTTATTCTTATAGTTTGTCACTATTTGATTTCTACAACGTTGGCGCTTGCTGTCTAAACTCCCATTGTGTTGAGAACTTTCAAAATTGACGTAGTTTGACATATAACTTGGATAACATTTTCCTAAAATGGAAAAGAAGTAAATTTGTTTAAAGTTTGTAGTGCTCTGTTTACTTCTGAGGACGTCCTGGTATATGATTTGTTTCTTATGGGAGCTGTTCGTTTAGAGAGGCTGATGTTCTTGTCTTCAGCTTTTTCATTTGTTTAAATTGTAATTCAGGACTGGTCCTGCTACGTTTTTTTTTCAAATTCGTTTTGTTTTTCGATCACGTTTTACGTAAGTCTGTCGCGTTTGATTTATGACTTACCTAATTCACTGCTTCAACTGAATGGATTTTGAGATTCATCCTGCAATGTTACATCAATACGCTCATTGTGGAAAAACGAAATCAAAGTGGCGTCAACCAATAAAGTCTGGGCACTAAGACTTAATGGTCGAAGACCTGATTTTAGTTTTAAGCTTATAGATATTCATTTTCGGGACTGAATTCACCATTTTTGTTGACTCTAATAAAACTGCGGTCCAATTTAAGTTTTTTGACCGTCAATTTTATCTCTTTTTTTCTACAGTTGTTTCAATCCCGATGCGGATCAGTGGTTTCAACAGCGGCTATTTGCCGGCTGTTTAAATGTGTAAATATCTGCAAACATTGCTTTAGTGTATTTTGGGTTTAACTGACCGAATTTTTATCTGGTTCGGTGGATTACATTGGAATTGTTTGAGAAGTTACGAGTAGTTTATTGCAAGATCTGGTAGTTGTAAACTCATATCTTGTAAAGTCTAAGAAAAATTTTATGATTTACTTAATGTAGTATAATATATATATTATCAGAAGATTCACCTTCTTAATGGTTCCTTTTACAACAAATTTTGTAAAGAATTTGTAACCATAAAAACATGCCAATAATTGGGCTTTTCACATTGGTTGCTCGCTTCTTCTAAAAAACGCTGGCTTTCATTTATGAAACAATTTGAACGTAGAGTAATGGTTCTTATCGGATTTTTTGTTTCGATTGTTCACCAGAAGTGAGGCCTGCGCGTTCGCTTTCAGGTTGAACGAGAATCAGACGACAGCTATCAACTGACGGGAGACAACAGTACGCAGTAAAATTTCATCTGATCTGATCTGTGTTCTCATGTTTGCCGTATCTTCACATGCCACACTTCCAAGCGCAAATGGATTTCCAAATCATTAGTTTGTCACAGTCAGCAATCAGTTAATTTTCAAGCTGATTTCAAAAATTGAACTGTCATGATTTTGAGGAAAAAAATTCTTTATGCAGTTGTTTCTAATATTTTTTGCCTTTGTTACTTTCTGTGATTAAATTAGATCGATTTTCTTTAGTCATAACTTAATTCGCAACAAACGATGGTAGGCACGTATGAAAAGGATGCTTGGCAGGCATGATAAGGGCTGCATTGATAAATAAGAACAGAAGTTTGTATTTCAGGTAATGTGGAAATGATTGGAATTGTAAATGGTTCAACTGCACAAGCATGTCCAAGACTGCTTCCATAGTTGGGTTTTTGTCTCTCAGTGGCGTAGTTGTAGCCAGAAAGTACTTAAACAACAATATAGAAACTGAGGACGGGGAAAACAAGTATCGATCAGTTTTGAGTGAATCGAGGTCGTTATTCCAGAAAAGTTTTGACCAGGTTACGTTTCTATCAAAACAAGCTTTGTCGAAGATTGATAAACAAAATGATCTTAACCTCAGTGCGCGCGATGGAGTTGAACCAAGCAGTTCATCATTAGACGGCACTAAAGATCGATTTTCTTCTGACGACTCTTCGAGAAATGTGTTTAGAATAACTAAGGGCCTTGCCGAGCTGTTACAAAATGAACAGTCAAACCAAAAATTTTCAAAGTCGCTTGAGAATGACCTGAATGTGACGTTTAAAGCATGGTACAAGATTTTGCATCACGATGAAGGAAGGTATAGTTCCAACCGACCACCCGGAAGGTTCCAGGATTCTCTCAACGATTCCTTTGATGGTATTTCTTCAATTGAGTATTATGAGAATAGAAATATAGCCGCAAACGAAGAATTGAAACGCATTTTGTACAAATTTTTGGTAATAGCGCATAAAATGACGCAGAAAGAGAATCCAAGATTTACTTTCATTCGAGACGTTTTGGCATTAGTCGCTGAGACTATAACTCTTGCACCCGAGCGTGGTTCGTTTTACAATTTTCTTTTGCCCATAGCGTGTGGGAGATTTTTGTGCTCTGTGACATTGAACAAAAACCATCGCTCGCTGTTGCTGCAAAACCAAAAGTTGATGCAAGTGTTAAAGGATTGGTCCGAATCGAAAACACTATCTTGCTTGAGTTTGATTGGACAGAATTGTTTGTGGAATCTGGATAATGTCGACGCTCAGATTCCGAATGGCATTTTCATTTGGGAACCTAGCTCCAATGACGAAAAAGGTTCCAAAGATGGGAAAACATTGGACGTAGTATGGTTTCACGGCTTAAATGGCAGTGCATTCTACACGTGGCGACATGCTGGTATTAAATTTGACAATTTTCTCACTAGTTGGCCCATTGACTGGTTGTTGAAAGATCTTCCGCATAATGTTAGATTTATTTTTATGGACTATGATACTTTAACTGTGGAAGCAAATTTGGAGATATACCAAGACGGGCGTTGTGTTAAGATGGAAAATATAGTTGAAGCACGTGCCAGGGAATTGCACGAAAAGATGAAGGTCATACAACGAAATAAAGGTTCCGCAAATCCAGTTCTACTTATTGGTCACTCAATGGGTGGTCTGATAATCAAGCAAATGCTGATGCTTGATGAACAAGAAAAACACAGCTCTAAGAATCCAGTGTTTCACAATCTCTCAGGAATCCTGTTCCTTTCCACGCCCCATTTTGGATCCCCAATTGCTAAGAAGTTGGGAAAACTTCCGTCAGCCTGGGTGAGAGGGAGCAAAACTTTGAGTCAGTTGGGAGACTACGGAACTTGCTCTCTGCTCAACTTCAATTTCGTGAAACTGATGCTGACAATGCCTGAAGTTGATGTCTTAAGTGTGGCAGAGAGCCTTCCGACTAAATTTGCCCTGGGTGCTTCTTTTGTCGTCGTTCCGGTCGTCTCGGCGTACCCTGGCTTCGGCAAATTTCGAATCTTAAAATCGGATCATGTCAACGTATGCAAAGCTCGTGACAACAATAGTGACTCTTTGTATCAACTTGTAAAAGACTTTGTGCTACTTCACGTGCCTTCTGATGTTGAAGAATTAGATTTCTATAAAAGTATTAATCCAAATTACATGTACAGTTTCGTTAGTTTAGGTTTAAATTAATTTTTTATCGAAGTCATTTTTGCTTGAACTGTTTCCGCACGCCGTCCCAGATTGTGACGTGGATAATATTGTGACCAGATTGTGACATGTTTTCTGGATAACATTTCTGGTTATTTTTCTGGATAATTATTTTATTGGATAATCAACCTCTTATTAGGCTATACAAACCATTATCTGTGCAAAAGTAAACAGCTGGGTTTCTTTTTACTACACCGGAAAATTTTAGTTGCCGGTTAACTAAATGACAGAATAACATCTACCCTTAAATTTGAAGTAATAAAATTTTGCGTAGTGGTTAGCTTCGTTTTTCAACGTTCTTGTTTAGGGGCAGTTTGTTCGACGTTACTCGGTTATGGGGAACCGCCCCTCCCCTCCGTCTTCCTATGTCAAATAAATTAATGTTTTGAGGTTTTTATTAAGTGTTTAATAGCCGCGTCAGCAATTCCAGGCGGCTATTATTGCGCTCCTAATTTTTTAAATCGTCTAGCAAATTTTTGCTTCGTCTTATCCTGACTTCTTGGAATTGACTTTTTCATTGACTTCGGTGACTTCGTTCGCTTAGCAGTTAAAGTTTGTGTTCGTGACGTCATTTCTGCTTTTAGGTCAAATTGGTGACTTATCTCACTAAAAAAAATGACTTCTGAACTCACTTATGGAACTTTAACTTTTATGAACATTTACTAATTAAAGGTCAATAGTGTGCTTCTAAGTAGCGCCAAACTTATATGCCCTAATTCCTGAGTAATAGAGTCTTGAGTTTTAATATCGAATATTAATTTTGAAAAAGTTCCATTAGGGTTTTTTCCTTGTAGAGCAAGTAAGTCTCATAAAAATGACAGTCCGAATCTAACCCAAAAAGTCTAGTGGTCTATTAAAAAGCTGGTGGTCGATCTGTCAATCTTATTTCTTTAGTTGTTTCAATTCATGGTAGGCCACAAGCGTCTATCGCGGCTATTTTCCGGCAATCTGCCGGCTATGTTTTTATGTTCTACTGTTTTTGGCAGTTCAACAATTTCGCGCAATTGTAAGGAAACTTGATATTAATCAATAAATGAAGCACTCTTTCACTTTTAAGCCATAGCCGGGTCCTGTCATGTTGTATTGCAGCAGTTTGTTCGGTTATGTTCAAAAGCATCAGAAAAAGTCAACTTCGAAAACCTCTTTTTAGAGTTGCACGTTATGTATAAAAGCTGACGCTTGGTCAAATATTCTTACGGTTACTATTTTTACCCATACACGGTTACACCAGTTGTATAACTTAAGACATAACCCGTAATTGATTTGAGTACTTTTTTTCCGCTGCTCTGTCAGTTTTTCTTGCCAGTTTTTACATTGATGTTTTAAATAAGTGTATTCCGAACGCAGAGCTGCCATTTCTGAACTTCCGTAGCATTAATGGGGCGCTAACAAGTTACTTCTTCGATAAATTTTGCAATGTTGTTACAACAACGACAGTTAAATAGTGAATAATACTACACGGTTGTTATCGCTATCGAATAGTTATCAAACTACGAGGCGAAGCCTAGTTCTTGATTATGTTCGAGAAGGCGATAACAACCGTGTGGTAATGTTTTCAATCAACTCTCGTTGCGATTACAACAGTTAACAGTTAAATAACTTGAACCACTGTTGCCGTGATTGGTCTACGATTGGTCTACTTATTGCACTCTTTTATCACCACTATTTACATAGTAACAGTGGTGAGAAAAGAGTGGGACTAACTTGTAGTGTAAAGACGACGAGAATTCGTAGTATTGATTGGGCGTTTATGTGTTATTTCGCCGGTAAATTATGCAACTGTTGTCATCGCAACGAGAGTTAATTAAAAAGATAACCAGATTTCAAATTGCGGCCTCAACAATTTTGTGCGATTCTAGAAAAATGATATTTGGAAATGCCCAAACCCACCCCCTCACTGAATTTGTCTAATAAAACTATATTGGTGATCGGAGTTTTTCGAAAAAAATGGAAATAGCAGGAAGAGTTGAAATCAGATAATTATTTAGTGGATAGCAAAAAAAAAGATGCCAGCTAGGTTTCGCAGAAATTGGGCAAAAATTGAATACGTTGCACATATCTGTGATTTACAGCTAATATCAACCGGTCCTGTGCGTCCATTTGCCATTTTGTAACTGGTTACCTAAATTACATTTTCCGTACTTCTAATTATAGGCTTATTAGTAGTGTTCCTATTCATAAGTTGGTGGGGCAACCATTCTGCCTCCAGGCCTTGATGATTGATATTCTCAGTTTTTTTCCTGAGGACCCATATTTCATAGTAAGAGAAACTTTGAATAAAGAACAGAATTTGGTTCTCTCACTGGCTTTAACAAATCCTAATATAGTTTCAGCATAGGCATTATCGAAGGTAATTACAAATAAAGATTAGGCTATTTTTGTAAATCGGATTGTCTTATAAATCCTTATGCCAGAGAACTGCAAAAAATAGCAGCTTGCAGTTATTCTTGTTTTTCCAATTTGAAAGACTGCAATTGATTGCAAAGGAGTTTCCTGATAACGGTTCGTGGTTTGAGTTGTTCACAAAGTTTTAGCGAAACAACAGCGAAATAATTGTTTCAATTTGAAGTTTAATCACATCTCAAACGAAACAAATTAGATATCCAGTGAAGCTGCACAATTTTTTATTGCGACTAATTGAATATCATTTATTGGAACAGTAATGTACGATATAGTGGACATACATACAGTTCACAAAAGGTAAGCGCAAACTGTAATATCCAGCTACACATTTGAACTGAAACGAACTGAGCAGTGTTCAATTTTCCCTTTGGTTGTTGGGAGAACACCTAACAGTTTTCGCACAACTCTACCTGCAAGCAATATCTGATCAGTCCAATAATCAAGAAACAACAACCATAGCCAAGCTATTTCACTTGGCCAGCAGAAGATAGATTTCACTTCGCGTTGCACCAATTTTCTGCGTCGCCTCGCTCAGAGTTGGAGAGAAAGGTCGTGCTGCACATTATCAAAGTGTGGACTATGTTGGCTCTGCTGTTTCTGATGGTGCTCTTAACCGGAATTATTGTATCGAAAATTTTAATGAGACCAAAAACAGATGTAATCGGGATTGATTTGAAACGCGATCGATTCAGTCAGCAGAATTAATATCCAGATGGCATTGAGGCCATAAATGCAGCGCCTGGGACCAGCGCAGTATAAATGAATTTCATCGATCTTTTCGGCAAACTTGGGAGAACAGCTTTTCTGAATCTTAAGCAAGACGACTAAACTAGGGAGTCTGTTGAAAGTCCAACCGAGAAGTGGAGAACGAATTACATTAGCTGTGCTGATGTGCAACCTTTTTGATAGCTTATTTTATTGAATTGCTTAGTTTAAATGACAGCCTTCACTCACTTGTAATTAAGTGTGATATTTAGGGAAAGAGTCCAGCACGGAATGTATTTTTCGAAAGGTTTTCTGTTGTTGGCTTTCTTCGTGTGTACTGTTTTCTGCCCCGATTGTCTTTGCGCTAAGAATTTGGTCCCTCTATTGTTGGCTTTTGAGGTATAAGTAAAACAATTTACCGATAAAGGGCTGCGCTGAAATTGATAAAATTGGTAAAATAGGAGACATTTTTTTGCTGCCGTCGTTTTGCTTCTATTCCACTATTTTATGGCTTGTTAAGGAAGATCTCATCATTGGTTCAGGATTGTTTTGTTTTCAAAAAATTACATTAAAAAATTTGGAGAAAATAAAATGTTGAAAAAATTCATCTTTTGAGCTGCATATTTCTTTGGTAACATGTGTGGCTTGCTGGCTGCTTTCAAGAAATTGAATCTAACCAATCTGAGGGCAGAACTAGCGAAATTTGTTTTCTGCGTTTTTCTTCATCGTTTTTCTTCCATAAACTGATTTTTCAAAAAAATTTACCCATAAATGAAAAGTTGTCTTAAATAATCAGCGAAGTTGGTCGGGACAGTTTTTGTCGAACGCCTAGAGATGAATCGTAAACATTCTAAGCTAATTTTGGAAAGGAAACCTGTGCACATTCTATTATGGGCTTAGATTCACGATCTTAATAATCTTAAACTAGCATGGGTTCACTAGAATTCGAAAAAACGCTAAATATAAATCTGTTGCTCTCAAATTTAACCTAGTTAAAAGTGCCTGCTGCTATTTCACTTGGCCAGCAGAAGATAGATTTCACTTCGCGGTGCACCAATTTTCTGCGTCGCCTCGCTCAGAGTTGGAGAGAAAGGTCGTGCTGCACATTATCAAAGTGTGGACTATGTTGGCTCTGCTGTTTCTGATGGTTCTCTTAACCGGAATTATTGTATCGAAAATTTTAATGAGACCAAAAACAGATGTAATCGGGATTGATTTGAAACGCGATCGATTCAGTCAGGAGAATTAATATCCAAAAGGCATTGAGGCCATAAATGCAGCGCCTGGGACCAGCGCAGTATAAATGAATTTCATCGATCTTTTCGGCAAACTTGGGAGAACAGCTTTTCTGAATCTTAAGCAAGACGACTAAACTAGGGAGGCTGTTGAAAGTCCAACCGAGAAGTGGAGAACGAATTACATTAGCTGTGCTGATGTGCAACCTTTTTGATAGCTTATTTTATTGAATTGCTTAGTTTAAATGACAGCCTTCACTCACTTGTAATTAAGTGTGATATTTAGGGAAAGAGTCCAGCACGGAATGTATTTTTCGAAAGGTTTTCTGTTGTTGGCTTTCTTCGTGTGTACTGTTTGGTCCCTCTATTGTTGGCTTTTGAGGTATAAGTAAAACAATTTACCGATAAAGGGCTGCGCTGAAATTGATAAAATTGGTAAAATAGGAGACATTTTTTTGCTGCCGTCGTTTTGCTTCTATTCCACTATTTTATGGCTTGTTAAGAAAGATCTCATCATTGGTTCAGGATTGTTTTGTTTTCAAAAAATTACACTAAAAAATTTGGAGAAACTAAAATGTTGAAAAATTCATCTTTTGAGCTGCATATTTCTTTGGTAACATGTGTGGCTTGCTGGCTGCTTTCAAGAAGTTGAATCTAACCAATCTGAGGGGCAGAACTTGCGAAATTTGTTTTCTGCGTTTTTCTTCATCGTTTTTCTTCCATAAACTGCTTTTTCAAAAAAAATTACCCATAAATTTGTTTTTCTCACAGCCCTTGAGAAAAAGGTAAAAATGGATGAAAAGGTCTCGACAGACTTGTATTGTCGGCAACCTGAACTATTTCGGAGTGTTGGGCAGTGAATTCAGGTCACCTTCGTGTTCTTATGGCATCTCGTTTGCATATTAGCGTTGCATTAAATTATCAGATTTTTTTGCTAGGGTCGTCTCATCATCAGTTTTAAGTTGCTGCTTCATCAGATCGACACTATGCATTTCTGTGATCTTGTTAATCTAAATTGTTCACGTGTTATGTTTCGCTTCCTTGCTGCTACATTGCTGTTCAAATAGATCTCTAGCCCATTCAATATCTCTCAATTGGATGACTTGTTTGCGGGTGTTCTTTGGTTTATCATGTGTACTTGCCTTATTGAACTTTACTTTAGGCCACTTACGAATGATTTACTCCATTGTTACTAGACTTTTTTCCTTTGCTTTTTACTGTCGGCTTTTTTCCTTGGCTTTTTTCAACGGCCCAATGCTTTTTACTTTTTTATAGTACTCTGCTAAGATGAAACTGTAGTCCCTTGTGTTTTATTAATGTATAGATTTTTTGCATATGCGTTTGGTGCTACCACTAAGAAACGTAAGATGAAAAGTTGTCTTAAATAATCAGCGAAGTTGGTCGGGACAGTTTTTGTCGAACGCCTACAGATGAATCGTAAACATTCTAAGCTAATTTTGGAAAGGAAACCTGTGCACATTCTATTATGGGCTTAGATTCACGATCTTAATAATCTTAAACTAGCATGGGTTCACTAGAATTCGAAAAAACCCTAAATGTAAATGTGTTGCTCTCAAATTTAACCTAGTTAAAAGTGCCTGTTGCTTAATTATATGGTCGAAATAAGATGTTTTCTAAAATGCTTCGACGAAATCTAAACTTCTACTTTAGATGTATCCCTTTGAAGTGAGTTCTATTTAAAATTTTATTCTTCTATTGTTTATGAATTAGAGAAGCTATATTATCTTTATATTTATTATGACGCTCAATATAAAGGAAGTACATGTTGGCGAACATATAAAATCACATTTGCGCAATTAGCTTTTATTTTTTGGCTGCAAACGGATAAATTTTATCTAAAAATAAGTAGCAAAAATAACATCAAGTCTTATTTGACTCTAGGTCACAGAAAGTAATCGATTTGTCAATAAATGATAGAAGATTGGAATGAGGAACAGGAAATATAAAAAAGGTTTTTTGTTATTATACAACCCGAGTCTGCTGACGACTATTGGTAATGCTAAGTAGAATCACTAACAATTATGCTGTTTCGCTTGGCGTGATCGTTTTTGACTTTCTGGTCACTTTTAATGAATTGTTTACTCCATTTTTACTATTATAGTAGTAAAAAGACCTGACAAGAGGAACAACGGGGGGGGGGAGAGACGGACACTTTTTGCAACGCGATTACGGACAATGACTTAAAAGGAAAAAAATTGACTCATTACCGAAATTGTCTCCCTTGTTTTTTTTCGCCGAAATGCAATTTTTGAATTTTTTTTGCCCCTAATATAATGGGGGGGGGAAATGGTAAAGAAAGTTTTGTTGGTTTTGGACGTTCAAAATATCAAGCAGGAGTTAGTTTTGATCCACCGACCTCTGGGTTATGGGCCCAGCGCGCTTCCACTGCGCCATCCTGCTACAATACATGCATACATAAAATACATATATACAATACATACATTTATACAATACATACATACATACATTCATACATACATACATACATACAATACACGCATACATACAATACAGATATACGATACGTACATATATACAATACATACATACATACATACATACATACATACATACATACATACATACATACATACATACATACATACATACATACATACATACATACAATACATGCATACATACAATACATAAATACAAAACATACATTTATACAATACATACATACATACATACAATACAATACATATATACATATATACATACATACATACATACATACATACATACATACATACATACATACATACATACATACATACATACATACATACATACATACATACAATACATGCATACATACATACATACATACGTACATACATACATACATACATACATACATACATACATACAATACATATATACATACATACATACACACATATATACATACATATATACATGCATACATACAATACATATATACGATACGTACATATATACAACACATACATACATACATACATACATACATACATACATACATACATACATACATATATACATACATACATACATACATACATACAATACATGCATACATACAATAAATAAATACAAAACATACATTTATACAATACATACATACATACATTCATACATACATACATACACACATACATACATACATACATACATACATACAATACACGAATACTTACTGTGGTGAGTAATAAAACGTGATTACGAAATAATCGTTAAATTCCACCTGGAACGAGAGATGCTTTCTTTAACACATGAAAAGGCAATACTGCACTTAACCATTATTGTGCGTTCGCACTTTAGAGTTAGAACAGACAGATACCTGTCACTGCATCGTCAACACTTTCATCACGTACAGCGATGTTTATTCACGAACATAAAGATTAACCAAAGTAATGTAGCTCCGCTATAATCATGAACTATAGTTTATAGGAAATATTTATATGAATCTGTATAGTTTATCAGTGTTTATAAATAATACTTTATATATCTTGGTTACAAGTTTCTACTCCATCTGGAGATGGGTGCCACGGTACCACATTCCCTCAGCCGCCGCGAAGAATTTCTTTCATGAAATTCTTCCTCGTAGAAGTCGCCCGGTTGATATCGGATATGGAACTCTTCCCCGGGGACGCTGTTGCCGCAAAGTTTGCTTCGTTTTGTTTATTGTTTTGAACTTCTTTTGGTTTGTCCTCTTTAACTTGTACATTCTGTGTTGTTGACTTGGAACTTGATGTTGGTATTATATCGTTTGATGTTTTTCGTAACGTATTTGTTCCACTTGGTTCCTGCTTTTTGGTTGTTGAAATTCCATCTGAAATTGCTTTGTTTGGTATAGGGGATGTGGTTAGCGTTGGTGTTGTTTTCAGCTTTTGAATTTTTGTCACCACTTTATCAATCTTTGGGGTTGAGATTATCGATGTGAAGTTGGATGGTATTTCCGGGCTGTTTGGCGATGTTATCATAAAATCGTATTTATTGTCCGACGTGTAAATTTTTAATGGACTGTTTTGAGTTGAGTCCGATATTGTGATGACCTCGAATGTTGGTGACTTTAGTATCTCTTCTTCTTTTATTTTTATGAAAGATGTATTTTGTTGTTTCTCCATATGGATTCTTGATTGGTTGAGTGCTGCTGCTCTGGATTTAGCTAGGAACGTATCGCTACGGTTCTATTTAAGTTTTCGTTTTACGGTGTTTTTCTGTTGTGTGTTTTTTGGAGGCATAATATGTTTACTACGTCTGCGTGTGGATACTTGTTTTCTGGCCTGGGGTTGGCCTGGTTGTTTCTTGACGTTTACTTCGCGTTTTTGGTTGGTTCTCCGTTTCTGTTGCTGTGCTCGTTGGTTTTTCTTAGCAATGGATACAATTTGCTCATGACTGTACAAATTGTCTTCTCCGTCTGGAGTTCTTGATTCTGAAGTGCTTGGTCCTTGAAGTAATTTGCGTGAAGTTGTTGCTTTTGTTTTGCTTGTCTCTTTTCCTCTAAACACAATTGTTTTATCTTTTCTTTGTTATTATTTTACTCCATCAGTGACTTACATGCTGCCATATGAAATAATGTTTTTGGAGGTGGTGGTTGTTTTGGTTGTGGGGGAAGTGGTTGAGTGACTATTGCTAGGTCGTTTTTTCTAATGACTGTGTTTTTTCTTTTGTTAGTGTCGAGTGTGATTGTGTGTGGTGAGTAGTGTGATTGTGCCATTCTATATTGTTCCATTGTGGTTTTAGTGTTCCGCGTGGTTCAGGTGCTTTTCGTGCTATCGTTTTTTTGTGCTATTTGTTTTCTACCATTTATTACTGTTGATGTTTTATCTATGAATGTCATTTCAAGTTTTGATGGTATAATCTTACCCGGAGTGCGCGTGGGGCTAAGCAGCGGCGCATTCTCGGAGTCCTCGCTTTCGGAGGTGATGTTAAATCCAGGTCGTGACTGTTCGTTGGCTGTTTCTCTGTATTGGATGTTCAGCTCTGGTTCTAAGTCCTGATCCATGTCCCAGATGGCCGCCGGTGATAGGACTGGTTGTTTGAATAATTTTCGATCTGAAGCAAAATTTTTGAATTGTTTATGATAGGTTTTGTTTGTTTGGTTTTGTTACTATGTTTGATAATGCAGTGTTAGGTTTTCTGCCGAAGTGTGCTTCAAAAGGTGTTATTTTTGTTATTCTGTTTGGAATGAGTCTGATGTTTTGAATTATGTTTGATACGATAGTTGATATATCTTCGGATGACCATAGTGGGTCTATTGACATTACACCTAACTTGCGTTTTATGGTTTGAATTAGTCGTTCAACCATACCCGTTGCTCTGTGATCTCCAGCTGGAGCTAAAATTAATTTAATATTATTGTCTTTACAATGTACATTAAAGTCTCTAGATTTGAATGCTTGCGCTTGATCAAATCTTAGTGAGCGGGGAATGCCATGAAATTTACATTATTCTTCTAGATACTCGATTGCGGTTGATGCGTCGCAGTTTTTGTATACTTGTGTGGTGAATCTAGAGTATCTATCCACTGATACTAGTATATAGTAATTGTCAGTGTGATTTCTGAACGGGATCGGACCGAAATCCATTTGGAGTTCTTCGTTTGGTTCTAACAATGGGGGAAGTTTGCCTAAGTTTTGGAATTACTAGTTTGTTATCGTAGAGCGTGCAGCCGGATTCTGTGATTGCTAGATCCTTGCGGAGTGAGTAGAAGTATTGGTTTGATTTCTTTAGTGATTCCCAGTCTTTGTCTTTGATCATCTTGATAATGGGTGTAAGTGTGCGATCTTGTCTAGTCGCTTCCGCCAGGAACTCTTCCCCGAAAACTCTTGCTAGTTGCTTGCGATAGTTTGGCATTCTTTCACTGTTGGAACTGAGGGGGAATATTTGTGCATGCAGGTCGGGTTGAATTGGTTCACGTCCTTTTCCGATGTTGTCGTTGTCATCGTCTGTGTACTAATAGTTACTAGAGATGGTCTTTTTGGTTGATTTTCCATTGTTTGTAAATTTGTCTTTTCTTGTTCGGTCCTCTGTATCGTCTAACTATTGTTCTATTTGAGGTTTCTATTTGCAGTCTATTACGAGTAATAACGTTTTTGAATTGATTTGGATTGTCTATTTGTAGGATTTTTTGTAAAGGTTGATAAAGATTTGTATATAGAATTTGTAGGATTAATTTGTGATTGAACGGAATTTGATTTATACGTTTTGAAATTAAATGTGTTTAGTTGCGGCGACTGATTTCTATGGCGAGAATGGCAAAAAGCGTGTGTGTTTGTTTTCTTGCGTTGAAATTGATTCATGACGTCATAGTTGTTTGGTCTATTATTTGCATTGCTCTGATTACTGCGTAACGTGTTTTTAATTAGTGTGAATTTAAAATCGTTTATTTGGTTTAGTACGAAGTGTGTGTCCTCTTTGGCTGGGTGAGTTGCAATTCCATCTGGATTGCGACTAAAGTAATCTGCAAATCCCATTTGTTTTCCAGGAATGTGTTCTATATTAAAATTAAATGTTAATAATCTATCGACCCACCGTGTTAACCTACTTTGGCAGGTTTTGTTTCCTCTATTCTCTTTTAGTGCTGTTAATAATGCTTGATGATCCGTTTGGAGTGTGAACTCCGAACCTTGGAGATAGTGTTTAAAGTGTTCCAAAGACCATACTACCGCTAGTAGTTCCAATTCATTTGTACTATATCGTTGTTCTACAGGGTTTAAGAATCTACTTGCGAATGCAATAGTATGCCAGACGTTTTCTGTTTTTTGCTCTAAGGTAGCTCCTAATCCCAGTTTGCTTGCGTCGCATTTGATTTTTGTGTCCTTATCTACATCGAAGTGTTTGTTTTCTACGATGTTTGCGATTTGTAATTTGATGTTTGAAAATGTTTTTGTGTGTTTATCTTCCCATTTTAGTTTATTGGATGATGTTGTTTTTTCCTTTTTTAGTAAGGGGCGTAACGGTTCTGATATGTCGGCCAGGTTTGGGATGAATTTATTGAGGTGGTGTATGCTTCCCATAAATAACCTTAATTGTTTTAGTGTCTTAGGTGGTTCGAGTTTTAGTAGTGCTTCGGTTTTTGTGATTAGTGGTGTTACTCCATGTGGAGTTATTTTAAATCCGAGCCATTCGATTGTTGGTTTGGTAAATTCGCATTTTTGTAAGCTTATAGCTAGACCTTCTTTGTTTAATCTGTCAAGTATTGTGTCTAGGCTTTCTTCGTGTTCTTTTAGTTTCCCTTTTGTTGCCATTAGGATGTCGTCTAGAAATGCAAATTAGTTTTTGCATCCTTCTAGAGTTTTGTCTACTGATTTTTGGAATGTTGTCGGCATATCGGTTAGTCCGTAAAATCCATTGATGAATTGGTATGTTCCTGTTGCTTTACCTCCAAGTATGTTAAAATTACAGTGTTCTGATATGCTGTTGTCCAGTGGTATTTGACTATATGAATACTTGAGGTCTATTTTGCAGAACCACCAGGGTCCTTCTTTCTTTTTATTTGATGCGATTTGCATTGCAAGGGAGTCTGTGAGATGGTCGATGCTTTGCATTTGATATTTACTTTTGTGGATTGCTTTATTTAGTTCTTTCGAATCTAGTGCTATTTTTATTGATTTGTCTTTTTTAACCGTTATTACAACCGGGCTAATAAATAAATCGTCCGGGCATTTCTCCAAGTGGATAATCTGGTTGTCTTCAATTAATTTTTGTAATTCGTGTTCTACTTTTTCGATTAGGTGTAAGGTTACTCGTCTTCCTTTGTGGTGAGTTGGTGTTTTTTCTTTTTTCATAATTGATTTCGCAATACGGTTTTTGCTTCTGCCTAATCGTGTACAGAGGTGAGGCTATTTTTTAAAAATCCATTTTGTAATGTTTTGTTCAATGATTTTTTCGTTAATATTAAATACTTTCTTACCTTCCGATTGTTGTTGGGTCAATGTTAGTCCGAGTTTAGTCAGTACATCTCTGCCCATGAGATTTTGTGATCTGTGTTTTACCACGAGAATATTGCAGTTCCTAGCAGTCCATGATCCGGATTGTAGTTCCATTTCGATTTGTCGTAATATAGGAATGTCTTGATTGTTAAAACATTTGAATTTCATCTGTCCGTTGTATGGTTCTAGTATCATGTGTTTGTTGTTTTGTAATAATTCATTTGCTTTAGTGAAGTCTACGAAGCTACGTGGTGATCCGGTGTCTGCTAGCCAGTTGAGTTTGTTATTATTCTTGATAGTTTTTTGTATGATGATTTCTCCCTGTTGAGTTGTGTTATTGAGATCGTGGTTTTTTATTTCCTTGAATTCTTTTTCTATGTAGTTTATCTTGATTGGGTGTGAATGATCCTCCGCATCTCAGTATTGTGGATATTGCTTTGTGTTAGATGTTGGTAGTATTGCTGGTTTTGTTTTGCGAGCTGACATGTGTGCTACCGTTGTGTTCCAGTTGGATTTGTTTCCTCTAAGTATTTCTTTTTGGTTTTTTTTGTCCACGTTCTCTTGCTAATGCGTAATTTAGTGCTTGTGCAGGTGTTCTCATCTCCGAAAGGAGTTCCATTTGTATTGCTGTGTTGTTCATTTT